>NC_085857.1:58728066-58855566 GCF_034702125.1 Engraulis encrasicolus
GTGCCAAAGGAGTAGACAACATCTCTCTCTCTCTCTCTCTCTCTCTCTCTCTCTCTCTCTCTCTCTCTCTCTCTCTCTCTCTCTCTCTCTCTCTCTCTCTCTCTCTCTCTCTCTCTCTCTCTCTCTCTCTCTCTCTCTCTCTCTCTCTCTCTCTCTCTCTCTGCAGTTTAACCCTGTCAGTTCCATCTCTGAGGGTGACCAATACTACATCAGCAGGCCAAAGCTGAGTGACAAGATCCACTGCCTAGTGATGATCATGCCAGCCCTTACGCTGGCTACGATGAAGAGCTCCCTCTACAGGAAGATGGAGGAAATCTCAAAAGCAGCTAATGAATTGGGTGGGTATTTAGGAACACTGTACAATGGAACTGAAACACCTGGGGCTCATTTTTCATCAGGTCTAAGTTGTGTCCTACGAGTGACATATAGAATCAATCAGCGGTCAATTTCACGTTTCTCCCACAAGCACACATGGTCTGAGGTTTTAGTAGATTTAGGCACATTTCTACGTTCAAGTACATGTTCATAAATCCCACACTTTACTTAGGAATGATCGCACACACGCTTCACGCACAGATCCCTTGATAAATGACGGCCCTGGTTTTAGACAGGTTTGGCTATAGCAGCCTGACCTTGTATATCGAGCCTGTGGAGCTCCTGATGGACAGTTCTGGTAGAAACAGGAGAGTTAAGGTGCACAATTAATCCTGTGATGAGTGGAGCTCTCTACAGGGAGATGGAGGAAGTCTCAAAAGCAGCTAATGCATCGGGTGGGTATTTAGGAACATCTATGTGCATGTGTGTGCTAGCCACAAGAGGGTGTCAAGAAGGCACGC
Organism: Engraulis encrasicolus; assembly: GCF_034702125.1. Classification (NCBI taxonomy): domain Eukaryota; kingdom Metazoa; phylum Chordata; class Actinopteri; order Clupeiformes; family Engraulidae; genus Engraulis; species Engraulis encrasicolus. Next base: position 58,728,903 of record NC_085857.1, read on the forward strand.
AGCTTTATTTAATCATAGATTCTAAGCTTTACAATGATACCTTAAACATGGCAATAATATCATGAATGTGTGGCATTTGTAATGTGTTCACATCTGAGAGAAGAAAAAGCATTTCTCTCTGAAAGTTCCCTTTGCCCATGGAAAACACATATGGGTCATTCTACGATTCACCTACGCTTTTAATTCCATGGATTTTATTTGCAAATTCCACTAACTATTAACTGCATTCAATGATGTTTTGGACATTAGCACACATTTATCTTTCATACAATACAGAAAGTGAAGACATGGCATTATTTCTCTCAGCAAGAATTAATATTTAATACTGGTTTTGGGCGTTTTCATGCCGTCCTGTTTTCCAAATGTCAGATTCAGTATATTAGCATGTAAAGAAACTTGTTTTGCCCAAGACGATTGCAAATGTTGATTCACAGTAATCATCAAAATATGACAAAACTGTAAGCTTTCCAATATACATGAAATTTGCCATGTTGTGTGTGTCACGGTCTGAAACCCCCTCCATAAATCAGTAATGGTTTGGTCTTAGGCCATACGAATAACATCACGTGATGTCATAACCTCTTTGGCAGGATATGGGAAGACTTTTTGGTACGAGTATGGGAGTATGAGTATGGGACATTTTTGATAGCTGGGAAAAAATGATGGATTCTCCTCTCTTATAGTGTCATTTCACGTGAAATCAGACACTTTGGGACCTGACTGATACAGATTTCAATCATACTTGCTGTGCCTGTTTAGTAGCAAGGTAGCACCCCAGAACTGCAATTGTGTAAATCTGACATCAATATTAAGGGAGAAACAGACTAGCAAAGGTTTACATATTAGGGTAGGACACTATGCATTCAGCCTTGATTATATCAGTCAGTGTAAGTCACAAAAAGGATGTCTGTGGTGTTATTTGAAAGCTCTTTTCTGGCTCTACAAAGTACAAAAACAGCATGGAATACAACAATCCTCAGCATATGAATTATCATAAATTGAAAGAAAAAAAATCCCTAAAAACCTTATGTTTTAAAATGGCCAGTTCCTTGTCTAAACATAGCCTGCAGTGTCATGAACAACACTTGAAATGCTGGTGTTTGGTTCTTTATTCATTTCAGAGATAATGGGACTCAAACATATGACATCATACAAACCACCTAGTAATAATATGGTAATACCACAGTAATATCACCTGACAGCATGGCTATCGGAATATGTGAAGGATGGAGATGGTCCATGAGGATGCAGAAAGCTGAAGCTGAATGCTGAAAATGGTCTAGCTTCCACTGTGTCCATTGACAATAGGCAAAAGCTGTGTATTTTTTGAGTACCTGGAATAGGGACCGACGCAGGGCCCACCGGGAAAATGCCCGTTATGCCAGATGGCCAGTCTTGTCCCTGACACTGCTCTACTACTTCATTACAACTCATTTCAACCTTTATGTTCCATTACTTCTGAAATGAAAAAAGAACCAAACACCACATTTTCAGGTGTTGTTTATGTCCTTACAGGCTATGTTTAGACAAGAAACCGGCCATTTTAAAATATATATTTTTGATATTCAATTTGTTTTACTTTTCAATGTATCATAATTCATATTCTTAAGGTTGTTGTATTCCAACAACCAATTTGTGGAGCCAGAAAAGAGCTTTCAAACAACACCTCAGACATCTTTTTGTGACTTACACTGACTGATATAATCAAGGCTGAATGTATAGTGTCCTACCCTCGTATGTAAACCTTTGCTAGTCTGTTTCTCCCTTAATATTGGTCTCAGATTCACATGAATGCGGTTCTAGGGTGCTACCTTGCTACTGTACTAAACAGGCAGAGCAAGTATGATTGAAATCAGTGTCAGTCTTGATGTTTAAGTATTTTTAAATATTTAAACATCAAGAAAATGCTTCACATTTGGGGTACAGAAACAAATCCATTGTGTCGCTTCTGTTTAGAAGAAGAGGAAACTGCAGAATACTTATTTTGGTATTGTCCTTTAACTGTTACACTTTGGTTTGAAATAGAACGTTGACTGTTAAAATACAACATCAGTCTATTGCTGGATCTCCCTACAGTGCTCCTGGGCGATGTGGCAAATGAAAGCCAGGCAATACAAAATATAATTATTTTGTTGGGTAAAGTATTTATACATAAGACGATGGATTTAAAATAGTTGAAATTATATATTGAGTCTTTAAAAATTATGTCAGATTATATTGTAACATAGAGTGTATAATGGCTTGTGAAACAGATAAAACATGGAGAAGGATGGCTGTAGGTACCTTCATTTTTTTTCCGTCCTTTCTTCTTTTTTCCCCTTTCTGTTTAGTTCATAAATGTGTACGGTATAATTTCTAAGCATATCAGCGTAAAAGTTATAATTCCTTCCTGGGATGGGGGCGGGGGGGTGGCGGTGGGTTTGGTAGTCTTGTTTAATTAATATGTAGTTTGAAGTGTTGGGGGACACTCAGATTGGTTTTGTATTTTTTTCTCCTGTCTTTATCCTTTTTTCTGTATCATTTTATTATCCTTTATTGTATATTACATTTTGCTTTTGTTAAAAGAAAAAACTAAGAGAAATTTAAATAAACAAAACAAAAAAAAGGAAGACAATATAGGTCCCCCATGAGGGTGGTTGGTTTAAAGGCCAACTTCCGATAAAACACAGTTTTACTCACTCCTTTTGAAGATCGGACGGTCACCTCAAGTTAAACTCACTTGCAAGGCTCTCATAGCGGTGCGTCACCTCGCCTGGCTGTGTTTCCCGGTGTTTCCCAATTTACATTAATAATGCAGAGAAACGAGCGAATCACGAAAGCCTTTCTGTGTTTCGTCACGTCGAAAGAAGGCGTTGCCCACAAATGTTTTTGTCGACCCATTTTTCTAAAAACATATCGAGTAATTTTTTTCTGCTTGTTTTGAATACAAGCAACGTCTGGTGGCCCGAAATCTAGCTTAGCTTAGCTATCAGCTGGTTGCTACTCTCAGGTACACACACAGCACAAAGCCTCATCCATACAGCAAGCCCACTCTGGTTGCTCCCTGCCTGCAGCTCGCCTAGGGGTCGCTGTCGAAAGAGCACAGCCCTGAATGGAGCATGCACGCCTCCGTTGGCGCCCCTATAGTGCAGTACCATCCGGAGAAGTGGCGACTCTGTTTCCCATTGCATTCTATCCAAGAACAGGAGGACTGAGCCAATCAGAGACGCATTTCCACGAGAGCAGGAAGAGTGAGCCAATCAGAGACGCTTTTCCACGAGAAACACGGAACACCCTCTCGTTTCTCCACAAGCCACATTGCTGGCTTGCAAAAACGGCTTGAAACAAAGCAACCAGAACGTTTTTTAAAACAGGACCAACGCATAACACATTCAATAACAATGGGGAACACAGCAATATTAATCAAATGACGTTGAGAGGCCATCTTTAAAAAAAAATAATTTAAAAAAAGACTTTTTGGTAAGTTTTGAGCTCCATCCCTCCATAATTTAATCCATTCTTTTTCATGTTCTCATTGCCTGTCAACTGTGTTATCAACATATTCATAAGAATCTGAATTAGAAATCACATGTAGAAAAACACAGATAAAGCATAAAAATCCATGAATTAATTAAGGTGTTGTGGTGGAACTTTTGAGGTCCTCAGTTAGCACCAAGGATAGATAGATAGATAGATAGATAGATAGATAGATAGATAGATAGATAGATAGATAGATAGATAGATAGATAGATAGATAGATAGATAGATAGATCACTGTAAAAACATTATTGTAGTTTTTACAGTAACTTACTGGCAGCTGGATGCCAATAAATTACTGTAATATAATTTACAGTACCCTTACTGTATATTGGTTTACAGTACCAATCAGCACTACTGTTAATCCAGTTACAGTACCAATCTAAAGTACTGTATGTCAGTTTACAGTACCAATCCAAACTACTGTAAGGAGTACAGTACTTTACTGGCATCCAGCTGCCAGTAACATTCAAATTACTGTATATCAGTTTACAGTACCAATTCCAATTACTGTATATCGATTTACAGTACTGATCCAAATTATTGTAAGGAGTACAGTACTTTAATGGCATCCAGCTGCCAGTAACTTTTTCAACTACTGTAGTTTGTTTTACAGTATTTTTGTTGTATTTTAATTTACAACATTCCGCAAGAGAATGTCAGGGAGCTCTACAAAGGCATCACATTCTCCTATAATTCAAATATTCTAGTTACCAGTCAGATCAAAAACACATTAAAACGTTTTTAAAAGCTACAAGGTAAAGAAATGCTGCAAATGCAAGAGATGCAATCAAAATGTTTAATTAAAACTGGTTAACAATTTAACAACATACTCCAGTAGGAAGGGGGTCCTGCTTCTCACAAATGCACAATCCATAACCTTTGTATATAGTTGAAGAGTTTAGATGCAAAACCCCATAAGTGCCATTTCAGAAAATAATCTTGTTTCATTTTTATTTAATACAAAGCTATCAAAATTCCACATTTTTAAAATTGTATTTATGTAATATAACTATTCATATGTATTATCAAGTACATGAATGTAAACCAAACCAACAATGGGGTTCTCTAAAAATATAAAAGTGCAGGTCTTCAGAAATGGAGTTAGGGGGTTTTGCATCTGAACTCTTCAGTTGTATACATATTTTTCTTTTTTTTATTTCATTCACATTGACAAATAAAAAGATTCTATTCTATTAAAATGAGATACCCCAAACATTAATCAAGACAAAACTGTTGTATGGTTTGTGGTGGGTGCTTCAAATTCCAATGTATGCAAAATGGAAAACAGTCCAATATCTCATTTCCTGTTGGGCGTGGCCATATGCTCGTATTGACCTTTTTTTATTCATCTTAATGAGATAAGTACATACCACAAAGAAGGTCCAGAGTCCGTAGCTTCAACTATATTCTATAACTATAACTATATTCCAGCCCCGAACATCTCTGTGCTAGGGTGCGCAATAGAGTCACTCTTTTAAAAGTCTTATACATGACACAATATCGAAAAACTGTGCCAAATAAGTTTTGAAACGGGGAGAAGGGGGGAAAACACAGCAAGAACAACAGGGCCTCGAGCCTTTGGTGCAATGCTCGGACTGAACTACTTAAAAGAAACAAGTGATTGGAACTTCAAAAGGTCAAGCATTAATAATTCAGCCAGTCAAAATCAACAAGTTCCCTGATGAATGAAGCAACAACAGGGTTGACACTGCTGCTCTTCCTTTGCATCTTTTTACCGGTCTTCTTGCTGGTGATGGACTTGGCCTGGCATTTGGAGCCCTCTGGGTTTATTCTGAGAATGAACCTGTAATCACAATAGGATACAATTAGGAATTCTGAAAAAAGTTTAATTCTCGTGAGTCTTACACTATCCAGCCTTTTTCACACCCAATTTTGGTTAGTCTTATTGAAGTGATATTTCATGTTGTTCCTATTTCTATGCTTGATGCATGCTGCGTAAACACAGCATAAGCGCTCCCTCCATTCAGCCCCCGGTGATGCGGCTAGCTGCCAATCCACGAATGCAATGATTCTGGGATCAGACAGACATTGTTCACCAAGCACACACACACACACACACACACACACACACACACACACACACACACACACACACACACACACACACACACACACACACACACACACACGGAGCCGGGGGAGGGAGGGACAATTTCAAAAAACATATACTGTCGAGTTTAAATTCAAGTTCCGGTCTTGTTTAGGGAATGCCTGTTGTTATCCAATGTCCAATGTCAAATCAAACGTGCAATATGCTGACAATGTCCTGTCATCATCCCACAGTTACAATGATTGATTAACATGCAGCACTTCCGGTGCATCTAAAGGAGGCTGCTGCAGGCGGCTGCTGAAGGCGGAGACGCATCCCAAACGAGTTTTAATTGTTGGTAACGCACGAGTAGACGCGTTACTGTTATTTATGGGTAACGTAGTAACATAACGGATTACTTTTAATTAGGGGTGGGCATCTGTGTTTAGCCGGACTGAGCCCTGAGGAAGGTCAGTAGACCGAAAGCTTGGCCTATTAAAAAGAACACAAAGGGGATTTAAGTGTGCAGACATTTTTCTTTCAATTAGGGGTGGGCAAAAATGAAAATCTTTAATCGCATTAACTCAATGACTTTCTGTGATTAATCGCATAGCGCGCGAAATCCAAAAATAATAATAATAAATAATAAATAAAATAAAAATATTTTATAAATTAATAAAATAAAATAATTAATTATAATTTGCATATGTACTGTGTAGATAACCTATGTAGGTCCAATATAATATTCCACAATGGAAATGTAGGCTATTTGCCAACCTATCAGTCTAAATTGTATAGGCCTACAGTAGTAGGCTATGCTTATCCAATGTAGGCCTACTGAAACAAATTATTGCATACAATATTACACTAGGGCTATTTAAGATTGTAGGCTACTGAAACGAATATATTAGAAATTAGAAACTCAAATTAGGATGGTCTACATGGGCCTACAAGAAGAAAAAAAAACTTGTCAATTAAAAAAAACCAGGCATGAGATATGTCCCGCCTTCTCTCACTGTCAAAGACTCCCACCTTCTCTCTTATCTGTCGCTGTTATTTAAGGTGTTTCAGCGACTAGAAACTAATTGACTGTCTGTTGGTATTGACAGCAATTACATCTTTCAGTTTCAAAACAATAACGTTGACATGACTAACACTATCTTAAATGCATACGAGGTTGCCGATGTTGCGAAATTATACCATGTTGATACAGCCTACTATGCACGCGAAGCGCCATGTAGAAACTGCAGGCATGCAAACAGGTCAGGGGTGAAAAAGGTGACAAGGGCGCGGCGCGGGGCGGCGCGGAGCGGCGCAGTGCAAGCGCGCAAACGCAGGTGCACACGTGTGTGTTGTGCGCAGTGGATGATCTTGTATAACAGTCTCGGACTAGGGGGGAGAGGATTTAGCTAAAAAAAAAGTCATAAATGGTGAATTTTGAGCATACTGTAGTTATTAGCGACCAAGGGACAGTGAACATGAGAACTGCCAACCTTACTCCATGACTTAGCTGTCATGTCTGATGGCGGGTTGGGTAGATAGCTTGATAAAATAGGTTTTTATCATGATAGAGCAGTGGTTCTCATAGTAAGTTTCCCCAACACCCCATTGACCTCATCAAAACCCTTAGTAGGCCTATTAAAAATAAAATAGGCCAAAATGCCCCCAAATGACACTAAGCACCCCTCCTCTCATCAGTCTCCTAACACCCCCTCAACACTTGCCTGGTTGTCATCTCATGCATATTTAATCATCATTTTCAGACAACTTGCAATAGGCTACAAAAAAAATCTTTGTCAAAGTTTGAATTAGCTACTGAAGTTTTACTCAAACTACTCAAATTTTAGCCTATTCACCTAGTATCTCTTTTAATGTCTCCCTGTAGAAAAAATGAATAGGAACGCTCCAACTTTGACCTGGAAAAAAGTGTGACATTCCAACTGGTTTCATTGTTGGCTAAAGTCTGTGCTGACTTAAGTCAGTATCTGACAAAAGTATCTGACTAAGCTTAATTACTCATTCCATTGTGTTCACCTTACCAAGTGCAAACAGCCTTGGGGCGTTGGGCAGAGAAAGACTTGCGACATCTGCTGCAGTAGCAGTGACCTAAAAAAAAAGACAGACACACTTAGCATCTTGCAGCATTACATTACATTACACTGGGATTCACAGTTGTTTTAAAGGTGCACCATGTACGTTTGTGGCCAGAGTAGGTATTGCAACTATGATTCTCATTGAAACTATGCTGCCTATTGCCAAATTTGATCTTTTCGTGAAAGCTTTGGGACCATCTAATTTGTATGATGTTGGGGTTTCACCAATGTCAAATCGCATCCCTCTACGAATTCACACTACCAGTGTTTCCCTTACAGTGAGTAAACTATGGCTGCCCGCCATAGTTTAAATTTGGCCGCCATAGTTTACGAAAAAAAGAAAGTAAAAAAAAAAAGAAGGAAAAAAAAATATTATTATCATTTTTTTTTTATTTTTTTTTACCAATTTCCGTTTTTGTTACAAACGATTTGAATTACAATTTCCTTCGCATTTTCCTCCTGGAGTAAATACATCAAGTGCTTGAACCACAACCACAAGTGCTTGAAAGACAGAGGGATCAAAAGCCTAGTCAAGTTGTTGTAGTTAACTTGGGTTTGGGAGCAATACAAAAAAAACATTAAGAGAAGGGACAGTTGGGATGAGTGTACTAATATTCCCCAGGCTTTGTTTTACAGTTGTAATGAGTTAGGTGACAGGCCTTCCTTGACACAGCAGAGGAGACATCGGGCTGCATATAGAAATGAATGTGTAATGAATGTGAATATAGACATAAATGTGTAATATGTTGTTCAGTCCTTTTAATGGAAGGAATTTTGAAAAACTGGCCCTGTGACCAGCACCCCTCATGTAGAATGTGTACGCCTATATGTGTGGGGGAAAAGGCATAGCCTACCCTCTAAGACCCATGTGTCTTACAGTATGTTTCCACGATTTAGGAATGTGCCAATAGAGATGTGAAGGGCGGAAAAGATGGCCTATTGGCAGTAATATTCCATATTAACGGTGCACTGTGTAGGATGGTGGCCAGAATAGGTATTGCAACTATACTGCTCAGTGAAACTGTGCCGTCTAATGCCAAATTCTATCTTGGTTTTCATTAGTATTTACTAAATAATGAACTAATATTTACTAATATGACCAAATTATGTTAAGCTTTTCAGCTAAAATGTCTATTTCTGGAAATTCAAAAATGGCGGACCATGGATAAGATCTCCCTTTTCATGTATGAAAAGTGCCATTTTCCCAGTCACAATGAATTCTTACAATGTCATGGGGGTGGCAAGTAGTCACGAAAAAGGCAACATTTGTGTATGGGCAGTATAACTTCTGAAAAGAACCTACTAAAATATTACTCAGTGCACCTTTAAGGGTGAGGGACTCAGCTAAGATCCACTAGTATACTGGCGACCTTGCCATGTAAGGGAACCCCTGGCCTAATTCATCATTCGTCATTGCTCTTCCATTTGTGGTCTTAGAGTGCCATCTAGTGGATGATTTGTACAATTTCTTTATGTTATCTGAATGACTGCAGAACACACAAGCATGTCTACGGTACATCTTTAGTAGATAAGAAGCTCTAAAAAGATGGCCAGAATAGGTATTGCAACTATGTTGCTCAGTGAAACTGTGCCGTCTACTGCCAAATTCTATCTTGGTTTTCATTAATATTTACTAAATACCGGTCATGAAGTAATGTTTACTAGTATGACCAAATTATTACCGGTATATTAAGCTTTTCAGCTAAAAATGTCTATTTCTGGAAATACAAAATGGTGGACCATGGATAAGATCTCCCTTTTCATGTATGAAAAGTGCAATTTTCCCAATCAGAATTAATTCTTAGGATCATTCGTCTCTGCTCTTCCATTTGTGGTTTGACAGTGCCATCTAGTGGATGATTTGTACACTTTCTTTATGCTATCTGAATGACTGCACAACACACAAGCATGTCTACATATTTAGTGTCCCCACAAATCTACAATACCCTTGTTAACTAGGAAATAGAGTCCTATGTCAAAAATCCATTTTCATATTCTATAATCCATATATAATCCTCAGATTCCAAAATTAAAACCTACGTCAAGTTTCCAGAAGAGCAAGGGGTCTTATCTGTGCAAGCGAACTATATACAAACATACAGGAAGTTGTACTTCACATGCAATCACAGAACAAAAAAAAAATATAGATGAAACTACCAGAAAAGCATGACCCTACAGTTCTGTCATATTCCAAACCTGAAACCTACGTCAAGAACAAGTCCACAAGACCAGACCAAGGAGTCTTGTCTGTGCAAACGAACTATATACAAATATACAGAAAAGCATGACCCTACAGTTCTGTCATATTCCAAAACTGAAACCTATGTCAAGAACAAATCCACAAGAGCAAGGAGTCTTGTCTCTGCAAGCGAACTATATACAAATATACAGCAAGTTACTTCACATACAATCATAAAAGTGAAACCAAAATTATTGATGAAACTACCAGAAAAGCATGACCCTACAGTTCTGTCATATTCCAAAAACGAAAACTAAGTCCACAAGAAGAAGGAGTTTTGCCTGTGCAAACAAACTATGTACAAATAGTACTTCATATCAAACACAATCATTTGCAGACATGGTCCAGGGGGCTCAAGTACGACCAGAGAGCAACCATCCAGCAATAAGTATATCTTCTCAGCTGCACACAACATTAACACACAACATTAATTTGCATCTCATATTGACAGCATGAAATACATAGCATGTTTAGCACTTTGACTTTTATAAAATACATGGATTGGTTTTGTGTGAATTCATGAACTTAAACTCACCTCTTGCAACAGTGTTTATTTTCTCTGAGGTACACCACACCAGAGGAATCACTCAGTGTAATCAGACAGCTTCCATGTAGGATCCTTCAGTAATATTCTCAGTCATCTGCAAAGCATGACAGCACAAAACGTGAACATGATTATGCATTTATAGGCCTAATTATTACAAGAAAATAATAAAAAATGATAACACCGTCACCACCACGACACAATATGATGATGAATAGGCCTAGAGTATGAAACATCTAAAAGATACATGTCTGTATACATGTAAAATGTTTTTTTTTTGTTTGTTTGTTTTATATCATTGATCATTTTCCCAGACGGATTGACAACAGATGGCTCAAAGAATTCAGTGTGCTAAACTGGAGGACAAAAAGAGCAGATTATCTCTCTTTCTGGATATTTTACTCATCACTTGAAATTAAATCTAAATCTAAATCTAATCTAAGATGTCAAACATAGAGGAGGAGTCCTCAACGATCCTGGAAAATACAACAAATTGACAAAATGTAACCCAAATACTCCAATCAATGAAACGGTGGGCTCAGTGTCATTGGCCTAACAGCAGAAGGCACTAAGGGTGCGTTTGTAAACTGCCGCTCCGAGCACATAACATATTGGTCATGTCATGTATGAGTGTGTTATTCAGACTGTTAGATAGTAGACATTTGAAACACACATTTGGTGCAGAGTTATAAAAAAATGCTTACATTTACAAACTGATTTTTCTCAGCATTTTTAGACATGGTGCTACAAAGGGGATTAATGTACTGTAACCAGGCAGCTGCCATTATTCCTTAACTATCCTGTCAAAATAACACACGGCATGAACAGGACGCATCTCTGATTAACAGTGTGTGCTTCAAACTGTTAAGACATTTGAAACACACATACATGTGGTGTAAATTTGTGAATGGTTGCTAACCTTTAGAAATTCTGTCAATGTTCAGAAGCATTTGCAGATATGGTCCACTACGACCAGAGCTACCATCCAGCAATAAGGATATCTTGGCCATCTTCTCAGCTGCAATAATAACACACAACATTAGAATGCATCTCATATTGACAGCATGAAATACAGAGCAAGTTAGAACTTTGACTTTTTAAAAATACATGGATAGGTTTTGTGTGACTTTATAAACTTGAACTCACCTCTTGCAACAGTGTTTATTTCTCTGAGGTACACCACACCAGAGGAATCACTCCGTGTAATCAGCCAGCTTCCATGTAGGATCCTTCAGCAATATTCTGTCATCTGCAAACCAAGACAGCACAAAACATGAACATGATTATGTATCAATATGCCTAATTATTACACAAAAATAAAGTTTGAAAAATGATAACACCACCATGACACAATAGGCTGTAGACCTACAATATGAAACATCTATAAGATGCATTTCTTAAATTGTTTTCATTGATCATTTTGCCACACGGATTGACACCAGATGGCTCAAAGAATTCAGTGTGCTAAGCTAGAGGGCACAAAGAACAGATTATATATATCTCTGGATATTTTACTCATCACTTGAAATGAAATCTGATGCATAGCCCACTTGTTAAGACCTCTAACATCACTAGGCCTACTAGTAGATCCAAAAAGGATGGGCAACGAAATCTAAATATTCATTGCAGTAACATACACATTAAGCATCTTTGATCAAGCCAAAAATTAAGCACCCTACACATCTGGGTGTTTCTGGGCTCATTATTTCAGGAGAAATCTGTCAAATAGGTAATGCCTATTTATTGAAAAGAACACGATCTGATGGCTGACAGTGGTTTCTCCCTGAACAGAGAGAACAGTCCAGAGTTGGCAGTAACAGAATGGGACAAAACAGCACACTGTGCACAATAACAAGTTCAGAATCAGTTTACTTACTCACTTCCTTTACACAACGAACAGGGAAAGGCACATGTGTTAAAACATACTTTAGAGCAAGTGTACAGTCAAAATGAGTTCGTTTCTAACAATAAAAATCAGGCATAAGTTGTGGCTACTTCAAGCTTCTGAGTCAGCGAAAAGATAAGCTGATGTTGCTAACGAAGTTCTAGATAGCTCTTCTCTATGGTATTTGTGTTTTACTTTGACTCAAGTACATTAACTGTATATCTTCAGAGCATAATTATACTCAAAGGGAGTTCGTTTTTAACAAAAAAAAGACTTTAGCTAGCTAATGTTGCTAGCGGACAAGAGATTCATTATTCAGTTTGGCTAGCTCTAATGTTGCTAGCGGACATTTAGCTAGCTCTTAACTTTGGCGCCAGCAGGCTTACAACACTAACTTGGCATGTTGTAACTTCAGAACAAAATTATATTCAAAATGTGTTCGTTTCTAACAAGAAACCAATATTAAGTTATGAATACATCGGGCTATTTCAAACATCCCTCAACAAAGGCAACATGATTTAACCGTTAGACTATAGCTAATTGTTGCTAGCGAACCACCTCATCATGCAGCGCTAGCTCTTTCAGGTGAAGAGGCCGGCGCAAACAATCTCTGGCCGGCGGGGAAGCACTCCCTTCGGCCAGAGGTACTCTAACAAGCTTCGGCCCTCCTCCAGAAACCACTGATAGCTATGTTGCTAGCGGACATTTAGCTAGGTCTTGACTCTGACATGGGTGTTTTGGCACCACTGGACAAGTTTATAGCTCTTTCGGAGCAAATATATATTGTAAATTTCGTAGAGTTTGTTTCTAACAAAACACAAACTTTCCAACAAAGTTGTGAAAACAACCTAGGGCTAAGTTAGCATACCGGTAGTTATAATAGTGGCCTGTTAGCGGAGGTATGGTCTGAAGACAAATTCATTGCAAATTACCATCCTGAACAAGAAACTGTTTCGTTATTCACTGTATATATGGCATTGTCTTGACATTATTAACGAAACATTGAAACGAACTTACCTCACAAAGTGTTTGAATTTCACCAATATCTCAAACGGCTTTCCTGCAGCACAAAGATGGCGGCTTTGTCAGAAAATTGAGAAGCAGAGTTACGTACTTGACGTTTAGCGTCAGACCTGCGTCAGTTAGGTCTATTCAAATAGAGCAACGTTGTGGTTGGTCAATTTTTTCCCGGGGATTGTACTACTGTAAATTAATTTACAGTACATCAGTACTGTACATAAGTATCCGTTTATTACCCACAATACTTTGCTCTGCCCAGTAGTGTACTGTATACTCATATACAGTAGATTGTTGCAGGGTTTAAAGTAAGTTACTGCCAGAATTGCGAAAAATCGTTACAGTGTAGATAGATAGATAGATAGATAGGAGGGCTTACTTACGTTATAACAGCGTAGTACGAAATGATGGCGATGGGGAGTACGGAAATGTTATTCTTCTTTTACGTTCAGTATTGGAAGCATGCAATGCCAATTCCGCGAGGGTCGGAGTGTGGAACAGGTCATAGGACACCGTGCATGTTTGTCAGCTGTCCTTAATTACCCCCAACAATTACTGCTGACGAAAAGATGCAGTTAATTTGGCCACAAATTATCCATCATGGTGTCGCTCCCACTGACCATGCGCAAGGGAGTACGGAAATTGTATCCATCGCACCCACTGACCAATGACCATGCGCAAGGGAGTTTATTTTCCATCCACTTGTGTCCTCAGGCAACGCCCCCGTTCTACACCGTGGCCAATGCAACCCCCCCCGAGAGATTGTTCTTCTGTGTCGAATTTCTTTGGTTAGCACAACACCATAAAAATGGCTGAAATGTCAAGCCGTGTTACCGTCAATGGTGTTACGCATCAGCTATGACAGTTGAGGAGGAGTATGTTTTTGCTTATTTATCTCCATATTGACAGACAAACAAACAAAATAATTTGTATTCTAGGGAGATGGGTTTGTCTGGTCTGTTTTTTCTTCTAAAAAAGTGTCGACTTGTTCCCCTGCACTGTTGACCGTACCACAGTTGAGCAGTACGGTTGACTGTTTTGAAAGTGTTTTTGTGCTATTGATCCCTATGAACAGACACTAGGGATTATCTCTGGAGAGGGAAGTCTTGTGTAAGGAGGGTGACTAAATTCAAATCAGACGTTACAGGGAATTATAATGAAAAATGTGTCAGTCTGTATCACAGTGAATCATAAAATCCTACTTATGAAGCTCGACAATCAAATTTTCTATATCAGTTGCACAGATGAATGACAACATTATTGCTAAGGGACATAATCACTTTCAAACGTATGTTTTTTAAACTATGTAGTATTTTTATATATGTTTGAAATGACATAGTATTTGTCCATAACACTATTGACAAAATAATCAAGCAAATGCTTGCTTTCATTAGAGTATGTATCAAATGATTTAAGATTAAGCTTGGCAATTTGTTTGTTTGGGAACTTAAATATATACACTATGGAAACATCTAGGTCATTTATTTGAAAAAAATACTGATAATTAACATTTTGCGTTAGCCAAAAGCGCACTGGAAACATAGAATGACCCATATACTGTATTTTAAAAGAGGAATTGTATGCTTTTAGACAAACCAATACTGCATGTTTGTTTACAGGGTTTACAGGATTCCGCAAGTGGTGTTAGTGGTGATGATTGATAGGGCATGTGTGTGTGTGTGTGTGTGTGTGTGTGTGTGTGTGTGTGTGTGTGTGTGTGTGTGTGTGTGTGTGTGTGTGTGTGTGTGTGTGTGTGTGTGTGTGTGTGTGTGTGTGGTGGTGGTGGTGGCTGGTTACAGAGATTCCTCAGGTGGTGTTGGTGACGATGATTGATTCGACGTGTCCAGAGGTGAAGGAGGACATCCGACTGGTGTACAGGAGCGCCCTCATCAAAAAGAAGGTTAGTGTGTGCATGTGTATGCGTGCATGCGTGTGTCTGTTTGGGTGTGTTTGCGCCTCTGTGTGTGTGTGCGTCTGTTTGTGTGTGTGTGCCTATGTGTGTTTCATAATAATGTGTGTGTGTGTGTGTGCCTTGTTATGTTTAGATGGACACCTGCAGACATCATCTGAAAGTGCCCATGACCAACATCTTCCCAGTGAAGAATTACCACGAGGAGATTGATCTGGATAATGACATTGATGTGCTGCTGCTGTCTGCTCTGACACACATCCTCAATCTAGCCAACGACCATGTAGCTGGTGCTGAATCCACAACCAGACAGGTGCCAAAAACACGGAGGAATCCAGATGATGGATGGATTTAGCCAAAAACACACCCACCACACAGAGACCTGGCTGATTTTGCATTTAGCACTGATATGAACACTAGACCGTGTTGACCAATCCTTTGTATTGGAACAAATGACTGAAGGCAGCTTGCCACCATGTTTAGTCGATATAACACTGCCATCAATCAATGACATGGCGATACACACTGTTAAAGGTACACTGTGTAATATTTTTAGTAGTTTATTTCCAGAATTCATGCTGCCCAGTCACTTAACTCATTGGCTGCCTTAGCCGTCGAATGACGTCATTTCGAATAGTGACGCCCCCTGCCTTCGACGTCGTTTGCCGATAATTGCGTTGTTTTACAGCCAGGCCTCGAGGACGGTCTGACCTATCTTCTGTATAAATTTCAAGCCTCTAGGCATGTTCTAACTGTTCCTGTAGGTGGCAGAAGTGTCCTTAGGAACAGTCAAGGCAGGGCTTTAGTTCAGACCAGGAGGAAATGTCAAGACAAAAACACCCCTTTTTTACTATTATAATCTCAAAAGTAGCATAGCAAAATCATTTTTGAAAGTAAAGCACCTGTGACAGTAGTCTACTTTCTTGCCCTCTGATTTTAACACAGGTAGGCTACTGATTTTAGTGTCAGAGCCTGACCAAAAAAAACCCTTCCTCTCATGACCAAAATACAGCCCCCTGTTGCTATCTAGCTAGAAGGCATTGTAGCTAGCTTGCCCAAAATTAGATGATCTGTGTGGCAACCTTTCATTTTGGATAATGTGATAAGCCTACACAACATCAGGATGATGCTTACAAAATATCATCTAGCAGGAGAATGCACGGGACTAGTGGTGATGTTGGGAATGCTTGGCTATACATTTTGCTACGCTAGCTAGCTAGCTTGCTAGCACGAAATCGCTAACAACTTACAACTAAGCCTAAATAAAGGAGCCTTGGTAAGTCGACTATTTTTACTCATTCTACAGTTATTTTTTATGGATCTGTATAGTATGATCAGCTTACTGTATCATCAAAAAAGACAGGGGGGTTGCAGATTCTTGGAACAGAGTAGCCTTTTTGTCTGATCAGATGCAGTCAGCTCACATGAGAAAGCATTGCACTTAGCCTCAGACCAGCTAGCCTTCACCACTCCAATCGGCTTGTGAAATGTTGGATATGTGATCAGTACTTTATCAAAAGAAAATTCATTGAACAATATATGACAAGATCACTATAGCAGAACCATGATGACAGTAATCATCAATCTGCAAATTGTCCGCTCTGCCAAAGAAGCTGCAGTAAGCTACGCTAAGCGGAGCTGCCTGCCTACCTGCTGCCTCCCTCCCCCACAAGACACAACACCGTACTATTTCTGGAGGAAATAAACCAGCTGTGATTCGTTCTCCAACGAGGGGAGGGAGCGCACAATCAGAGGGAGAGGGAGAGGGAGGGAGTTCCCGGAGTTAGGGGCACCTGCTGTCATGATCCATTCTGCGTGCCAGCAACTAAACCAAAACACCCTTGTTTTCGAGTCCCGTTATATTTCAGTATATTAGGTTGAAAAGGTCATACAAACGATCTTTTGTTCAGGCTACAGATGACAGAAGACTCTGTAATAGCATCTGATAGGTTTGGAGTTGTTAGGACGATGCCATTAAAATTTAAAATCTTTTTGAGGACACAAGAAAAACACAACAATTTTTACTCTTTATAGGCTTCAAACCTATAATAAGACGTAATAAACTAATCTTGAATCTTGAATCTTGAATCTTGAATTATGGGCAAAACGTTTGCAGTTATAGTTCTACTTCAAATGGCGTTTTCTCAGCTTTTTGGCTAGAAAGCAGCATTTTGGCGAATTCCACTTAATTTCAACAAATGATTATGAAAGAACGGAAAGGGGTAGAGAGACACCGTTTTTTTCTGATGACAGATGAGCGTCTAATCTGTGTTTTGATAGGTATGGTGTTGACATAGACACAGAACTCAATTTTCTGTGAGCCTCCAAAAAACGCCCACAATGCTGAAAAATCTCTGGCACTCCGAGGTACTCTTTTATGAAAATGGCTGGCAGCCAATGAGTTAATGTTACCTTTTTCATGAATACTTACCACCACCATAAAAATTCCAAGTATCCGTTATGACTAGGAAAATTTCAATTTTCATACATGAAAAGGGTGATCTCCATTGTCCACCATTTTCAATGTCCGGATATAGACATTTTTAGCTACAACACTTACTGTACTTTGGTTATACTAGTAACATATTAGTTTATTACTTAGTA
Organism: Engraulis encrasicolus; assembly: GCF_034702125.1. Lineage (NCBI taxonomy): Eukaryota > Metazoa > Chordata > Actinopteri > Clupeiformes > Engraulidae > Engraulis > Engraulis encrasicolus. The sequence continues at coordinate 58,746,763 of NC_085857.1, forward strand.
AATATTCATGAAAAGATCAAATGTAGCAATATGCAGCACAGTTTCAATGAGCAGCATAGTTGCAATATCTACTCCGACCACATTCCTACACAAAGCACCATTAAGACAATTTTTAGCACCATGTAAACCGATGGCACATACTGTACTCAGTGATTTTTTAGGGCTTAAATGTACCACACACATACACATGTGACACACACACACACACAAAGAATTTGTATGTTGTCATAGAAATGTAACATTGCAAAATGTATTTCTTCAGTGAAAAAAAAATCCGACATGGATGCTGTCTCTGTGTCTGAATAATAATTCTACCAGAAAGACTTTCTCTTCCTGTCACAGCACATTAATTAGTATTACATTAATACATTATATTGCATTTGGCAGACGCTTTATAACCCAAACAACTTACAAATGAGGACATAATTATAGCCAGGTTATAAATCATGTTTAATAGTCATGTTTGACACACTGCATTGAAACGTCAGTCACGTATTTGAGTGCTCCAGTCGTTCCTGGCCTGGTCTTTCATGAACATGTACAGTACAATAGAGTCTTACTAAGAAAAGTATTTGATGATAACAGTGATTCTAAGAATCACCCAGTGATGATTCTGAGCCCCCATCTCCATAGTTTAAGTCTGATGGAAGGTGCGTAAGAGGGTTTGCCCCCCTTCACAGAGGGAGCAGAGAGCAGAGTTAGATGGAACGTTTTATTAGAAACATGCAGGCATCCTATTGGCTGCTAGCCTGACAGACCAGACCATTCATTTTGAATTACTTCGTAATTCCTGAATGGTCTGATTATGCTTCTCTCGGGAGGGTTTTCAGTCGACCACCAGACAACCGTTGTTACCAGCCAATGAGCGAATTAACTTGTGAGCATAATAACATGCATCATGAACCAACAGCTGTCAGTAATTGGTCAGAGCTTGTTTCAAACCAGAGCTGAGCTCATTCCTCCCACCCAAGTGCTCCAGGGCATTGAGGATCCAGACCGAAATAAATTACGAAGTAATTATTGTGGTCTTGTAAAACCAAGCTAACTGGCTGCAGGTAATACATGAAAGATGTCCACTACTCACTGTCAGACTCTCTCTCTCTCTCTCTCTCTCTCTCTCTCTCTCTCTCTCTCTCTCTCTCTCTCTCTCTCTCTCACACACACACACACAAAATGACAAATTATGTTATCAGCATCCTTCTAGGGGCCCTGACAATGCTGTTGGGCCCTTAGAATCTGTAACACCTTTCCCCCTCTCGCGGCACCCATGCACATGCACACACACACACACACACACACACACACACACACAAACACACACACACACACACACACACACACACACACACACACACACACACACACACACACACACACACACACACACACACACACACACACACACACACACACACACACACACACACACACACACACACACAGGGCCACTGACAGGCCCGGGACAAAAAAAGGGCCCCCCTACCTAATGCATATACAGTAATTTAAGGAGGACACAAATGTGGGCCGCCCTTTCTCCCTGGGCCCGGGACAACTGACCCCACACACACACACACACACACACACACACACCATTCTCACTTACCTCTCTCCGGTGCCCTTGTAGTCATTTTCCATCTTGATATCTGTCAAACACAACATGTGAAAATACCCTCACACACTTTCAAGCATAAACAATAAAACGTGAAAATAGCCTCACATGGTAATACACAACATTAACACAGGAGAAGCTCACACAGCATTAATACACACATGAGAGACAATACCCTTTTGGGTTAGACTGGCCCCTCTAACACCATGGTTCTTAACCTTTTTCTCTCAGCGCACCCCCTTACCTGTTCACAAGACTAGCCGTGCACCCCCAACCCAACACATATAACGTGTACAAGCACTAAAAAAGGATTTTAGTGATATATTACAATGATTTTTGCCTGAGATATTAATGAAAACCTTAATGACTTTAAATGGGGACCAAAACATGTCTCAATTTGGTTTAGGTTTGGCCTAATTATAATGTTTCCAAGCAGAATTTTGGTCACAACCTCAACACAAACAACATTCCGCGCACCCCCTGAAATCTCTGGCGCACCCCCAGGGGGTGCCCGCACCCCAGGTTAAGAACCACAGTCTAACACATCCAAAGGCCACTTTCAAGGCGCACAAAACTCAGGCATCCTGACAGACTGGCAGAGCATAAGTACGCCATAAGAACTCAAAATCCCAACTAGCCCATGACTATTCATTTCAGAGAAGCTGGCCATAGGGATCTGAACTCAGTGAAAATAATGGCAATAGAGGTCGTAAATAAAAACATAAGGGGTGGGGACAGATTAAAACGGCTTCTCCAAAGGGAAACTTGGTGGATTGCTAAATTGAATGCCACAACATTTCCGGGCCTCAATGAGGATGTGGACTTTTCTCCATTTTTGTAAATGTCTTTTTTTTTACTTTGAATGAACTTAAGAATTTGACTGTGGGATGTAAAAATGGTGGATTGAGTAAAAGAAAAAGACTGTTTTTAATTGTTATTTGTTTTGGTTTGGGGAGACACTTTGATAAATGGGTGTTTGTATTTACCTTGTGTGGTTTTGGTGGGGCGGGTTTCCTGTGTCATGTGACCTAGCTCTACCTCCTTACCTGATATACCTTTCACCTGCAATGGTTTGGCATGCCCTGATGAAGACAATGGGTCGAAACGCGTAGGCATGTAGCCAGTGTTCAATAAAGGCTTTTTAACTTTGATAAGGAGTGCCTCAAATAGTGTTTATCTTGCCACTTTCATATCTTGCCTCGCTGGGAAAGTATGATCGCAAATCGAATGTTCTCGAATTTCTCCAGAAGCACTTGCATGCAACTGTGCAGTCTTTCTTACAATCGGCCCCAACGATTTTGAAGATATCGCACATGTTTGGCTGCAGTATCTAACACACGTAAAATTGATTTAAACTATGCAAGTTAACGTGCTCATGCACGAATCGTGCCGGCACACACGTATCCTACAACAAGCATAGCAAGGGCCTTACAGGTATACACAAGAAAATACCCATAAACACACACACTATAAATACAAAAGACAAAACCCTTGCACTCTCATCAAAAACATTAACATACACCCTAGACAACTGTCTCACTCACAGTCACAAGACCATACCTGTTAGGGTGGATATGTAGTTGTTGCCGAGGGTTACGATCTGCTTGAAGCTGTGCAGCAGCAAGGTGTCAACCATCCCTTTAAAGACACAGTAAGTAATGAACTAATATTTACTGGGCCAAAAAAAGTACACAGTTTGCAGCCATATTGCCTGGTTACCACCAATCGAAACGATTGTGTAGAACTAAAGGCAGTATGAGAGTTCCCAGGCTAGCAGCCATATGGCTGGTAATTCAAAATGGTGGACTTGCATGGGGAAAGTCCACCTATTCACGTATGAAATGTGTACATTTCTCTTTTTGAAAGTTTTGTAGGGTCTTTATGAGTGAGTGGGAGAGAGAGATGGGAGAGAGAGATGGGCAAGGTTTGGAAATGACCCCGGGCAAGAATTTAATCTGGGCCCCCTGTGTAACAACGCAGAGTACATTTCCAAGTTATAATAAAACATTTGTGAACAGTCCGCATATAGTATATTCTAAAAATAAACTGGAACCTACGGTACACTGGCTGGCACACACACACACACACACACACACACACACTAGTTGGCATCCGTTACACTTAGATGAAATTAATGACACGGACAACTCTGTATGTGTGTGCGTGTGCGTGTGTATGTGTACTGTATGTGTGTTTGATGAAAATACCTTCCAGCTCAACCTCTTCATGGTAGTTCTTGACGGGGAAGATGCAGGTCATAGGAACACCCAGACGATTACTACACACCTCCATCTGATAACATGCACGCACACACGCGCGCGCACACACACACACACACACACACACACACACACACAAACACACACATGCACACACACACCGGCTGAATTTTGAAGACAATAAAAAAATGACAACGCACAATTTCTTTGTGTGTGTGTGCGTGTGCGTGTGCGTGTGCGTGTGAATGCTTTCTTGTGTGCTTGTGTGTTCCCACCTTTTCTTTAATCTTCCTGCTCCTGTAAACATTCTCCAGTTTGTCGATGACGTGGGGACAGGCCTGATCCACATGGGTTAACACCACCACCTGAGGAATTCCTACATACACACACACACAGAGTTTGATTATTTTATTTAGGAGGACCAATAATTATTGAGAAACAATACAGAGCCCCAAATAATATTAAAGTAGCAATAATGTGCCTTCTACATAAATGCAAAACAGTTTTACTGGTCTGAAGCCTATTCAGGGGTACAAGTGGCATCTCCTTCTCCAAATATGCAGACTGCCTATAACTGCAGATACTGAACAATACTTGGCTATCTGTTTTGCTGTCTTCTTATTTAGTCCAGCTATTTGCAAACCTCTGACACACAATTTATGAAAAAACACACACACACACACACACACACACGTAAACCCCCACTGGAGGGATTCCTGCACAGGCAGTGTCAGTTTCACATTAAACTCATACAAATAAGAGAGAGTCAAATTAATCTGAGTGGAGAATGAAGACAACTTTAAACTTTTAGTCATCTCTGAAACGTGGCTAAAAAAATCCATATCAAATCGTGACATTGCCTTGGAGGGGTACAATTTATTTCGAACGGATCGTAAAAGTAAAGGGGGCGGGGTTGCAGTGTATGTTAAATCAAGCTTGCATGCATCTGTTCTTAAATCTGTTTCTATCCCCAAGCAGTTTGAACTCCTGGCTATTGACCTGGAATTTGGAAAAAACTGTCACTTATGTCTGGTCGGCTGCTATAGACCACCCGCGGCTGTCGGTGGTGCTCTAGCCTCGTTGACTGGTGCCTTAACGGATTTATTATCCATGGATAATTGGATTGGATGTCGCCAAGCTCAGATCAGTTCAAATCTTTCTGTGACTCTGTGAACCTTACTCAACTGATTGATTCGCCTACACGGGTTAACCATAAGAAATTAAGTAAGTCCACTTTACTAGATATAATACTCACAAATAAACCCCATAAATATACATATGCAGGGGTGTTCCCAGATGACATTAGTGATCATTGCGCAATAGCTGCTGTAAGAAATTGCAAAATTCCTAAAGCAAAACCTCGAATTATCTCAAAGAGAATTTTTAAACATTTTGATATCCAAGGCTTTTTGCATGACGTGTTCTCAGTTGACTGGGACAGGTTGATGTTAATACCTGATGTGACCACTGCATGGCAGTATTTCCACAGCTTATTTATGACAATTGTGAATAGGCATGCCCCTATTAAGAGGTTTAGAGTAAAAGGGCGTGATAACCCCTGGTTTTCAAATGACCTATCTGAACTTATTCATGCAAGAAACTTAGCTTGGGCCACGGCCAGAAAATCGGACTCTGAAACAGATTGGTTAGCTTTTAGAGTCTTAAGAAATAAATGCACGGCACTGATACGTAAAACAAAATCAGAATATTACTTAAATGAAACTTCACAAAATATAAACAATCCTATCAAATTTTGGAAAACCATAAAGTCGCTTTCTCCATTAACCTCTTGTAATGATTTCACTGATCACATTGTATTGAATGATCAGCGTATCACAAATATGCTTGATATTTCGAATAGCTTTAATAAGCATTTTGTTTCATCAGGATCAATTTTTAATGAATCCATTGGGAGTGACGTAACAAATACGTCTCCTCCCCTGAGAAGAAATGGCCCAACATTTAGCTTTTCTGCCATTACACGAAACGAGGTCTTAAAGGCCCTAAAAAATATAGATTCCAAGAAGTCTGCAGGGCCTGATGAAATTGAGCCGTATTTTTTAAAGTTAGCAGCTGAGATTATTGCTGGACCTCTGTCTTATATTTTTAATTTATCCCTTGATCAGAATATTGTTCCAGATGTCTGGAAATCTGCCTTAGTTGTTCCCCTACTTAAAGGTGGTGATCCAACCATCTTGGATAATTATAGACCAATATCTAAGCTGTCAATAATTGCCAAAGTTCTTGAAACTATACTCAGTGAGCAACTAAAGGATTATCTGGCTAGGAAGTGTATTCTTTCAAAGTTTCAGTCTGGTTTTAGAAAGAACCATAGTACAGCCACTGCTACTATGAAAGTTTTAAATGATGTTACCTATGCCTTAGATAGTGGAAAATCTTGTGCTGCAGTGTTTATTGATTTAACTAAAGCCTTTGACACTGTCAATCATTGCATTCTTTTATCACGTCTGCGCAGTATTGGCCTTTCTGATTCTACAGTAGGTTGGGTCTCTAACTATTTAAATGGGAGGACCCAGAGTGTGCAAATCAAAGGCTCCCTTTCTGACAAGTTAAATATTGATACTGGAGTGCCGCAGGGGTCCATTTTGGGCCCTCTGCTATTTACAATATATATTAATAATCTTGGTGACAACTTATCAGATGCAGATATTCACCTATATGCAGATGATACTATAATATATTGTTCTGCACCTTCCATGGAAAGCTGCATCTCAAAATTGCAAGAAGCATTTGAAAGAGTCCAGCGCAGCCTTTTATCTTTAAAATTAGTTTTAAATGACAAGAAAACCAAATATATGATCTTTGCAAGGAGCCGAAGGAATATCCCTATTCCACCTCTTCTCACCTTGCAGGGCAGCCCCATCGAGTTGGTTTCCTCTTATAAGTACTTAGGTTTTGTGTTAGAGGAGGACTTGTCTTTTAAGCTTCATGTTAAGCAATTGGTGTCAAAGTTAAAATTAAAGTTGGGGTTTTATTACAGAAACAGTGCTTGTTTCTCACAATCTGCAAGAAGGAAGTTGGTAGAAGCTACATTTTTACCTGTTTTAGATTATGGGGACATTTTTTATAGAAATACCACCAAGGCACTTTTACAATCACTTGACTCTACTTATCACTCTGCTTTAAGATTCATCACTAGAAGAAAGCATTCTACGCACCATTGTGTGTTGTATGACCTAGTCGGCTGGCCATCACTAGATTTTAGACGTCATAAACATTGGCTTTTATTCGTATACAAGGCCTTAGTTGGCCAGCTCCCCTTGTATATACAGAGCCTTTTATCTTTTAGCAGTCAAGGATACAATCTACGCTCAAGTAGCTACATTGTTTTAAATGTCCCCATGATAAAAACTGAATTCGGTAAAACTGCTTTTATTCATTGTGCCCCAACTCACTGGAATGAACTGCAGAAATATCTTAAGCTTGCTGTTTTTATGTCTGTAGCTGAGTCTTAATGACACTTTTAAATCTGTCTGCACTTGCTTTTAATATTTTAATCTCCTTCTAATGTTGTTTTATGTTTATCATTTTATGGTTTTTATTGTGTAATTTTATCTCTTTATCCATACTGATTTGTTCTGTTTTGTCTGTGTCCTGTCTGTAAATGTAACTTTTATGTGTGCTGCCGCCTTGGCCAGGGCTCACTTGTAAAAGAGAATTTTATTCTCAATGTGATTTTATTTCCCTGGTAAAATAAAGGTAAAAAAAAAAAAAAAACAAAAAAAAAATGTGAATAATTCCTGCACACAGTTAAATAAGTTATGGAGTGTCAGTATATCAGAGTAGACTTCAGTATTTACAATTCTGGAGCAGTGGCGTGCACAGACATTTTGGTGGCAGGGTGCTCAAGAGGCAAGTGCCACTTTCAGCTGCCATACTAGGCTATAGAGTTTATATATTGTACTGTCACATGATATTGTTCATCAAGCATTTGTAGAGGATCATGCCAACATGGACAGCAGTGCATTGTGACACAAAAATAACTTTCAAAAAGGGCACAATTTTGTCCAGTAGGGCAAAGGAGCAGGTGCTTTAGCACCATCTCGTCCTTATCTGTGCAAGCCTATGCTATGGATAGTCAAATTACTCTGATTGTGGAATCAAAAGACAGTGTAACATTCTACAGGTGGCCAGTGTAATTTCAACTCTACAGCTCTTAATATCTTCACAATGCTGAGTAAATTTAACTAACCCATAGAATAAAACAGCCTGATCTCCAAAAAATCCGTGCTCCTGGACACGGATGTTAAGGACACGAAATCCGTGTCCAGGAGCATGGATTTTGCCAAAATTCCGTGCTCCTGGACACGGAATTGTTTTCCGTGATGGGCACACGGAAGTGCTTTCTATAGGCTATTACCACAGCACTGTGTTAACTCTATCATTAGAAAATACATACCAAATGCTAATCCTAAACAAAATAATGCTATAGCAATTTAAGTTGTGCCCTGACCAAAACATTCCCTAACCTTAAACTGTCATTAAAGACATATTTTAGAGAAATACCTTTTCCAATTTGTTGCTAGGCTATCAAACTCATATAATGAATGAAAGAAAACTAGCTGTGCCCAGACCAAAACAATCCCAAACCCTAACCTGTCAGTAAGAAATGTTTTTTTTTTAGACAAAATATTTGAAATTAGAAAAATCCTGAGAAAACACAGGACTGTGGAAATAGCCTATAGAAAGCACTTCAAACAATTCCGTGTCCAGGAGCACGGAAAACAATTCTGTGTCCAGGAGCACGGAATTTTGGCAAAATCCGTGCTCCTGGACACGGATTTTGTGTCCTTAACATCCATGTCCAGGAGCACAGAATTTTTGGAGATCATGTTGAATAAAAATGTAGTGTTGTTGCTGGCCAGGTCGTGGTAATCAATTGCACCGAAGTTTGGTTGTGAACAGTGAATTAAAAACACAGCTCAGTGCTGTAGTCAACCCATTAAAATAACAGTGCATTATGGGGTGGGAACCAAACCTTTCCAAATGTGACGCTATGAATGCAACGGCTAACGACGGGTGTCAGTTTGGCTCAGTGACTTCTGTGTATCAGGGGAACGTGGCCAAACCATAATTACACAATGGATAGTCAAATTCCTCTAAGAGTGGAGAGTGGAGATTTCTCTTAAGAGTGTTAAGTTCTGCCAGTGGCCAATGCATGCATCTGTGTGCGAGTGTGTGTGTGTGTGTGTGCATGTGTATTTTTGTGTCCTACCCAGATTGCTGGCCTTTAGCCTGATTGTTTTGATCTTGTGTACAACGGAGTCATCCAAGAGTGTCACTGTGTTTGCAGACACCACCGACACCAGGCAGTGGACCCTGTCATCAAGAGTAGGGCTCTCATTGTAGTAGTCAGGTTCATCTTCATACACTGGGGACGCAGAGAACTACCGAAAAGGAAACAAAGCAAATAATATAGTACCGTATATACTGTACATGTAGCACATTTTCTCTGCAGTCATTTAGCCTGGCTCTTGCCATACCTCTGTGTAATTCCACACGGCTCCGCCAGGGGGGCTCCACGAGCTACAGACAGTGAGACTTCAGAGACTGCTGTTGCAACATTAAAAAAACACAGCAAATGTACATAACCAAGAATACCAGAGAAGAGAAATGGAAGAGAGAGAGAGAGAGAGAGAGAGAGAGAGAGAGAGAGAGAGAGAGAGAGAGAGAGAGAGAGAGAAAAGGAGAAGAGAGAAGGAGAAACAGGGTGCGATGTGGGAGAGTGTGCCATTGCACCATCATGCAGTACCATTGTGCATTGTGCACCATTGTGTAGTAGCATTGTGCAGCATTGTGCAGTAGCATTGTGCAGCATTGTGCAGTGTGCAGTATTGTTGTGCAGTAGCATTGTGCTGTAGCATCTTGTAGTACCATTGTGTAGTAGCATCGTGCAGTACCATTTCGCAGTAGCTTTTAGGGTGGCCATCGGTCCCTTTTTACGACCTGTTTACGACGTCCGTGTGTCCCTCTCTTTGTCTTGCCTTCCATACTCGCCTTGTGCTTGTGGCCTCGATATGCGATCAACGCGTCATTGACCACAGACGTAGATGAAACTAGACTGGCAATCAGTCACGCGTGTGTTGTATATCAAAAATATACACGGACACCGGATTATGCACGCATCATCACTTTATCAGAAACATCTCAACTGACTAGACATTAACAGTTGCGCAATAGAGTGCGCTCAAAGACATTAACAATCGAACGCAGATCTAACCGCTCTGAACAGACACAACATTTCCCCCTCTCTGGGGGGTGACCTCAAACATGAAAGGTAGACACAAAGTCCTTCAAATAATCAGGCCGTGCCCTGGCGCGTACTGGTCGTGGTGAACCCCCAGGTGATGGCAGGGCCACCTGTGGTGAAGGCGGGCCCAGTTGTGGTAGACGCACAGGAGATAGTGGCCGTGCTGGAGACAGTGCTGGCGGTAGGTGTGGTGGCGTATGAGTGCCTCTAGGCTGTGTCAGTGGGTGTGATGGTGGGGAAGTGTCTCCATAAACAGCTCTCACAGGTGACATAGCCCTACTCTGTTGTGCTGGTGTGGCACTCTGTTGTGCTGGTGTGGCAGGTCCAGGCACTTTCCTAAGGCAGCTGGCATGCCAGCGGGTGCCATCCTCCAGGAGGTACGTGGCTGGGCCCGTGCGGCGGACCACCTGCTGCGGAGTTGACCAAAAGGATGCCATTTTGTTCCCTCTGTGCGGCCGCCGAGCCCGTACCCAGTCAGCAGCCCTGATATCTGGCAACTTGACTCTCTTTTTCCTGTCATACCACTGCTTCATCCGGTTCTGGCGGCGTGAGACCGAGGCCGCCACTGATGTGGGTGTGGTCTGGGCAGAGGTGGGACGGATCCTGTCGAGCGGTAAGTTCATCTCCCTACCCAGCATGAGAGAGGCCGGGGAGACACCCGTAGTTACGTGATGGGTGGCACGGTAGTGTAGCAGGGTCAGACGTATGGCTTGTTTGAATGAGCAACCCTGGGCACAGTGCGCTCTGATGCCATTCTTCAAGGATTGATGAAAGCGCTCTACGCCACCGTTTGCCTGGGGGTGGTACAGAGCTGTGCGAACATGGCGGATCCCCCTATTCACCAGGTATGATGTGAACTCTGTGGACACAAATTGGGGGCCATTGTCTGTGGTTATGGTCTGTGGCAGGCCCCAGCGCGAGAAGAGAGAATCCAGGAAATCCACAACAACCTGGGAGGTGACTGACCCGGTAGTGGTCAGCTCCGGCCACTTAGAGTGTAAATCATAGGCCACGATCAAAAAGCGCTGATGGTGAGGGGCACTATGGATCTCGCCACATATATCCAATTGTAGATGTTCCCATGGCTGAGAAGGCCAGGCCACAGGTTGTTTTTATTTTATTTTCATTTTTTTTGTCTTGAAATGTCCATGTGGGCTTTTGTGTATTTGTGTATTTATGTAAGCTACTGGATACCTGAATTTCCCCCTGGGGATCAATAAAGTTACTCTACTCTACTACTCTACTCTACAATGGTGGAGGTGGTTGGCGACCGGTTTTTGCCACTCACAAGGCATGGTTGGCAGTCTTTGACCAAGGCCTCAATTTCGTCGTTAATGCCAGGCCACCACACCCGATCACGGCACCTCTGTTTCAGCTTCACCATTCCCAGATGGCCTTCGTGTGCCATGGCCAGCACACGTGCTTGGAGGGTCGCTGGAATTACAGCGCAGAGGCCGCGTGCCACACAGGAGTCATTCCAACAAGAAAGTTCGTTCTTGAAACGGGCAAAGGCTGACAGTTGCTCTGGAACGTCCCTTGGCCATCCTTGTCGTATGTAGGTGCAGAGCTGAGAGATGACTGGATCTTGCTCTGAAGCAGTTTTCAGCTCCTGTGGTGTGATGGTGGCCTCAAGTGGGGAGTTAAGCATGTGGCAAAGCTCGGTTTCAATGTGATTGATGGCAGGGCCTGGGGTCTGGGCGGGGGCAGGACGAGAACGAGAGAGAAGGTCTGCCACAACGTTTTCACGGCCTGGTGTAAACTGCAGGGTATAATTGTACTGACGGAGACGATCGAACCAGCGGTGCAGTCTCAGGGGCTTGTGGCCGGTGCCTGTGGAACCCAGTAGGGTTGTCAAAGCTTGGTGATCCGTTCTCAGTGTGAATTTCCGACCGTATAGGTAAAGGTGCCATCTCTCACATGCCCACATGCAAGCAAGGGCCTCCCTCTCCCCGACTGAGTAACGTTGCTCGGTTTGGGTGAGGGCCCGGGAGGCAAATGCAACTGGCCTCTCCATGCCATTCTGCACCTGTGATAAAACAGCCCCTATGGCCATGGCTGACGCGTCACAGGTGACCAGGGTGCGGCTGGATGTGTCAAAGTGTGCGAGCACAGGGGGTGATGTAAGCTGGGTTTTAAGGGCTTGTACTGCCTTGGCACACTCTGATGACCAGACCCATGGTTCGTTTTTCCGTAGTAGTTGACGTAGCGGCGCTGTTGTGGCTGAATATTGGGGCAGAAACTTCATGTAGTACCCCGTCATCCCCAGGAATGAGGCTAGCTGGGAAGGTGAGGTCGGCTCAGGGACAGAGAGGATAGCCTCAACATTAGACTCAAGGGGAGAGATGCCCTCTGCAGACAATCTGTAGCCCACATATTCAATGCAAGGTGCAGCAAATATACATTTGTTGGCATTGAGGGTGAGGTTATGCTTGGCCAGGGCTTTGAACACGCTATGGAGGCGACTGTCATGGATCTCCGTCGTTGCGCCATGAACCACCAAGTCATCCAGGTAAGTAACTACCCCTGGAATGCCAGCCAGCACTGAGGTCATGACCTTTTGGAAGCATGAAGGGGCGGAGCAGAGGCCGAAGGGCATTCTAGTGTATCGGAACACCCCTCTGTGTGTGACAAAAGCTGTCAGGTTTCTACTCTCCAAGTGTAGGGGTACCTGGAGGTAGCTCTCTTTCAGGTCAAGCTTAGAGAAGACTGTGGAGGCGTGGAATTGTGTTGTGAGCTCCTCTGATGTGGGTAATGGGTATTTGTCTGGTATGACTGCTTTGTTGACTGCTTGCAAGTCGACACAGACGCGTAAGGCCCCTGATTTCTTCCTCACTATGACCAGATTTGACACCCATGGCAAGGCATCCACGGGCTCGATAACGACAGCATCCAGCAGGCGCTGCAGCTCAGTAGTCACTTCATCACGTAGGGCCAACGGGATACGACGCATTGGCTGGATCACTGGGGGCACTGTGGGGTCGATGAGCGGCCGATGGGTGAATGCAGAGAGGCAGCCCAGCCCCTCAAACAGAGAAGGCCACTTCAGATGTGGCCCTGCAGTCACCGTCATGATGGCTGAACCTCCCGTGTCGATGAGGGAGAATCCTAATGCTGTGAAGAGATTAAGTCCCATCAAATTTGAACACAAAAGCGGGCAAGACCCTGGTGCCATAACTGACAGTCACTGTAATGGAGCCCAGCAGATCATTTTTTTGAGTCACCATATCCACGAAGGCGAGCAGTGGGTGTGCAGAGGGGGACCAAACTGAAGAACTTATGGTAAGTGGCGGCATTCAGCAAAGGACACACTTGCACCTGTGTCCAAAAGTAGGGGAACACACATGTCACCCACTTTGACTGTGCAGGACTTGAATTGCATTGGGCCTGAAGCCACATGATGGATTATAGTGGAAGAGCCTCGGGGGGTAGCGTTATCTGGTCTGGAGGGAACTGTCCTGCACACTTTAGCAAAGTGATATTTCTTTCCACAGTTGCGGCACGTTTGGTCAAGGGCCGGGCAATTCCGTGTTCTGGTGGTATGTTGTGTTGGATCCACAGTTACCGCATGACTGTCTTTGTCGGGGTCTTTGTTGCCTTGTGACATATTGTACAAATCTGGGCCTGGCTCAGGGTCTAATGCGTCCTCAACCTCGCTAGGTGGCTGCTGCTGCTGGGGCAGTGGTTTGTGTGCTGATGTCTACTGCATTGCTCAGTGTGGACTTTGCCTGTGTTAATTTAGCTGCACATTCAGCTGCACTTTCGATTTGAAAGGCAATGCTGACTGCCTTGCAGGTTCAAGTTGTCTGATTCAAGCAACAGTGTTTCTTTAATTTTGGGATTTGTTGTGTGTTCGATCAACTGGTAACGTATCATCTCCTCAGACAACGTGCCGAATATGCAGTGGCTAGCCAAGCCTCTCAGGTTGGAGACGTATTGGTGCACAGACTCGCCTGGGAGCTGTCGTCGCTGTCTAAAAATAAATCTTCTCAGTAGGGCACTCTGGGGCGCGGCAAAGTTTTACTGTAGCATCATAATCAGTGACGGTATCAGTGCTTAAGGTGGCTAGCACCCTTTGTCCCTCCACCCCTAAACAGTGTTTTAGCAATGCTGCTTTCCTGGCTGCACTTAACTCCGCTAGTCCAGCCGCCTCAATGTAAGTTTCGAAAGACTGATGCCATCAATTCTACGGTATCGCACCGGGAAGAGCAAGGACCGAGGGTGGAGGTGGGAGAGAAAAGTCTGACATTCTCGTCGCCAAAATGTCAAAAATATACACGGACGCCGGATTATGCACGCATCATCACTTTATCAGAAACATCTCAACTGACTAGACATTAACAGTTGCGCAATAGAGTGCGCTTAAAGACATTAACAATCGAACGCAGATCTAACTGATCTGAACAGACACAACAGTGTGTCCGAGATCTGCGGCTGCCATTTCACTCCCGACTTTGCATAGCAGAATGTATTGCTGCAGCCTATAATTTCAGGAGAATCTGCATGTAATTTGTGTCATTTACGGCCGTACGCATTTCACAAATTAACACATAGCAATTGTGTCATTTACGTCCGTTGCATCAGTTGTCAGAAATCCACACACATTTTTATTAACACTCTCTATTCTGTTAAAGGGCAATTCCGGCCAGTTTGGATTCATATCCCATCTTGGGTGGACCCAGGGAAAAGGATGAAAGGGGAAACCGCGAGAAATTTTCATGCGTGCTGCGCGAAGTTGTTCAATTGTTCCATGGTTATCTTTTTCGGACCAGAATATTTGTTACTGATAAAGAATTATTGCCACATGTCACATATCACAATAATATACCGATTAGAATATATAGCAGTCCTTGGTGATGAAATAAATAATTGCAATATAAATAGAAAATACTATACTCACTCATTAGACAGTTGACCATTAGGGCCACCTGGTCTAGGATGTTTTTTTTTATTATTATTATTCTTGGTACATAAAAGAAGGATTCCAAGACATCCTGGTACAGCATGTGGGGAAACCTCTCTGTCTGGGTGAAACACTCGGCGCTCTCTGACCCATCTCGACACCTTTAGCCAACCCCGAAACTGGACCCCTCCCAAAGCAATATATGAGCCCGCCCCCGAAACTGTAATCTGTGATATGCGACATGTGGCAATAATTCTTTATCTGTAACAAATATTCTGGTTCGATTCAATTGAACCACCAGACCCCAACGAAGGATCCATCTCAAAATATCAAACAGTATATTACGACAGCGCCTCTCTCGCTCGCTTCTGTATAATAACTGGATGAGCGAATGTGCGTTCCTTCCAGGAGTCATGTGACACCGTGACATCACTAAACTACGTTCAGTGACAGAGAACTGAATCTGCGAGACAATAACAACACAGGACATGGAAACGTATGAATATGTTTCTTGTGGCTCGTCTTTGGTGGAAAAAAGTAAAATGGATTACTATGAAGTATCACTTTGGCGAACCATTTTGCGGACGTAGTTGGAAGGCGGAAGCTGAAAGAGGTAGGTGCGCCACTTTTGAAAACTCCTGTTGTATCGTATCTGTGCTACTGTGAACCACTAGATCGATTTGTATGGACCCACACACCACCGCCAAAGCGTTCAAAAGGGTTGTAATGCACGCTAGGAGCTTTAAAACAGGTCAAATACCTGCCCAACGGGCCAGGGTTTAACCGAAAAGAGCGCAATTGAACAACTTTGCGCAGCACGCATGAACATTTCTCGTGGTTTCCCCTTTCATCCTTTTCCCTGGGTCCACCCAAGATGGGATAAGAATCCAAACTGTCCGGAATTGCCCTTTAAGATCACAGATAAACAATCCTACATGTATTTCTTGGATACGCGATGCGCACACAGCTGATGGAGCCTCTGCGGACTCTGATTTTCTGGAATTTGCTGTCACTCCTAAGTGCGCACACTGATGCAGCCTCTGTGGCCTCTGATTGTGTGGAATTTGCTGTCACTCCTAAAAGCGCACACGCCATTGACTGATTTAAGTTCCCCTGTGCTGTGCGCGCATTGCAAAAGAATAGGCCTACTGAAAGCCCTGGTTTGTTTGTTTGTCTGTATGTTGCACGCTTCTCTTTGATAAAAAAAAAAAACTCTTAGAAATGCCGGAACGGAAAACATCATTCAACAACGCTTGGTGCTTAAAGCATCGCTTTGTCGGCCAAAGCGAAAAGGCAGAGCATTTTGTGTACTGCAAGCTATGCCGCATTGATATAAAAGACGGAAGACATGGAAAAGGTGCAATAGACAGACACGCCAACACAGCCCGCCACAGAGAAAATGCCAACAGTGCTGGACAGTCATCGTCCACATTTTGAACCACCAACTGATGACAAAACCGCTGCTGCTGAGCTTACCAAATTGTATCACGCCATCAAGCACCACCACTCCAACAGAAATTTGGACTGTTCATCAAAAACGGACAGGCATGTATTCAGTGATTCGGCAGTGGCTTGGCATTGGGCAGAATCAAAACGCAAGCGCTATGCTCCAATGTGTTGGCCCCATACTCCACACGCACTCACTTGGAGTATATAATCAAAAACGGCCTGCATTTCTCTCTGGTGTCGGATGCCTTTAACAAGGGCGCAATCAAGTGCTTTCCCATTGTGCTACGCTATTTCAACTACGAACGAGGAGTTCAGCACGTTCTGTTGGACTTCTACAGCGACAGCGACGAAACATCTGCTGCTATAACGACACAGTTGATAAGCAAGCTGGAGTCCGCTGGTTTAGATCTCCAAAAGGTGTCGGCTTACACCGCGGATAATGCCAGCGTGAACTATGGGAAACACAACAGTGTGGAGCAGTCACTGCATGAGCTTTATTTCTTATTCATCAGCCATGCATTGGTGCTCTTCAGTGAATGCATTCGGGCTCTTGAAGGCAAGTTCTTTTGCATCACGTCTGTGTACCACCTCATGAGCAATTTACAAAAACAGCTGGAGCAGAGACATCAGGAAAGCCACTTTGGATTTGCAGTTAACAACAACCTGAAAGAGCTCACTCCAAACGTGAAGAAAAGATGAAAGGACGACTAATAATAATAATAATAATTGTATTTGTATAGCACTGTGTCATACAAGGCATGTAACTCAAAGTGCTTAACAAATGGGAAAAACATTGTTAGAGATAGATTTAAAAGGAGAGGTATAGAGGAGAGGCAGAAAAAGCAGGAAGGCAGAGGAAGAAGAGATAGACAGAGAATGTAGAGTCATAAGGTCAACGTAGGTTAGGACCAGGATTCTTAGATGTGTAAGGTCCATAGTGGCTGGGCCTATCATAAGTCATAGATAGTCACACAGGGATTGGGCGCTCAGGTGCGGCCCCTGGTGGCATCAGGGGTGAGGAAAAACTCCCTTTCGCTTGATTCATAGTTTGTGAGGGGGAAAAAAAAGCTCAGTGAGGTCTGAGAAAAAAGACCCCCTGTAGTCAGGAAGAAACCTCAGGCAGAGACCAGCGGCCACCTAGGGGAGCCCCCTGCCAGGGCTGGATTGCGAGTAGTAAGGGCGCTGCGGCGGCTGGGACACTATGACGCCTTGGCAGCTAGGAGTTGGCAAGGATGAAGAGGTGGGTCTTCAGCTGCTTCTTAAAGGAGTCGACGGAGGTGGCTGATCGGATCTCGATGGGGAGGGCGTTCCATCTCTTGGGCGCATAGCAGGCAAACGCGGCGTCGCCGATCTTCTTCTGCGGGGGGGTGGGGGTCCTTTGCAGCTTGGCATCAGTGGACCTGAGAGCTCGAGCAGGGGCATAAAAAGAGAGCATGTCTGAGATATAGCTAGGGGCAAGTCCATTTAATGCTTTAAATACTGTGAGCAGAATCTTAAAGTCGATTCTGTATGAGACAGGTAACCAGTGCAGGTCTGCCAAGACAGGAGAGATGTGCTCTCTCATTCTGGTTCTTGTTAGGATTCTTGCCGCAGAATTTTGAATGAGTTGCAATTTGTCAATTAATTTTTTTGGGAGACCGGAGAAAAGAGCATTGCAGTAGTCTATCCTACTGTTGACAAAGGCATGAATAAGTTTCTCAGCGTCTTGTCGGGGGGCCAAGCCGCGCACTTTGTTGACATTTCTAAGATGGAAAAAAGCAGATTTTGTTATCTTGTTGATGTGAGGCTCAAAGCACAAATCCGAGTCTATGACCACACCTAGGCTAGTAACCTTATCTTTAATGTGTATGCTTAGGTCACCTAGGCTTGAGTGGAGTTTTGCACGTTTTTTCTTAGGCCCAATGAGCAACACTTCAGTTTTATCTTCATTTAATTTTAGGAAGTTACTGTTCATCCAATCTGTAATGGCAGACATGCATTTAGTCAAGGCATGAATGGCAGTGGTTTGGCTAGGCTCGACAGAGATATATAGTTGAGTGTCATCGGCATAGCTATGAAAATCAACATTGTGCTCTCTGATGATGGAGCCCAGGGGCAACATATAGAGAGAGAAGAGGAAAGGGCCCAAGCAACTACCCTGAGCAACTCCAAAAGGCACATCATACTTGTTGGAGACGTATTCTCCGATGATGACAAAAAACTGTCAACCTGGTGTTGTATGAAAGGGTGCTGAAACATCTCCAAGAGAGATACAGTATGACAGCCAGGTTCTTATTGTAGGTAGGTACTACCCTACCTACCAGGATTCCACCCTGTGTGTGTGTGTGAGTGTGAGAGAGAGAGAGAGAGAGAGAGAGAGAGAGAGAGAGAGAGAGAGAGAGAGAGAGAGAGAGAGAGAGAGAGAATGTGAACTGATGCATCAAGGCTGATTGCTGTAGCCTACTCAAGTTTGTGATGTTTACTGCAAAGTCTTCTGTACATGCTCTGTATTTGTGTAACATTTATGTAAGCTTCATTTCCCTCTGAATTAATAAAATCACTTAACTCTACTCTACTCTAGGCCAGCATGCTAGGTTTGAAGCATTCAGTCCCCTTCAATCAGTTCTGTGAAGCGGTGAAGGCATGCGGTTTGGAGGTAGAAAATGGCCTGCATGAAGAGTATGCCTTTGTGGAAAGCTTTCACAGCAGCACTCCAGAGGTGGAGACCTGGAGCACAGAGCAGAGATATGTAAAACTCTTCTCCCAGACATACGCACCCCTGCACAGATTGAAGACCATCAGTGCCTGTCTGTTGTCCATTCCCTGCAGCAATGCACACACAGAATGGGTCTTTTCCATCATGACCACAGCATGGCGCAATGAAAGAAATTGTCTTGAGGTGGACACTGTGAAGGCAGAGCTCCAGGTCTGCATCAACCTTACAGAGGAGTGCACAGCTATGTTTGACAAGTTCCTGACAAACAAGGCACGTTTGGGGCATCAGCCTTTACAATACTATTGTAAATGTATTGAAATTATGTGGGTTTTCCCCTAGGTGAAATCGCAGTCCAGAAATCACCAGAACGAAGGATGAGCATGGATGAGCAAATGAAGTTTACATAGGCCTTATATGTTGTTCAGTAGCATAGGCCTAATATTTTTTTTTCTGTTTTATTGTCCTGGGAATAGCCTTTAGGCTGAAATGCAAATGGCATGATTGTCACTTTTGTTTTTTTTGGTCCATTTTATTATAATTATTATTATTATTTGTTTATGTATTACTTTTTGTTTTGGTGTGACATTTTTTTAGTTCCTATAAAACAAAGGAGATACGCACTCCGCGCTTCTAAATTAACAATCCGGTGCAACCAGAGCAGGACCAAAACATAGGCAAAAAGGGAAAGAAATCTGGTGCCACACGGATGTCTATTTTCTGTAATTTATTTTTTAGTGCAGTGAGACTAACGTTTCGACATGCGTCTTCATCAGAGTCCTCCTCTTTTTTAGTTCCTTTGGATAGCCCAAGCCAGTAGTAATAGGTGCATTCGACATGTGTCAACGCATACATGCGCATTTAGACAGCAATGCACCCTGGATGGAAAATGCTGCATGACGGTTAGATTTCCTGTCAAACTTCGTCGACGTTGCGTTGACGAGGTGACATGTCACATGGTGTAAAACTATCGCGGGATGAATGCGGCTGCAGTCAGATCTTGCAACCTCTGCAGTTGCTTATCCCCTTCAACGCTCGTCGGCGGACTGCCTCCGAGGTCACGCGCCCATGAACTGGGGACCATTCCATCATTGGCGCTGAATTCAGCGGCGCTTACGCGCAAAAGCAGAGTTTCAACTAACAGCAGCTTAAACTTGAGGCAGACGCCGTTCCACCACTGAGGATCAGCTGCGTCTTGGCTAGTTTCACTTCAGCCGCGCTCATCAAAGCTGGCGTTGCGCTCGTGCACGTTGTACATGGGAAGTCCATATCGACGATTGTCGAAAATACGATCATGTTGTAGACTCGGGCATGGCTTGTCAAATCAAGTCTTTATCAGAGATGTCAGGCGCCTACCTGTAGGCGAGCGGTAACGCAACCGCACTTTGATTGAGAGACCAACGTTCAATCCCCACTATGCGTAATGACAGATCATAACTCAGTTATCGAAGCGAGAGTCTCGTCCTAACCTCGACTGCCATCATTTCAATGCGCAAAAATAAAATGCTTGCATCATCTAAGTTGTTGAAGAATTTATTTTATGATAACAGGCAAGACTAGGTAAAACGTTAGGCAGAGATAATTGAATCATTGCAATGCAAACTCCAAGCGTAGGCATCTGCACGGTGGTTGTGAAGACGTTTTTTTATTGCCTATGCTGAAAATAGCCTAAAGGTCTACATTTAAGGTAGGCCTATTGGTAGACCTATTGCTTGACAGCAAATGAAGCCAGCCACAAAGCGACATCAAAGGAGAGAATAGGCAAACGTATGTTATAAAGTTTTCATTTCTAACCTGTCGCCATGCAAGACTTGAACCCGGGTCGACCACTTATTACGCAGCGCACCTACCCACTGTGCCATTCACGTCTTCAGTCTCATGGAAGGAATTGTCCGATATTGTCTTAGTAAATCAACACTATAAATGTTTTTAAAAATGTGCAGATTATCATAAAACCCGCGAAATGAAAGACAATGGTAACTATTGTAGTTTTTACTGGCATTATCACATCATAGACTATTAAAATAGAGTGACTGGTTCGCTTTGATCTCGTAAAATGATGGCGGGAATCAAGCGGAACGTGCCCGTTGTGACAGCTGTTTCCTACAGGTTCATGTTTTGTGCAACACTGATTAATTTAGCCTGGTGTTAAACCTGGGAGCTACCAGGTTAACGTTGGAGCATAAATTACCGTGGCAACTCAGCTGAGTTTCAGGTTAGCAAGGCTGATGGAACGGATCTCTGTCTAAAAATAGCTTAGTTTACCGACTTGAGCTCGGATTTGGGGTTACCGCCGTTGATGGAATGGTCCCCTGGTTGGTCAACAACTCATAGGCCTGTCACGATAACAATTTTTGCCAGACGATAACGATAACAAGAAATTATTGCGATAATCGATAATATTGTCTCTCTCGCCATTTTCAAACAATATAATGTGCAATAAAAAACACTGCTATGCAAGGTGCGGCCTCCTTCTTGAAACATTGAATGTAACATTTGGGCCAGCAGACTCAGAGGTTTAAATAATTAAGATTGACGCCTGCTCCAAGAAGAAATGTGTCAAACAATATAATGACGTAAAAATGCAATAAAAATGTGACTACACCCCTTCACATTTTTAAAGCATCACGGCGGGGGATATATATATGTTTTAAATACATCCTCATGGAGCATAATAGACTCTAAATAGGCTTTTTTGTAGCCTATGTATTATTAAGGTAAGTTATATAGTCTTTCTTTAACATTTTCTGTTATTTATCTTTCTCAAGCACACTGAATGGCTTATAGGCCTATCCATGGTGTGATGTAAAATAACCTACTGGTGGGGTATTGTTAATTCACAAATTAGGCTATTACTTAGACAGCTTATTTCAAACAAATGCACGTTGTTATAGCTAATTGTCAGTCAAAACCCAAATCAGCCCTGTTGAAGGCATTTCAACATCAGCAAAAAGCAAAAGAGCATGAACAGATGCACAAGTTCCAGCTCTCTCTCTCTCTCTCTCTCTCTCTCTCTCTCTCTCTCTCTCTCTCTCTCTCTCTCTCTCTCTCTCTCTCTCTCTCTCTCTCTCCCCGATACCCTCGACTGGAAGAAGTTGCAATTCTGCGCACTTTAAAATCCTTTATGAACGCCCATACATTGATTCTTATGAGTTATTTGTCGCCACGCCTCTGTTTCCCCTGTAGCGCGCTCAACCGTTCACATTCTCCTGACAGATTTAAATCCACAAATCTTATCTTCATGATTTGCTTGCGGACTGCCTACTCATATTGTTAGGTCTAAATAAACAAGAAATATAGCGAAAATCACAAAAAGAACAGACAACGAACGTCGGGGTAGGAGGCGCATTGAAATAAGTGGAAACTCGGCGAGGTTTATAATAACAGCCTCAGAGCAAGTTTGTCTCGACGGCACCACTATTTCATGTTTGCACAAACACGTCTTCGTAGTGGATATTGGGTTCCTGCGCATGTTTCAAAATGAACATTTGCCTCCGTGTTGGAGCTGTTCATTCCCCTCTCTGAGGAACGTTGCAGATGCGCTGACCGAGACTGGAAGAATATTGCGCTCCTAGTCTCTAGCGCTGATTCTTTGTCGAGGCGTATAAGCGACGCGCGGGAACACCAGCGTTCTATTTCAAAGACGCAAGTAGCCAGATCAATGCACTTTTTCCCAACCAGAACTGCACTGAAACTTAAAATTACACCAACATTTAAGCGCCATTGCGCTGCGTTGGCCTATAACGCGCCATCAGTAGTCTTATGGCTACGGTAGAGAAAGGGAGAGAGAACAAAACATCACGCAAATAACTTATCGTTACTTATCGGGGCCAGAAAAGTGATCGTTCTTGTAAAAACTTATCGTCCGATTTATTGACTTATCGTATATCGTGACAGGCTTAACAACTCACTCACGTGTGTATATGGGTCTTGTCTCACACCTCTACACAAGTTTGCGCAGGTCCCCACTTCAGCTCCTCCTCACTGCCTGTCCCCCCACTCCTCACACGTGGTGTGTTAGTAGAGCAAACCAGTGCGAGCTCATCGTCTCGTTCATATTTGTGGCCGACTTTAAATGCGCTGTATTTAATAACACCCACATCGTGACAACAAGTTCTCGCTCACGTGCTTCCGTCAACGTTGGTCAACAGCAACAAAGTCGTATGGGCTTATTGTCTACAATATTGTCCTGGTGTTGGGGGGCGGGGTCAATTACCTGCAATGAGATGAGACCAATTTAGCCAAACCAAGTGGGATCACCTGTGAATGTCAAGTCTTGAAATGTGTCTCTCTCTTGCTATCATTTGACTCTGAAGAAGGTGTAGCAACACCGAAACGTTGGTCGAGTGTGTGCACAAAATAAAGTCTTGAAAACTAAGCTGCAGTGTGCTCCAGCTTCTCCTTTGCAGAGATGTCTGTCCCACTGTGATGCATCTGCAAGCAGGGTTGCCAGGTGAGGCTGATGTCTTCCAGCCCAAAAAATGCTCAATACCCGCCAAGAAGCTCAAAATCCCGCCAAATTCTGCTGATTTCTATGGCTAAAATTGGGCAGGTTTTTCTGCTAAATGCCATTTTTACCTGCACCAAGCCATCATAAGCAGTCCAATTGGGCGGTAAACAGCCCAATCTGGCAACCCTGCCTGCAAGCTGAGTGAGGGATGATGCATTAAGCTCATACGACTTTGTTGCTGTCGACCAACGTTGACGGAAGCACGTGAGCGAGAACTTGTTGTCACGATGTGGGTGTTATTAAATACAGCACATTTAAAGTCGGCCACAAATATGAACGAGACGATGAGCTCGCACCAGTTTGCTCTACTAACACACCACGTGTGAGGAGTGGGGGGACAGGCAGTGAGGAGGAGCTGAAGTGGGGACCTGCGCAAACTTGTGGAGGGGGTGAGACAAGACCCATATACACACGTGAGTGAGTTGTTGACCAACCAGTTCATGGGCGCGTGACCTCGGAGGCAGTCCGCCGACGAGCGTTGAAGGGGATAAGCAACTGCAGAGGTTGCAAGATCTGACTGCAGCCGCATGCATCCCGCGATAGTTTGACACCATGTGACATGTCACCTCGTCAACGCAACATCGACGAAATTTCGAAGTTTGACAGGAAATCTAACCGTCATGCAGCATTTTCCATCCAGGGTGCATTGCTGTCTAAATGCGCATGCATGCGTTGACACATGTCGATCGCACCCAGAGCCATCTAATGACAGAGTTGCGCAAACCGGGGACCAGGAAGTCGGTTGGTGATGTGATTCGCGTAGATTAAAATGTTTCTTACCAGTAAACTTCTGTTCGTTGGAAACTAACACAGAACCATCACATACCAAACAAAGATTAAGCCTATAAACAAATTACATTACCTTTACCACATTTTCTGTGTTCTACGGCCACCTCCTGGAACTAAGTAACTTCTAATGGAACTAAAGTCAATGGGGATTTCCATGTTAACGCTCCGTGAGGCTCCATGAGAGCCGCCATTGCTGTGGAAAGATTGGTCCATAGAGGTCTATGGGAGTGGCGTAACTCTGATATTAGATGGCTCTGATCGCACCTATGGACACCCAAATAACTGGGTGTGGCCTGTGGAACTTGAGCATTGCAGTGCATTATGGGGATTGTTGTCACAAATCCACAAGCACTAAAAAGTCATTTTCTGAATTTTCTCGGCCAAGAAGGCACCAAATTAGAAATGTATGCTACTATTCTATTATATATATTACCCACTTTCAATACAATATTCATGTCTCCACCGGTGGAATGCCCGTTTAACCGTCTCCCTCCCCCCTCTCTCTCCCTGTCTCTCTAGAAGTGGTCACAGTAAAAGTAAAAGTAAATTCATGGTGTAAGTACACTTGCACATTATATCAGTTTGTCATGAGCCCTCTGACTCCACCGGTTTTCCACCTTAATTGCTTTCCATTATCTGCCTGCCACACTAACTAGCTCCACCTGTCTCTGCCCTGCTCTGCTCTAATCACCTGGCAAGCTGCGCTACATTTTCCACTCACCGTCCTCTCCTTGCCCCACTCTGCTCTGATAGCTCTGTCAGTTGTGCTGCATTGCACGAACCTCTTCCAGTATATAAAGCCCTATTTTTTCAGCCAAGCTTTGTCAGATTGTCTGTAAACCTGCACCAGTAACCTGCCTGTCTACCTACTCTCTGACTCCTGCCTGTGACCTGGTTCTGCAGTCCCCGCTAACTCGGATCAGCCTTCTGTCCCTCATCACGTTTATTGCCAAGCCCTTGTCTGTACTGCTGTCTTGGTTCATCTTGCTATTGTGTGTGTGTTCCCCCAGCACTTCGACCACCAGACGTGCGAGCCCCGACACTTCGCCACCATCTACCTGAGATGTCGTTCGATCTCTGGGACACACACACACACACACACACACACACAGTACTTTGGACTAGAATCCCTGGGACACGGACCCTCCAAAAGCCTCTTCTTCACTCCCTTCCTCCCCCCCATGAACCAATAAATTAACAAAAGCTCTGAACTAGAACTTACGCTCTGGAGTTGTCTTCTCTGTTCTGACACAGGTACATCACTCTGCAATAACTGTAGACCACTGGGCTTACACTGTGCGACTTCCCCCCCGATTTTGCCCCGATTTGGCACTCGCACGACCCCTTGGGAGTCGGGCCGATTTCTTGCTCAATCGCAGGTCAATCGTGAGTCTCGCATCGTGCAGTGTACATGGGGTAACGACAAGCGATTTCGCCTCACGATCGTGCAATCGCAGGGTCGCAAGAAAATCAAAACGGTTTGAAATCCTGGTCGTGGCTCGTGCGTAAATCGCACAGTTAAAGCAGTGCTACGACCCGATTTGACCCTTCACATGCACAAATGAATAGGGTCGTGCGATTCTCTGTTGAGCGCGACCTCATCTCCACCTCAGATGCGCATGTTCCCTCCTCTGCAGACCGGGGAAACAACCCTGTCGCGTCGCACAGTGGAAGCATTTGGCTCGCATCCGACTGTCGGCTCGTATAGTGTGAGG
Source organism: Engraulis encrasicolus (assembly GCF_034702125.1). Taxonomy (NCBI): domain Eukaryota; kingdom Metazoa; phylum Chordata; class Actinopteri; order Clupeiformes; family Engraulidae; genus Engraulis; species Engraulis encrasicolus. Next base: position 58,772,917 of record NC_085857.1, read on the forward strand.
ACATGAGTCGTGAGATGTGAACTTTTAAATAGTGAAATTCCATCGTGCAGTGTGAGCAGGAGCTTAATACCCACGAGTGAAAATATCGCACAGTGTATGCCCGGCTTTACTCAGTATGGCAGGGTTTTTTTTTACTTCAACTTTTACTTTGGCCACAAACAAAAAAGTAAATATATGAACAAACATTGCAATCCCATACCTGGTACCCGTCTTTGAGGTTTCCATGTAGCACTTTGATGATGTCATCAGTATGCACCCCCTGCTTCTCCCCTCTCTCAAGTCCCATCATGTCACACATTACAAATGGCAAGACGGCTCCATGCGGACCAGACCTGATCCTGTGAGTCCTCAACTGGAAAACGCACGCACACAAGCGCACACACACACACACACAATTGTATTGAAAGTCTGTGTATTGTGTTAAATGTGAATCTTGTTGACCTTTTTAGGGGCCAAGCAGCGAAGCTGGCGAAGGCCCCTATAGTGTTAACTGGTATTCTTATTATTATTACGTAGACATCTTTCCTCTCCTTAGCAAGTCTATGGCAGCCCATAGAACCGTAGGTAGGAAAATGCTGTAAATCGGCACACACATTTGGGCCAGTCTCAGCATTACCCACAGCAATTTATAGGTCCCCAGTCACAACGCTCTAGCGCCACCAGCAGGTCAAAGTTGCAGGTACATTTCTACTTTTAACTTTTGAACCGCTGGGCCAATTTTCATAAACTTGGTATCCCTGGAATCCTTGGGCCAAGACGAATCCAACGCATTATATGACGTCATTTTCCGCCAAGATAGTTTTCCCGCCATTTTGAATTTTGTAAAATTCTATAAAAAATGCTATTTTTTCCGCAATTTTTGACCAATTCACCCGAAACTTGGTATATAGTATCTCTGGACTGAGCTACACATGGGGTAATCTCAAGGAATATTGGATATATTTTATCGTTTAGCCGTGACAGCCAATCAAAATTGTCGTAAAAGTGGCAAAACAGGAAGTGAGGTCATATCTCAGCAACCGTTTGTCGAATTAGGCTGGGATTTTGCACACACATAGTAGTCTATTCCATGACCTACCACAAAAAATTCAGATCCCCAACTCAAACTCTGTAGCGCCACCAACAGGTCAACATTTTAGCTACATTTTTGCCTGTAGCTTTCAAGCTATATGCCTAATTTTAAAAATAATACTATAACTAGAATCCTTGGGCCAAACCGAATCCAACGCACTATATGACTTCATGTCAACCGGAAGAAAAAAATCCGCCATTTTGAATTTTGTGAAATTCAATAAAGATGCTACTTTTCCCACAATTTTGGTCAGAATGCCTTGCAAAAGGGTACACATAATCTTGGGACTGATTTGCTTTAGGTTATTCAAGGAATTTTTGACACCTCTTATCGTTTGCTGGTGACAAGCAATCAAAATTGTCATAAAGGTGGCAAAACAGGAAGTGAGGTCATATCTCAGCAACCGTTGGTCAATTTCTGTTAGGATTTTTTGCACACATTCTAGTCCATCCCATGACCTCCCAAAAAAAATCCTGACCCCAAGCTCAAACTCTCTAGCGCCACCAACAGGTAACAGGAAGTGAGCTCATATCTCGGCAGCTCTTCAACGGATTCAAACTAAACTTGTTTTACGTGATCACACTCCCCTCAAATTGATGCACACCAACATTGGCGGGATTTGGACCAAAGGGGGCGCTGCAGTTCCTTCTGTTGCCGTGGCGACTTTGGCAAGTTTACTGCTTGGCCCCGCATTGCTGCTTGCAGCTATATTTTGTTTCAGATATTTGATTACACACACACACACACACACACACACACACACACACACACACACACACACACACACACACACACACACACACACACACACACACACACACACACAGAGTTTCAGTTCACATAGAGACAGATGAACTTTTCCAGTGACAGAGTTCAAAGTTATGTGCAACTAACACCTGTGTACGTACGTGAGTGCGTGTGTGTGTGTGTGTTTCTTCTTACTATCTTGGTGAAGCTGCAGTCACTGGCAGTAGCTGCGATAGCTGGACTTGTGATACACCCCTGGAAGATGCTGTCGATGGAGTTGATGTAGCTGGACTTGCCTGTTATTATAACATAGCACATAATTACTTACTTACTTACTTACATTACTTACAGATAATAGAGTTGCTGAACTTGCGTGCATGTGTGTGTGCATGCGTGTGTCTTTGTGTATGTGAGTGATTCTACGATTCAACTGCGCTTTTAAGTCCATGGATTTTATTTGCCAATTCCACTAACTATTAACTGCATCCAATGATGTTTTGGACATTAGCACACATTTATCTTTCATATAATACAGAAAGTGTAGACATGGCATTATTTCCCTCAGCAAAAATGAATATTTAATACTGGTTTTGGGTGTTTTCATACCGTCCTGTTTTCCAAATGTCAGATTCAGTGTTGTATATTAGCATGTAAAGAAACTTGTTTTGCCCAAGACGATTGCAAATGTTGATTCACAGTAATCATCACAATATGAAAAAAACTGTCAGAGAGACTGCTGTGCTTTCCATTATACATGAAATTTGCCATTTTGTGTGTGTCCATGAAAACTGTGTTAACCGTGTCACAGTCTGAAACCCCCTCAATAAATCAGTAATGGTTTGGTCTTAGGCCATACGAATAACATTACATGATGTCATAACTTCTGGCAGGATATGGGAAGACTTTTTGGTAAGTTTTGAGCTCCATCCTTCCATAATTTAATCCATTCTTTTTCATGTTCTCATAGTGGGAAAAATTGCCTGTCATAAGAATCTGAATTAGAAAAACACAGATAAAGCATACAAATACATTAATTGATTAAGGTGTTGTGGTGGAACTTCTGAGGTCCTCAGTTAGCACAACACTATAAAAATGGCTGAAATGTCAAGCCGTGTTACCGTCAATGGTGTTACGCCTCAGCTATGACAGTTGAGGAGGAGTATGTTTTTGCCAATCTCCATATTGACAGACAAACAAACAAAATAATTTGTGTTCTAGGGAGATGGGCTTGTCTGCTCTGTTTTTTCTCCTAAAAAGTGCTGACTTGTTCCCCTGCACTGTTGACCGTAACACAGTTGAGTAACACGGTTGACTGAATTGGAAGTGTTTTTGTGCTATTGATCCCTTATGTGTTGGAAAAATCCTATGAACAGACAATAGGGATTATCTCTGGAGAAGGAAGTCTTGTGTAAGGAGGGTGACTAAATTCAAATCAGATGTTACAGGGATTTATAATGAAAAATGTCTATCACAGTGAATCATAAAATCCTACTTAAGAAGCTCAACAGTCACATTTTCTAAATCAGTTGCACAGATTAATGACAACATTATTGTTAAGGGACATAAGCACTTTCAAACGTATGTTGCTTCAACTCTGTAGTATTTTTATATATGTTTGAAATGACAGTATTTGTCCATAACACTGTTGACAAAATAATCAAGCAAATGTTCGCTTTCATTAGAGTATTTATCAAATGATTTAAGATTAAGCTTGGCAATTTGTTTGTAAGCTTGGCAATTTGTTAAATATATACACTATGTAAACATCTAGGTCATTTAGTTGAAAAAAATACTGATAATTGACATTTTGCTTTTGCCAAAAGCGCAGTCAAATCGTAGAATCACTCATGCGTGTGCGTGTGTGTATGCCTTTGTGTAGGTGCGTGTGTGTGTGTGTGTGTGTGTGTGTGTGTGTGATGACTTGCCTGCCCCCACCGGTCCATGTATCAGAATCCTGAGTTGCTTGACCGCTGGATTACAGAGCTCCAGTTCCCTCAGCTTCCTCCGCCATTTGTCTCTCGCCCTAAGGGGACAAATAAATACAGTAACTGTGAGACGGTGTAGTGTGTAGTGTTTGTATGCATATGTGTTTGTGTTTGCGTGTGTGTGTGTGTGCCTGTGTGTGTGTAGAGAGAGAGAGTTCAGTAGTGTAGAGTATCATTTATTAATCCCGAGGGAAATGAAGGTTTCAAGTAGCATACATATACATACATGAATACAGAAGAAGACACAAGGACATTACACACAACATTGTGTAGTGGGGTGCTGGCCCCTTTAAGGCAAAGGAACCACTCGGCGTCATGGGTGCGTCACGTCCCTAATTTCTTGTCTGGTATTTCTTCATAACTAAGCGGTCTTTATGGAGGCAGTCAAGCACGCTCTGCTCGTCCTTGGGCGTCTTCCGACTTCTGGCTTCATGCGGCTGTGGCTGTCGTCGTTTCTCTCGCCGAGAATTGTGTCTGTTCACCGGTCCTTTTGGAGGTATGTAGCTTGGCTCCTTCGTTTATGTCGACATGTCGTTCTTACCTGGTTGCTAACGGGGCTACCTGCATTGATTCCAGGTGATGTTCTCTGGATGGCGTTGCCACCATGGCCGTAGCCAGCCATGTGAAGTAGGCGAGGTCAATAAATTATTAATAATATTATTAATATAAAATATAAATTAAAAATGAATTCATAAAATAAATAAATATAGGCTACACAGGCCTATATATAGGGCCCTCCTCTATGAATGTATAGGCCTAATGTGAAATAGTAAATATGTAGACATGTATAATAATAAATATGTTGTAGTTTTCAGCCAACTCAGCCTATTCCCTTTGAATGGCTATGCTTTGGTATCATGCCTCTTTTATTATAAACAGCATCCTCCCAGTAAAGCCCTTTGTAAGGAAACTAAAGCTTGACCCTGAAGTTGCACAATAAGCTATATCCTCAGATGGCAAGTTGCTCAGCCATTCATATTTTTCTCCCAATGAAATTACACTTCAGCTGTTTTCCTCCAAAGATACAGGGATAGCTCTGTAGTGCAAACCACCTATTTTGGAGTAAACTTTTTTCTTCCTAGAGTCGCATCAAACGTTTTGTTTTTATTTACTTGTTATAGTTCTTCACAAGCGCAGAGGACAAAAGTATTTCAACGACACAGTAAAAAATGCAGTGTTAATTCAACACTTAAAGAGTGCTTTGGGACCAAATAAACTCTAGAAGGTGTTAAATAAACTCTGTCAGTGTTGCATTAACACTGCAGTTTTTACTGTGGAGAAAGAAAAGTAGCCTATCCTCCGCGCTCCTGAGCCATCTGATGCGTCACGGCTATGCAGACACAGTAGTCACGGGAGCCTCTTCAGGTGTGGATATTTTACTGCGATTGACTCTGACGAAGACGTGGCAACGTCGATAGTTGTCCAAATTAACACTTGTCCAAATTAACAGGAAAATATCCACACCTGAAGATGTTCCGGTGACCTCCTCTGTCAGTGTTTATCACATATGCTTTCCAATTTACAATCAAATCTTTCACGGATATCCTGCTTTTACCTTTATGCAGCAGCTGATGCAGCAGCCGGCCTTCTTAAAATAATGACTCAAATGGCTTTTTAAGACACCATAGCCTACTTGTTACGCATGAGCTTTATGTAGGCTATACAACGGTTGGCTTTCTGTCAGCGGAGATCTCATCAAGCGCGGGCTTTCTGAAAGCGGAGATCTCACCAAGCGCGTGCTTAATGGGCGCGTTCGTGACGGCACATTACTGCGCAGGCTGCACACGCACACTTTGCCATTTCAATGCATTTTCCCAACCAGAAAGCATGGTAATTTTGCTTTGCGCAATGCTCTGTCACGAACGCGACCAAACACTTGCGATGTCGGCTGAGTTGCGTTCTCTCCCACGAGTCGCACCACTTGCGATATTAATCAATCTGGTTTACTCTCAAAAACAGAACACAAAGGCAAAACTAGAACACATAGCTCATGGATGTTAACCACAGTTTGCAAAGGACGCTTCACAAAGGTTTATAGATGTTTTTGTGTGTTTCAGTTGGTCATATTTGCCGTTAAAATAATAATAATAATAAAAAAACCTCTCACGATAGGCGAGGTCCGGACCTCGGTAGCCTCAAATGTAACTACGGCCATGGTTGCCACCCCCAGCTGTTCCCAGCACTATCCATTTCTACTAGCTGTTTCATAGCTACAACGTCTCAAGTTTTCGTCTTCTGCACTCCGGTATGTAATAGCAGTCCAGCATTGTTTAGCATTTTGTATTCGCCCAGCCTGATGGCTAGCATCTTGTCCTGCTTGCTCTTTCTTGCTCTGCATGGTTTTCAGGCTGCCATGGTGCTCAGCCTGTACCTGCTCCTATTAGCGATTTCATAATCGACTGTGTTGCTTCAAGTGTCATCCATCGTCTGCACGCCGGTATGTAACAGCATCGTCTAGCATTGCGTATTCGCCTAGCCTTATGGCTAGCGCCTTGTCCTGCTTGTTCCTTCATGATTGGTTTTCTAATACTGGCTTTTGCATGGCTTCCAGGCTTAGCCTTTATCCATTCCTACTAGCGGCTTCTTTGTCTCAACCAGTGCCCTCGCTGTACACTTGGGGCTCCGTGCATGCCAACGTCAAGCTTTGGGTAAGTCCTATTGAGTCTAAAGGGCTCTGCATACTTAACGTGTGTAATTTGGCGCGAGAACCATTAAAGCAATACTCCGGTTTTTTGGACACAGGACCTCATTTCTGAGTCAATAAGAGTGTTAGAAGTGTGTCCAGATCTTTTTTTTTAATTCCATGCAGTCATTGTAAAACCACAGGTCGATGTTGCTATGCTAGCGCAAGTGATCCACTTTTGGTAGCATGACCCAAAAAAGCAGTCTTAACAAATGCAATAAACACTCAAAGCACGTTAATTACTGCGCCAGGCTATCGATACAAATACCCACGTTGATAGAGAGATTTAGGGAGTAAAGCAACCTTAGAATTAGTTTGCTCACCCGCAGCAATTTGTACTTCCTGATTTGGCAGTCGCGGACTGATATCTAGCACCAATGTTACCGGTTCTCACTGCCAAGTTTGTTGTGAGTGCAGCTGTCTGCTAGAACTACGATCAGACTAACCCTGATCATAAAAAAAGAATGGCAATGTTCGGAGAACCCGACACTTTTGATGACGAGGAGCAAATACCTGTACGAGACCAAATCTGGAGTTTTGACCAGACCAGTGGCGAAGCTGTGCCTCCTCCTCGAGGCAGCAGATGGCGCTGATTGAAGACTGGTCTTCTCACCTGTTTGCTGAGTGAAAAAGATAAGTGTACATTTTTCAGCACTTATCTATTTTGTTTAATAGATGTACATTATTAAGTATACATGGCTCTTTATACAGTATTTCTTTTTGTAATTGATGTAGACACACAATTAGGGGCCGGTGTGTAAGAGCCACTTCTTTTAATTTATTGTTTTCAAATAAGAGCTCCTGAAAATATTTATGTTGAAATGGAAAAGATTTGGATTAAGATTTTATATTTAGATTTTTGGCAAACTGTTGCAAACGTGATACTAATTGCACCTTGTTAGTGTGGTGTCCTAATTACTTCCTGTAGGTGGCGGCCAGACTGCTACTTATGATGGTGTGGTGACGCGGCCCAGACGCTGTAGGGGTGCAAGGCGCAACAGTCATTGACCGTGTCCGTGACCGTGGACGAGCCCGTGCGCGCGACTGTGCCAGCCTGAACGCGGCCTGTTGCCTCAAGCTCAAACCCAATTCCATTGACTGAACTGAAAGCCTTGCTTTATTTGTTATTTTCAAAGTTTACATTCTTAAGTTTATGTTACCCCTTTTTGTTTAATAAATCATCCAAGAAACTCATCAAGGAGAAACAATAATGCATCCTCGTCCTTTCACGCGTCAAGTCTCCTGCATTCTTACAGTCAAGGAAGTGAACAAAATGGGAAAGGTTTAAAGATAAAAGGAAACAAATGAAAACAAAGGAATCATGGAAAACTTAACCTGTTTTAATCACTACAATAAGTCAATGACTGCGCTGGACTTCGTTGTGGACAATTGATCGAAGGAAAAGGAAGGCCGACGCGCCAAACAATTCAAACAAAGGAAAGCCCGCGGAGGTATGTGCTTCTGAAACTCATTATTGGAATGAAATGCGGACTTTGTGGATAATATTGGACTGAGAAAACCAAGACCACTTCATGAACTTTATTTCAAATGAACAAATGCATTTATAGACGAAAGAAATTCGATGAGAAAAGCAATGAAGTTGAGCGCTTGAAACGTCGCCAAATTAACCTGAAAAGTAGGCGACTGCAATGCTTTACGCATGAGATGGAAATAGTTTTATTTTATTAAGAAATTGGAAATTAATTTGGAAAAGTTTTTTGTTTGAGAGCCACAATGGCTGACACACAGACGGACGAAAACATGTCCGGAGAAGATTTGAATGTTGAAGTCAGTGCGCGTAGCCGAGGTGGCAAAGTGTCACATATTACGCGCAGAATGAAGATAATGAATACACTTATGGGTGGCAATGAGTCGGTTGAGGAAGTGAAGGAAAACTTGGCCAAGCTTGAAGAAATGATAAAAGAATTCGAAATCATTCACAATGCTTACATTGAAACTTTAGACACAGAGGCCAAGGAAACAGATATAAAAATTTGGTATGAGCCCCGAAAGAAACAAATTACTTCCTTTCTCTCGAATGCTGCGAAATGGATCCACGCTGCTGAAAACCCAGAAGCGCACAGCACAGTTGTTCTCGTCACTGCTGCTTTACCCGATTCTTCTGAACCAGATGCAGATTTAAAAGAGTTAGATGTTTTGTCCGTCACTAGCCGACGTTCAATTAGATCTAATGAATCAGCCTCACAAGCGCTCATCCGCGCCGAGGCAGACCAAGCAGCGTTATTGGAAAAGGCTGCGCGTCTGCACGAAAAGCACGCTTTGGAAAAGGAGGAATTAATACTTGAACAGAAAAAGGAAGAATTAAGAAAAAGACGAGAAACACTTGATTTAGACACAGAATTGGCTGCAAACATGGCAAAAATTGATGTGTTTGGAAACTTTGAGGAAGAGCAACAACTAGACCCTATGGATGAAATGAATGAATACTTTGACGCAGCAGAGCAACACTTGGCACAATATGAAGTCGTGCCTGAACCAGTAGTAAGGCCTAAGGAGGGAGTTAAAGTTCAGTTCCCCTATCCTTCTCATTCATCTGTGCATGTTCATGATAATGTCCAACAGACTTATTCTGCTCGCTCTCAGAGTTCTTTTACCCAAACCCAGAACCCAGTGCCAGTTAGGCAAGCCAGTAGTCAGGCTAGCGGCCACTCCAGCAGTCACACAAACACTGCAAGTGGACAGCCTAGCCCAATGTCTGCTCAATCTATGAATCAGCCACCATCACATGATCTCTCTGATATTCTTAGGAGACAAAATGAGCTGACCAACATCCTTGTGAAACAGCAAGTGCTCTCTACTTTACCACAAGGGGGCATTACACCTTTTGATGGAGACATACTCCAATACAAATCTTTCATTCATTCATTTGAACACATGATTGAGAGAAAAACAGACAACAACCAAGACAAATTGCAGTTTTTAATTCAGTACACAAAAGGAACAGCATTGGATCTTGTGAAAAGTTGTCAACATATGGACGCAGGCAAAGGATACCCAAAAGCAAAAAAACTACTGAAAGAAAACTTCGGAAACGAATACAGAATTTCCTGTGCATACATGGAGAAGGTCTTCAACTGGCCCACCATCAAACCTGAGGACACAAAGGCATTGCGTGAGTATGCATTGTTTCTCAGAACTTGTTGTACTGCTATGGAAGAAATTGACTACATGACTGAATTGGATACCATCTCTAATATGAGGAATGTTGTATTGAAACTCCCATATAAGTTGAGAGAGAAGTGGCGTGCAAAGGCATGTGATCTGCAAAGCAAAGGCAGAGTCAAAATGGCCAACTTAGTCTCTTTTGTTGAAGATCAAGCCAAGATTATGTCAGATCCTATATTTGGCAACATACAGGACACAACCCAAATTAAGTCAAAATCAGTGTCAAAACCCAAGCCCAAAGGAAGCTTTGCAACTAATGTGAATGTGAATGTGAAACCAGATCAACCACAGAAAAGCCCAGATAGCCCATGCCTGTTCTGTAAAGGTGACCATGAACTGAAGTCATGTGATGAATTGGAGAAAAATGTGCACAAAGATAAGATCACATTTCTAAGACAAAATGGTGTCTGTTTTGGATGTTTAATGAAAGCAGGGCATGTAAGCAAAGACTGCACAGGGCGTCTAAGCTGCTCTGTATGCAAGAAAAAACACCCAAGTGTGCTGCACATCAAGACAGATCAGACTTCAGTGAAGCCCATTAACAGTGGGCAGGTGTCACTCAGAGCTGGAGAGCATTCTGGGGCCGGTGACACAGAGGGCAGTAGAGACTGTATGCTGTCTATTGTTCCAGTGAAGGTGAAGCACTGCAAAGGAAGTGAGGTGATAAATACTTACGCGTTTCTTGATCCCGGCAGCTCTTCAACCTTCTGTACAAAGAGTCTGGCCAACAAGCTGAACCTAACAGGGAGAAAAACTAACATCCTGCTCCGAACCATGTCACAGGAGAAGTCAGTGAGTGCAGACATCATTACAGGCCTGGAGGTGTCTGCAATTGACAAATCCCACTTCATCACGTTGCCAGATGTGTACAGTCAAAGCAGAATGCCAGTTGACACAAGTAACATTCCCAACAATGATGACCTATCTAAATATACTTACCTGAGTAAAGTGAGCATTCCCAAAATTGAAGCTGATGTAGAACTGCTGATTGGCAGCAATGTTCCGAAAGCGCTAGAGCCGTGGGAAGTGATAAACAGCCAAGCAGGAGGTCCGTTTGCTTACCGCACGAAACTTGGATGGATTGTTAATGCTAATGGCCTTCTTAGTGACAGTGGCAGCACCAGCAATCCTTCTGTATCTGTAAATAGGATATCTGTGGAAACACTGAATGACACATTAATACAACAATACAATCATGACTTTAACGAAAGCAAGGAAGACAAGCCAGAAATGTCTGTTGAAGACAAAAAGTACATGGAAATAATGGAAAAATCTGTCTGTCTCACAAATGGACATTACACATTGGACTTACCTTTCAGGAAGAAAAATGTAGTTATGCCAAATAACCACCAGGTGGCAGAGCAGCGTCTGGCCAGTCTAAAGAAAAAGTTCCAAAAGAATGAAAACTTCAAAACTGAATACACCAACTTTCTCACAGACGTCATCAACAATGGACATGCAGAAGTTGTTCCACAAAATGAACTGAAAAGAAATGATGGTCGAATCTTCTACATCCCACATCACGGTGTATACCACCCAAAGAAGGGCACCATTAGGGTGGTCTTTGATTGTGGTGCTACATTCCGTGGCACATCTTTGAATGCAGAACTGTTGCAAGGTCCAGACCTAACAAGCTCTCTCTTTGGTGTTCTCACTAGGTTTCGCCAAGAGCCTACTGCTGTCATGACAGACATTCAGACAATGTTCCACCAGGTCCGAGTGTCAAAAGAGCACATTGACCATCTCAGGTTCCTCTGGTGGCCTAATGGTGACACTAGTCAGCCTCCAGTTGAACACTGCATGTTAGTGCACCTCTTTGGGGCAGTGTCGTCACCATGTTGTGCAAACTTTGCACTTAGGCAAACTGCTGAGGACAACAAGGACATGTTCAATCCAAGCATAATCAGCACAATTAACACTAACTTTTATGTCGATGATTGTCTTAAGTCTCTCCCCTCTGAGCAGGAAGCAGTGCAGCTGGTGACTGAACTAACATCTCTCTGTCAAAAAGGAGGATTCCGACTGACTAAGTGGATGAGCAACAGCCGGACCGTCCTGGGACACATCCCAAAAGAGGACCGAGCCTCTGAGATCAGAGAACTGGACTTGGACAGAGATAAGTTGCCAATTGAAAGAGCCTTGGGCCTGCTGTGGAGTGTTGAAGATGACATGTTTAAGTTCAACATCATTGTGAAGGACAAGCCTCACACACGTAGAAACATGCTGTCCATTGTGAGCTCAATTTATGACCCACTCGGGTTTCTATGCCCTCTCACTCTACCTGCAAAGTTGTTGTTACAGGCTCTGTGCAGAAGCAAACATGACTGGGATGGCAGAATACCCCAAGCTGCATCTGAGAAGTGGAGAAGATGGATAGAAGACCTGAGTGTGCTGGAGGACTTTGAAGTGCCGCGCTGCATGAAACCACATGGATTCGAAACAGTCAGACAAGCTGAGCTACACCACTTCGCTGATGCCAGCGAGCATGGATACGGCACCGTGAGTTACCTCAGAATGACAAATGACAGTGGTGACATACACGTCTCCTTCATGAATGGCAAAGCAAGAGTCGCGCCAATGAAACAGATGACCATCCCACGTCTGGAGCTGGCAGCTGCAGTGCTGGCAGTTAAAGTGGACAAGATGCTCAGGAAGGAGATGGAGGTGAAGCTGTCACAGTCAACCTTTTGGACTGATATTCAGTCAGTTCCTAAATACATAGCTAATGAGCAGACAAGATTTCACACTTTTGTAGCAAATAGGATAGCTGTCATTAGGGACCACACAGATGTGTCACAGTGGAGGCACATTAGAACGAAGCTGAATCCAGCTGACATGGCGTCAAGAGGAGTGAGCGCCAGCACATTCGTGAAGTCAAAAGAATGGATCCAGGGACCAGACTTTCTCTGGAAGATGGAAGAGGAATGGCCTCAAACCCCCATGGAACCCCTCTCTCTCTCGGAAGAGGATCCAGAGGTGAAAAGAAGCAGCACTGTGTTCAGTGTGATTGCAAAGAAGGAAGAGGAAAACCCAACCGAGCAGCTATTGCAGCACTTCTCAAATTGGCACAAATTGAAAAGAGTAGTAGCATGGTACCTCAAACTGAAAGACAGACTTAGAGCCAAAAGTAAAACACAAACACAAGAAATGAAGACTAAAAATCATGCCCCTTCCCTTAGTCTGAGTGATCTGTGTAGAGCAGAAAAAGCCATCATTGTGTTCTGCCAGAGACAAAGATATCCAGATGAGATAGTACAACTAGAAAAAAGACCCACAGTAGGCAGTAGAAAAGCAGTAGGCAGACAAAGCAACATCTACAAACTTGATCCAGTGCTTGACGATGGAGTTCTGCGAGTCGGAGGGAGACTAAGCAGATCAGCAATGCCAGAAGAAGCGAAGCGGCCGATGATTCTGCCAAAGGACCACCACATCTCCACTCTTCTGCTTCGTCACATCCATGAACACCTGGGGCATGCTGGGAGAAATCACATCCTCTCCACTCTGCGAAAAAAGCACTGGATAGTCAATGCCAACTCTGCTGCACGCAAGATTCTCTCCAAGTGTACTGTGTGCAAACGCACAAGAGGCAAGGTAGGGGAGCAGAAAATGGCAGACCTCCCCAAGGAGAGAGTTGAGTCAGACCTACCCCCTTTCAGTAATGTAGGTATAGACTACTTCGGGCCCTTCGAAGTGAAGAGAGGAAGAAGTCTTGTGAAAAGGTATGGAGTCATCTTTACCTGTATGGCAAGCAGGGCCGTGCATCTAGAGTTGGCTCACTCCTTGGACACAGACTCATGCCTAAATGCCCTGAGAAGATTCGTGTGCAGAAGAGGACAGGTTAGACACATCCGATCAGACAACGGTACAAACCTGGTAGGAGCCAAAAAAGAACTGGAAAAAGCCCTGTCTGAACTGAATCACAGCAAGATTGAAAATGACATGCTACAGAGAGGAGTACAGTGGAGTTTCAATCCGCCAGCCGCTTCACATCATGGTGGAGCGTGGGAGCGTCTCATCCGCATGGTACGACAGGTTCTCTATTCCATCCTGAAAGAACAACATCTTGATGATGAAGGTCTACAAACACTGCTGTGTGAAGTAGAAGCCATCTTGAACAGCCGTCCCATCACCACGGTGACAGAAGATGAACGAGACCTGGAAGCGCTGACTCCGAACCACATCCTCCTCCTGAAAGCTCAACCTGCATACCCACCAGGACTGTTTCAGAAACCTGACTTGTACATCAGAAGACGTTGGAGGCAAGTCCAATACCTAGCAGACCTGTTTTGGAAGAGATGGACACACGAATATTTACCATTACTACAAGAAAGACAAAAGTGGCACATAGAGAAAAGAGGATTCCAGAGAGGTGATGTCGTGATGGTCGTCGACAGTACAGCGCCACGAGGATCCTGGCCACTTGGAAGAATCCAAACAGTCCATCCTGACTCAAAGGGCCTTGTGAGAGCCGTGACCTTGAAGACCAAATCTGGAGTTTTGACCAGACCAGTGACGAAGCTGTGCCTCCTCCTTGAGGCAGCAGATGGCGCTGATTGAAGACTGGTCTTCTCACCTGTTTGCTGAGTGAAAAAGATAAGTGTACATTTTTCAGCACTTATCTATTTTGTTTAATAGATGTACATTATTAAGTATACATGGCTCTTTATACAGTATTTCTTTTTGTAATTGATGTAGACACACAATTAGGGGCCGGTGTGTAAGAGCCACTTCTTTTAATTTATTGTTTTCAAATAAGAGCTCCTGAAAATATTTATGTTGAAATGGAAAAGATTTGGATTAAGATTTTATATTTAGATTTTTGGCAAACTGTTGCAAACGTGATACTAATTGCACCTTGTTAGTGTGGTGTCCTAATTACTTCCTGTAGGTGGCGGCCAGACTGCTACTTATGATGGTGTGGTGACGCGGCCCAGACGCTGTAGGGGTGCAAGGCGCAACAGTCATTGACCGTGTCCGTGACCGTGGACGAGCCCGTGCGCGCGACTGTGCCAGCCTGAACGCGGCCTGTTGCCTCAAGCTCAAACCCAATTCCATTGACTGAACTGAAAGCCTTGCTTTATTTGTTATTTTCAAAGTTTACATTCTTAAGTTTATGTTACCCCTTTTTGTTTAATAAATCATCCAAGAAACTCATCAAGGAGAAACAATAATGCATCCTCGTCCTTTCACGCGTCAAGTCTCCTGCATTCTTACAGTCAAGGAAGTGAACAAAATGGGAAAGGTTTAAAGATAAAAGGAAACAAATGAAAACAAAGGAATCATGGAAAACTTAACCTGTTTTAATCACTACACGGAATATACTGCATTAGAGTTGAGATGGATTTGAAAAGGTTCGAACGAGAGAGGGCGTCTGTATGAGACAGCTACTGAAACTGTAGCAGAAAGCCGGAACAGAATAACAGGGGATTGGTGTCGTGTCAGTGCCGAAATTGCAAGGCATTGGATACGGAAGAAGAATGTTTTTGCTTCCAAGTTGGGACTTAGTTGTCCCACAGATGCAAGAGATGGAGATGCATCGTTCCATATAGTCTAGTCTAGATGCTGTAGGAATATAGAATATATACTAGCAAGACCATTAGCTTGTGTGACCTTATCAGGAGACATAAGAACATTACTGTTTTGATACAAACAGAGCACAGGGGCTGCAGAGTACGTTCAGACACACTAAGCCATTGTTAAGGTATGTTACAAATGTATCATGAAAGTGTCTGAAGGTACTCTGTAGCTTCTGTCAGGATCACCCGATCAGGACAGCCAATCAAAACTGACAAGACAAGTTCAATAAAACTACCTTACAGATACTTGGAGGGCAGACATGCGCCTTTCTCCGATGATATGAATGATTAAGCTGTATCGTTGTAATGACCTGAGTATCCTCAGTAAACTCTGAACATGATTGACAAATCTCTGCCTCTGTGTCTATGTGCCTCTGTGTCTATCTGTGTCCACCTGTGAACACAATTCTTACAATGCTGGCCACAGCACATCTCGAGATGTGTGCATAACGGAGCACCAGGACTTGTATCTCAATCGTGGAGTGCTAGAAACATTCGTCTCAGTCGAGAAAAAATGTACCTGGACCTGCTGGACCCAATGTCCAGTTGTCAATGCTAGCCTAGCAACATCGACCTGCGGTTTTACAAGGACTGCATGGAATGTCAAAAAAACCCAGATCTGGACACACTTCTAACACTCTGGCTGACTCAGAAATGAGGTCCTGTGTCCAAATAACTTGAGTGTTACTTTAAAATGTGGCAGACCATTCATAGTCAAAGGCGCTATTTACTAGCCTAGCGCAGCCAGACCCGTACAGCAAAGAGCTGTACCAGGGTCTTGGAGGACTGGGCAGCAGTGTGGGCGGGATAAACGGTTGCTTCAGCACTCAACGTCACGCAATTGGATGGCAAACAACCAATCCCCACACACTTCTGTGTAACGTCACAGCTGTCTTTCACAACGTACACGCCCCTTTGTAGGTGAAGCGGCAACTTCGAGCCGTCGTAGCAGTGAATGCGTGTGATGACCACAGCCACAAACAAGTTTCCTAATAAAAAACAAAAAAGGGGTTGTGCACTTGAATTAAAAAGAAAAAGCATCCCATCTGAGCTGCTCCGGTGTCTTCTCTTCATTCAAGTTTCCTAATAAATCGTGTTTTCACTTATACAGTTCAAAAATGCATAGTTTTGAACAGGGCTTTGAACCGGTTCAAGGAACGAAAACGAAAACCGGGAACTTTTTGTATTTTACAGGGAACAGAAACGAAACCGGAAACGTTATTATTTTTTATGTTCTGGAACGGGAACACTTATTTAAAAATAATGGTAACCGGTTAATACCGGTTAATACCGTTCCTCAAACTAAAAAAAAGTAATTATTTTCCTGTTACCATGACAGCTGAGGTTCACGTCCTGTGTGACATCAGACACTGAATGGAGTGAGAGCTGTGGATTATAAAGTCTCCACTTCACATCTTAAATATGAAAAACCACATACAATAGGGCAGAGTTTCCAATGCATCATTGTAAGACATTGCAGAGAAGCGCGTGTAAAGCGCACCGAGAATGTTCGACGTTATTGCGCATCCATGGCCGTTTCAAATATGCACAAACTCACAATGTTTATCATAGCACTCCCCGTGACCCAAGTCAGTGTGGAGCACACATTTTCATCATTGAGGTTTATTCTCCGCTTCTCCGCTTCACCGCTTAGGTCGTCCCTGAATGACAAAATTCTGGAGGATATTTTCATCCTCTTGAATAAACAGTTTGGAATGTAGACCGAGTCATTTGCACTTCCGTCTTTCTTGGTTAATTAATGTCAGTTAGGCCTATGGGGAGTAATCAGCTGACAGGAACGAAATTAACCGTTCCGGGAACGATATTTTTTTGTTCTAACCGGTTCGGGAACGTCAATTTATTGGTGGAACCCATAACCGGAAACGTTATAATTCCGTTTCTGTTCGTAACGGAACGTTTGGAAAAAAATAACGGTTCAAAGCCCTGGTTTTCAACCACATGGCCCTCCTTGATCAATCAGCGAAATGTCGAGCAATTTGGGGCTTGTTAAATGGTTATATTTATGATTGTTGTCAACATGGCATGTTCGGTGTTAGCTAGCTAGCCCATAACTAATACATGGCTAGCCGCTAGCTCGGTAGACTAGGTGTCATTCCCATCTATTTAGTAAGCGATTTACAGACTTTCAAAGCTCCCAAATGTCTCGTTTTTAATGACATGGATCTTATTAGAATTTGGGGCAGGCATATAATACAAGGCTGGATACCTAGCTCTGCTATTGACGACCGGTTAGCTAGCCACTAGCGAGGGCCTCTTTGTAGGTGAAGCGGCAACTTCCAGCCGTCGTAGCAGTGAATTCGTGTGATGACCACAGTCACAAAAAGTTTCCTAATAAATCGTGTTTTCACTTATACAGTTCAAAAATGCCTCGTTTTCAACCACATGGCCCTCCTTGATCAATCAGCGAAATGTCGAGCAATTTGGGGCTTGTTAAATGGTTATATTTATGATTGTTGTCAACATGGCATGTTCGGCGTTAGCTAGCTAGCTGTATACCCATAACTTTCCCTGATTGTCGCTCCCAACGCAGGACGCTCCCCGGTCAGCTCGCTCCCACTAGCCAGACTATCGATCCCACCGCCATATAAGGGAGCTAGTGTAACCGGTGGTTATCCTGAACCTTTATTCTGACGGGGTAACAACGCTCCCCTTTCCTTCCGGTGGGTAGCATATATCATTGCGGTGGTAACTGGCTAGCAAAGAGGCTATGTTTTTGATGCTGCAGAGTGTAGCGTGGGTATACCGCTCCCTCTGTCCCTCCGTTTGTGGTTGAGCCATCGTACAGGAAAGGTAGGCGTCCTTCTCGGTTGGTTTATTGCTCTTTTTGGTGCATTGTAATGTACTTAGATGTTGGTTACTGACACCATTTAACTTAATTGTAGCCCTGTCCATCGGCGGCTGGCGTGGGGTCGGCTGCTGTTCTGGGATGGTGTGCTGAGCTGGGCAAACTCAAGGTAAAAGATGCGTTCTGTACGCTTCTCTCGTGTGTGCGAACGTAGTCTCTGTTATGACTGATGTAGTGTTACTCTATCACAGTGTCGCTGGTGATGTGCTTCCACTTTGTGTCCTGTGTGGTTGACTGCTTGCATGCCGCTTCGAGAGAACCAGAGGTAATGCCGGCATTTTCTGTAAGAGTTTCGACGCTTAGCACTTGACTTGTGTAGGGAGTTGTGTGGGGTGGGGGTGGGGGTGCGATGGCGGGACTGGCAGCGTGGTGCCTTTGATATCGCGCTGTGGTGTCGTGGTTGCACCTGTGGGAGCGCCCGCATTTCCACAATACACAACTCCTGTTTAATCGATTTATAAATGCCGTGCCTAATGGTAACTTTCTCGTTAAATGTACATAGGAGGAGTTGGTGCCTTCGACTACACTGATGCAGTGTCACTAGAGAAGGGGGGCATCACTGTTCTTTTCCCAACCTTTTGTTTTGTTTTGTCCTATTGTGTGAGTGATTCATCCTGTGCAACCTTTTCACTTTGACGTCCGAGACGAAGGGGCTTGTGTAAGTTTCACTCTAACATCCGAGACGAAGGGGCTCGTGTAAGTTTCTACTTAGTAACCGCCAAGACGGAGCTTGTGTATATGATTAGGGTATGAACACTGAAGTATTACTGGGAGACGTATCTTAAATCTCAGACTCCTTTTGGAACCTATACTTGCTGTAGGGGGAGACCAAAGACGTGTGTCTAACAGGCTTGTGTGTGTGTGTGGTGGCCATTACCAATTTTGCCCTTTTGGCAGTTTGTTTTCTTTTGTACAATTTGATTTACTAACTTTGTTTGCCGTGCAATTTTTGTCATTTGGTCTACCCCTCGTGCAATTGCCAATTGCCATTAGCATTTTTGCATAACTAGCACATTTGGACATTTTTGTATTTTGAGATGACGTGCCCATAAGTGCTGTAAGTTCATACTCTATTTTTTATATGTGACTGAGCCCGTGAGGCATATTTTCAGATACAGAGACTCATTACGAAAAGAAAGAAAATAAAAAAGAACTCTGAATTGTATGACAGTTGTATCTCTTGTTATTCACTAACCTGTTGCGGGGAAAGTCAAATCAAGTGTTTGATGGTTGGGTTCTCTCACCCTAACAAATGAGAGTGGCGTAGTCACTAAACATCTTAAAAACATCTAAAAAATATAAAAAATATTACGGTAAAGAGATAACGCAGGCCACACTAGTTATCTTTTTGATGTTAGTTTTTTGTTTCTAACCCTAGTTTTTTGTTTCTAACCCTAACCCTAACCTGGATACCTAGCTCTGTGTTGTTGACGACAGGTTAGCTAGCCACTAGCTTGGTAGACTTAGGTGTCATTCCCATCTATTTAGTAAGCTACTCAAATACTTTCAAAGCTCCCAAATGTCTCATTTTAATGGCATGTGTCTTATTAGTAATTGGGGCAGCAATTTCATTCTACACCTACAGTAGTGGTCTGATAATAGCGTGTGACTATCTGGTTCTGTAAAATGCTCAACTTAGCTTACCGAGCTAGTTTAAAACATCGAATGATCAAATGGTAATGTGTTGAGATCTATTTGTGTCCGATAAGTTCATGGTTTATTATTACATCAATCCATGTCAGCCACAAAATGTATTATCATCCAGGCTTTTTAAATTAAGTAAACACTTCCGTGCTGTACGTAGCACGGACGGACACCATGCTTCTTCTTAGAAAGTTTCCTGTTTACTTGGTAGCCCGGCCCCCCTCGCGATTTGATTGGCCCCGTCATCGGATAACTTTCAGCCTCCCAAAACGACCGGGGTCCGCTAGACTGCCCCGGGAGCAAATTCAATTTGCGGTCGCTAGGGGCGTCTAGATTTCTAGGCTAGCTATTTACAGGCGTTTGCTTGCATTTTCGGAAGTGTTCATGAGAGAAGGTGCAGAAACCAGCGGCAGAATCAGATGCAGCGGTTGTAGAGATCTAGAATAGAAAGCCAAACATGGCTGCTGTAGGGCTACTGAACGTCTGACTTATGACTTATCACAGTAAAACATACATTTTTGTTGTAGCCTACATTGCCAGATCATTCCAAGACCATATGAGAGCATTGTTCTATCTGCATAATTTATAAATAAATCGCCAAACACAACGTGCATATTCTATAGCCTACTGAACAAAGTAAACAATTGTTTCACTGAACAACATTTAAGGGAGAAGATAAAATGACTCTCTAGGACATTTTATTATCCTCAAAATGATGCAGGGTCCATTCTGTAGTAGCCTACAGTAGCTGTAGCCTCCCTTCGCAACTCCTGCTTTGTCTGCCTACCTGCATGGTCGCTGGTGGCGCACGGCAAGTTACAAAAAATGTGGGGTGCACGACCTAGCGCCGCGGCAGCTTGCGGAGCGGCGTGTGACGTCATTTTGAGCGCACGTCATCGTCGCGAGGGAGGTATGAATGAGGTTAGCGCCAGTTACGTTAAGTATGAATCCGCTTTAATACTATTACTGCTGCCCCCAGCATGACTACTGGGGCCCTAGCTAACTTAAGCATGTGGTCTGGCTTTAGGTTACCGCTGTGACAGCTATCAGTGTCAAGACTCCGGCTGCTGTTTACTAGTGGGAAACTGCTGTTACTACAGAAAGCGGTGCCCTGAGGCACTTGAGCGCTTCATCGTGTGTTACTGTGTAATCGTGCATGTGTGTTCAGTGTGCGTGTGCTAGTGTGTGGGCCACTCCACTGTGTGTGTGCGTGGTGTGTGTGTGTGCTAGTGTGTGGGCCACTCCACTGTGTGTGTGCGCGTGCTTGTGTGTGGGTATTCCGCTCAGTGTGAATGGGTGTGTGTGGTTGATCATCGTGTGCAGTGGGAGACAGTGTTGGGTGGGATGTCTGGGTGGGGTTAATGCCTTCCCTTCTTTTTGATTTTCTGTTTGTTGTGTATTAATTTTCCTTATTTAATTGTGGTGTGCACTTTTTGATTTCGATTTATTATTTTGCATGGTTTGCTGTATTTCTTTTCATTTTCCAGTTTGCTGTGTATTTTTTGTTATTAACCTTGAGGTGGCGCTACCTACCCAGTTGGGCCAACTGTGACAGTCAGCCCCTAGTGGCAAAGTATATGTATGACAAGCTTGTGTGTGGGCTCTAAGTGCAATATAGACCCACTGTGCAATACTATTTATTGTGATTGAACAGAACCAGAGTGAACAATATTTTATTATGAAAAAAGAGTGAAACATACAAAAATGGACACAAAATGAACATTTTTATAAGTGACTAAGAAGAAAAATAAATATTTCCACAATAGAATTAAAGCCAATGTCTCTGCCAGTAAAGCCAATGTCTTTCCTTGCACGAACCTGTGTTTTGTCTTGTGAGGGTAAAGTGTGAGTAGTTTGGTTAATTGTGACTTCCAAACTCGTTTTTCCTTCGGGGGCTCATACCCCCCTGGGGTGGCGTAGTCGAGATTACTTCCTGTTTAGCCAATTCACTACAAACTCTGTGTGCCACCCAAGTTCCTCTCCATCCTTAAGCAGCTACATGATGGAATGCAGGCCAGAGTTGTCATGGGAGGACTGCAGTCTGAGCCCTTCACTGTCAACGTTGGGGATAAAGCAAGGCTGTGTCCTGGCACCAGTACTTTTCAACCTCCTCTTCTCAGCAGTCACGCGGTTACTCCACCATGCCCTGCAGCACAAATATGGTGTGGACTTGGAATGTCGCCTCGATGGTAGCCTCTTCAACATCAGATGGCTTCAGGGTCACACGAAGACATCAACAGACCACATCCCTGAACTCCAGTACGCAGATGACTGTGCTATCGTGTCACACACTCCTGAGTCTATGTAATGCAGCATGCCCTGAACACCATCTCAGCTCTTTACATATCCTTTGGTCTTCAGGTTAACACAAAGAAAACTGAGATCATGGCTCAACTCTGCACTGAATCTCCATCACCTGCTACGTTTCATATAAATGGAAATCCACTCAACATCGTTGACCAGTTCGCTTACTTAGGCTCCACAGTTTCTGCTGACACCTGTCTTGACAGTGAAATACACAACCGCATAAATAAAGCCTCATCTGCTTTTGGCCGCCTCCGGAAAAGAGTTTGTTTATTAACAAAAATCTGAAAATCAGCACCAAAGTAGCAGTGTACAACGCAGTGTGTGTATCCACCCTACTGTATGGGGCAGAAACATGGACCTACAGACGCCACATAAAAAGCCTGGAGATGTTTCACATCAGATGTCTACAGAAAATACTCAATCTGTCCTGGGAAGACTGGATCCCCCACACTGACAACCTGAGTACGACTGGCACCATCAGCAGGGAGGCAGCTTTGCCCAACAGACATCTACGCTGGGTTGGCCTCACCATCTGCATGCCTGGATACTCATGAACGGCGTGACGTTTTCCATGTGCGTTACGCCCATTTATGGGGGAAAACAACCCATGCAAGTCAATTGGTGATATTGGGATTTAATAAACGAAAGATACGCACCTCTAGACTAGCGTTGTTCACGCGCAACATGCCGAAAACATGTTGTGTTGCCGGCTGTTCAAATAATATAGCCAAACAGCCGTGGCTGAAGCATGAAATGTGTTAATTTAGGCTAGCCTTTGTAGCATGTAAGTCAATGAGACATTCGGTTTGTTTTCACCCATAAAGGGGCGTAACGCAAATTTAAGCGCAAAGTACCCGGATGGCCGTTCATGAGTATACCGTCTCCCACATCAAGTCCTCTATGGGCAACTACCCGAATCAAAGCGGGCTCCTGGTGGCCAGAAGAGATGCTACAAGGACTACACCAAAGAACTCCTGAGGCATTGCAACATCAACCCTGGTCACCTTGAGCGCGTTCAGGCCAACTGAGAACCGTGCTGGAGCCCGTTCCCGCACCTAATCTTCAACCAACTGTCGTGTTCACGCCGCAGATATTTGCATCCGCGAACCGGAAAGTTGGTTCGAACCGTGACCAGAGAGGATTTATAGAGAGGCTATGCCGTGACGCAGCGTGGTCGTCAGCAGGTTCATCCGGGTAACACAGTCACGTGCAGAAAAAGTTCAGAGCATAGAGGTAGAAAATAACACTAGAGAGGACCCCGCCCCCCTTTTTACGGCAATCTGTAGCAGCCATTATCTGTAGGTAGCCTAGATCAGAGAAATGGAACTTAACGGAGAATGAGGCTCACCTCTGTCAAAAATGGCTTAATCATGTGAAAATGTCCATCAACACACTATACAAGGTCAATAGTTGAAGTGTGTTGCCAACTATGTTCATAAAATATATTATTTGATTTTTAAATATATTTTATCGACTCATATGATTTAAGTAAATATTTAGCCTGACATTTCAAATCTGGTCTTTGATTACTGTTACTTCATATTTACACAGTTTTAGTCAATTGCTTGACAGGGGTGGGCGTGTTCTCCATTGACTTGCATTGCCTACACTACCTACGGAAGAGAGTTCTTCAGTAACGCGGAAGCATGTAGTACTTGTAGGTGCCCAACGCGTTCCGCCTGCCTGATCCGTTCCCTTATGACTTTCACGTTTTAAATGTTTATTTTGCAGCCGCCAGAACATTAACACAAAGAGATATGTTATATATGTATATTATATCTTTACTTTATATCGTTGTTTTACATCAAACGCGTTTGTCGCTGTAAATAATAGAATATTGTGCTCTGAATAGTCAGTTGGTTAGCTGACCAGTTGGTGACCTTATTAGCGTTTCTGTAACGGTTATATATTATTATAAAACAGACAGTTTAAAACGCAAACTTCTTCCTGCAAAATGAACACTTAAAACGAGAAAGTTAAAAATTAACGGAACAAATCAGGCAATTTCTCTTCCGTATACGTCATACTGCGCATGTGCAGTGTGCAGGCGGAACCCGTTGGGCACCGACAAGTCTTTCATGTTAGCATTTAAGGACTTCCTGGTTCGTATCGGCTTCCGGCCTCCATTGGGAATGAATTGGGGTAAATTTCAAATAAGCTCCGAGTGCAAGCACGCGCTTAGCGAACCCCCGCAAACTGTCGAGGGTGTTAAAAATAGGCTGTAGGTATGACATGGTTGATCATTTTGTGTCAAACTTCGACATAAATACGATGTTGCGTCCATATGCTAAACCCGGAAACTTTTGGCGACTACAGAAGCAGCGCCTGGAACAAAAATACTGGATAAGAGAAAGATAATGCAAACCACGCCCACTCAATGCAAAAGCGTGGGCTCAAGTTGAGTCTCCTAAGGGGGTGTTGTCCCCTCCTTCTTCTTCTATTTTTGAGGTGTTCGCTCAAGACGTGCGCTACCGCCATCTACAGCGCTAAGGGGACTTGATTTATTCTCAACCTCAGGACTCCGAAGGTCTCCTAACCGAAGGTCTCCTAAGGGGGCGTTCACCCGACATAAAGTGGATACCGGAAAAGAAACAAAATGACGCTTCTTCCTTTGGATCTACTTTCTTTGCCTGTATCTTATGTCATGTACGTGCGGAAGGTTGTACCCATGGCAACCAAAGGAAAGTATGTAGTTCGGAAGTTTTAATGATCAGAAAGGGGTTAGCAATATTGAATTATAATCGTCATGATTTAACATGTGAATACACCAACATGATGATACGATCCGTTCCACTAATGAGAAAGGGATGAGGGGACACGCTAATGTTCGTTGTTGCCGTGCAACTTATTAGTCCAGCGGATGGGTGATTTGATCGTGCACTTTTGAGTAAAAGCATGAAAATCGGTACACATATCCTTCTTGATATGCTGATTAATGTTAGCGTTGGAGGCGTCGCGAAAAATGCATCGTTTTCAAGATGGCCGCCAAATCCAATATGACCGACCCATATTAATGAATCTACCTGACACATTGTAGTAAAAGCATGAAAATCGGTACACATAACCTTCTTGATATGCTGATTAACATTAGCATTGGAGGCATCATGAAAAAAAATTTAATTTTCAAGATGGCCGCCAAATCCAATATGGCCAATTCATATTTATGAATCTACCTATCTACCTAACACTTGGTAGTAAAGGCATGAAAATCGGTACACATATCCTTCTTGATATGCTGATTAAGTTTAGCGTTGGAGGCGTTGCGCAAAATTAATCGTTTTCAAGATGGCCGCCAAATCCAATAAGACCGACCCATATTAATGAATCTACCTGAGACTTGGTAGTAAAAGCATGAAAATCGGTCCACATATCCTTCTTGATATGCTGATTAACATTAGCATTGGAGGAGTCACTAAAAAGTCATCGTTTTCAAGATGGCCGCCAAATCCAATATGACCAACCCGTATTAATGAATCTACCTGACACTTGGTGGTAAAAGCATGAAAATCGGTACACATGTCCTTGATATGCTGATTAATATTAGCATTGGAGGCGTCGCGGGGAAAAAAATCATTGTTTTCAAGATGGCCGCCAAATCAAATATGGCCAGCCCATATTAACTACCTGGTAATTTGTGGTAAAAGCATGACAATTGGTACACATAGTTACTTCTTTACATTAGGTGCTTATTCATATTAGGGGCCATGAACAAAAATCAAATATGACTGACCCATATTACAATACAATACATTGCGATATGTATTTATGTAGCACAGTATCACAACTATGAAGTTTACTCAAAGCGCTTTGAAAAAAGACATACACACATACATACACATTCACACACCAGCTGTGCACAGTGTGCAGACTGCCG
The DNA here is from genome assembly GCF_034702125.1 of Engraulis encrasicolus. Classification (NCBI taxonomy): domain Eukaryota; kingdom Metazoa; phylum Chordata; class Actinopteri; order Clupeiformes; family Engraulidae; genus Engraulis; species Engraulis encrasicolus. The sequence continues at coordinate 58,798,857 of NC_085857.1, forward strand.
TACGGCACCGGTTGTCACGCGAGACACAGACATAGACATAGACATAGACATAGACACAGACATAGACACAGACAGACAGACAGAGAGACAGACAGAGAGAGAGACAGAGAGACAGACACACACACACACACACACACACACACACACACACACACACACACACACACACACACACACACACACACACACACACGCCAAATCTTCACATCATTATCCTGGTCTAGAAATGAATCCTAATACTGTACATGTAAACTTTTCACTCAAGTTATATTTAACATACCCTGAGTTGACTTTTTGATGGCCATCATGTTCCAACTGTGCCATTCACCATTTATTCAAAGTTTATGTCAATCTTTTAATTAGGCATTATTGGCAGTTTGATTGATGTTGGCCATAGTATATACCATAACCTGTGAAATCCTACTACTTTGCACAATTGTTCTGATCTGAAATGTAGCATGGATTCCATCCCTCAGTGAGGGTACCAGATCTTGGGGTGCAATCAGGAGAAAGAGTAGGGGTGTAAAGGCGATGGCAGTTTGTTTGAATAGATACAACTGACATGATTGGATATGGGCTACACATATGCCAAATACCACATTCTTAATGACCTATAAACTGCCATGGGCAATCGTAAATCACAACTTGACTATGAGAAATTGCATAACCACCAGATTATATCACTTGTGAGATCAACTTGTGTTAACCAGGCAAGATACAAGCTTACCATACAACTTGCATTAGGTGCAGGATTGCAGTTTGTTTGAAAACCTTGTGCAGCTAGAAGTAGTCATCAACAATTAGTTTCTTTGAAGTAAGCAATCATAAAAATGTCCATGAAATAACAAATCAAGTTAACTTTCTGGCTAGCAATCTTGAAATCCTGGCCCTTTTGGAATTTGTACAAGGCCTATGCGGTTATCACTAAGCGCTAGAGGTGCTGTACATCCCACAAGCCCCTCAAAAGTCTTGGATTTGTACATAACGCTACTGCCGTATTACCTATTTGAGGCCTCAAGAATGCAATCAGTGTACCGATTGAAGAGTATTAGCAGAGAACATTTCATACATATCTGTCCATCTGTACAAAACCTATAATGCAAACAAAGTCAACAATCTTCAAAGTGTAAGGCTTTAACACTTCAATTCATGTAAGCTTACCTATTATAGAGTGGTAGAACACAAGAGGTGGTGCAAACTCTTGCACCTATTCTAAAGTTATCACACTGCGGAAAATAATCTATTGTGGTGGTGGCAGACACAGTTTGGGCAAAACCATAACATATGCATCACTTCATTTGATAACATGCCAATAATGTTTAATCATTTTCAATGGTATTTTGTGAGTGTTAATTATATGCAATGCCAAAATATTTTTGTAGAAAAATATGTATTTTCTTATAAACACTATCTTAGTTGGCCATTTTGAAAATGTGTTTTTCCCACAATGCCTCAATTTCTAATATTAATGAGCACATCAAGAAGTAAATGTGCACCAGTTTCCATGGTTTTACTAAAAGTGCCTGAAGGATTTATTAAAATGCGTTTGCCATATTTTATTTGGCAGCCATCTTGAAATGTAAACTTTTTTGCAAAGTATCGAGTTCTTTTATCAATCAAAATATAAAAAAGTAACTGTGCACAAATTTCCATGCCTTTACTACAAACTGTCAGGTAGCTTCATTAATATGGGTTGGCCATAATGGATGTGGCGGCCATCTTGAAAATACAGCGTTTTTAGCAATGCCTCCAATGGTAATATTTATCAGCATATCAAGAATGATATGTGTACCGATTTTCATGCTTTTAATACCAAGTGTCAAGAAGATTCATTAATATGGGTAGGCCATATTGGATTTGGCGGCCATCTTGAAAATGCTAAATTTTTCGCAACGCCTCCAATGCTAATATTAATCAGCATATCAAGAATGATATATGTACCAATGTTCATGCTTTTAATACCAAGTGTCAGGTAGATTCATTAATATGGGTCGGCCATACTGGATTTGGCAGCCATCTTGAAAACAATGCATTTTTCGCTACATCTCCAATGCTAATATTAATCAGCATATCAAGAAGGATATGTGTACAGATTTTAATGCTTTTACTACCAAATATCAGGTAGATTCCTTAATATGGGTTGGCCATATTGAATTTGGCGGCCATCTTGAAAACGATGCATTTTTCGCGACGCCTCCAACGCTAACATTAATCAGCATATCAAGAAGGATATGTGTACCGATTTTCATGCTTTTACTCAAAAGTGCACGATAAGGCCCTTTTGTGTGTCCCATCCGCTGGACTAATATTTTTGCCAAACCTGAATCTCTATGGCGTTTTGCAATGTAAAAAATCGCCATCGAACCGGAAGTCCAAACGCTGCATACAAGTTGACGTCAACGCTGAAGAGCTCTAGTTGGGAAGCTCCAGCTGCCATTTCCCAGTGCTGTCGCAAATTGCTGTGTCCTCTCTAGTGTTATTTTCTACCTCTATGGTTCAGAGCCCGGTATGAACACGGGGGGTTCGCAGATAAGCACTTTGGTGCTGAACGTAACTGGTGCGGGCACCGGCTCTGGCTCCGTTCTGGCCGGCATGAAAGCCCTACTTGAGGACCTAGCTGCCAAAAAACCAGCCTGGAGAAAGACCTGCAAGAAAGCAACTGAGCAAATAAACAACATCTTTATTGAAAGGAGGACTACAAGATGCGCACAGCGACACCAGAAGGAAGAAGGCAACTCCTCTCAAACATCAGGGCATGCCTGCTCCATCTGTGGAAGAGTGTGCGGATCCAAAATCGGTCTCCATAGCCACATGAGATGGCATCAACGGCAAACAACGTTGACCCTACCCCTCCCCCAACCCCCATAATGAATGGAGCAAGAGTCTTCATCGGACACAATGGACAGCTGAACGTGTGTGTGTGTGTGTGTGTGTGTGTCTGTGTAAATAAAAGAGGCTACTCACTCTAAGTCGATTGTGCGCCAGCCATTGTCCATTACTGAAAAGAAAATCACAATGAAAGAATTGTGACATAGGCTACATGAGAATACATTTTTAAAAAACTGAAGATAACACAATAATGTAATCATGTCACAGCTAGGGTTGCCAACTGTCAATGAAAAAAATACGGGACACTTCATCGTGGCAGGGGGTCTGGCGGTCCTCCCCCATAAAATATAGCATTTCTTGGATGTAATTTCTGGCATTTTAACACATTTTAACGTCCTCTGTCCCGTTTCAGCTCAATACAGAACCTGTACTTTTATCTCTAAATACGGGACGATTCCATATTTCAAGGGAGTGTTAGCAACCCTAGTCACAGCACAAACAAACAAACATACGCACACACAAACACTCACAGACACACACACCGACACACACATACAGACATTTTGAAGAACGACAGACAATTTGCAGTACTGCTGAAAAAAGTCAGTGAAATTCAGATTGTCACTCATCGGATGAGGAAACATTTAGGCCTGTGAGTTTGTTAGCAAGCTAATGCTAATGAGCCAATGCTACTATAATGTTTTAGGGCTATCGCCTAATTCACTGACATCTAAGAAAATGAGTCCTAGATATTATCCCCGATCAGGCCCTCTGACAGCTTTGTCAAAGCCTGGCAGGATATGTCCTGAAAAAACCCTCTGCTCAATACATACGATGCAATGGGGGCCAAATTCAGGGCCCTCCCTCTCCCTGGGCCCGGGATGACTCACCCCTTTGTCCCCCCTGCCAGCTTCACAGTCAATGTCAGCTTCACAGTCACTTGACTTGACTTAAATGTCAAGCTGAGGCCCATACTGTATCACATTCATTAATTCATTCATTAATTTTCATTACAGTTTTTCTCGATTGGTTTGGCTAATTTCTCGAAACTGAGATGACATTCTCAAAACAACACGGACAAATCTCCAAACCAACTTACAATTTCCCACAACAGAATGGCATTTTTCATTGCTTTCATCAAATTTCAAATGCTTTGTACATGTCTCAAATGTTTACTGTAAACAGTAAATTCATGGCAGTGTTCAACAGGCCAGATGGTATTGTAACTTTACTAGTTTGTAGAAAATAATTTTACAACCGCGGACTATCAAACTAAATCTGTGGATATGGCAAAACGATTTGAGGAAAGGGGTTACAAGACAGAGGTGGTTCGACAGGCCCAAAGGAGGGCCAATCAATGCAACAGAAATGACCTACTGGTGAAGAGACACAAACCAAAAAGCAACCATCAAGTCTATTTTTCCACCAGATACAGTAAAACAGCATTGAAGATAAAGAAAATAATAAAGAACAACTGGGCCATACTTCAAAGTGATCCCTCCATCAAAGAAGTGTTCCCAAACCCCCCCTCATTCTGTTTTAGACGTGCACCTACATTTAGTAGGGTTGGAAAGGGGGGTCCACGCGCACCCCCCGGCTTTTTTTACGCCACCTGATTTTTTTGTATCTTTAGAGTGTCTACTTCCAGAATCTGCCAGGTGCCAAGCTGAAATAATGTCCCATGGCCTTCATTTTTAACCATTTAATGCACCTGACAGATTGAAACAATGACAGAGAATAGGTCATAACTTTTGAAGTAAACTACATACAGAGACAAATTAACACATTTTCCCATACAATATTGACCTGAGGAATGAATTTAAGTTGTTGTTTTTGACTTTTGACAACATTTAAACAGCATATTTGCTCAGAAACAGCAATAAAATGACCCAAAATATGTAGACACACAAAATATGTAGACCCCAATCTCCATTTTTGACCCTTTAATGCGCCTGACTGAAACCTGACAAATGAAAAATGACCCAAAATATGTAGACACACAAAATATGTAGACCTCCAATCTCCATTTTTGACCCTTTAATGCGCCTGACTGAAACCCGACAGACTGAAACAATGATACAGAATAGGTCATAACTTTTGAAGTAAACCACATACAGAGACAAATTAACACATTTACCCATATAATATTGACCCGAGGAATGCTATTAAGTTACATTTGAACAGCATTAAGTAACATTTGAACAGCATTTTTGGTCATAATCGGCAATAAAATCACCTAAAATATGTAGGCTCTCAAGTATATTTTCATTCTTTTGAGTTTTATTGGTTTTTTGTCCACCACCTGCTATTCCTTTACCATTTGCAGTGTAAATGTGACTATTATCTCGGGTTTTAGGCTGAAATAATGACCCACGGTCTCAATTTTTAACCCTTCAATGTGGAACCTGGCAGATTGAAACAATGATACAGAATGGGTCATAACTTTGGATGTAAACATCATACAGAGAGATTAACACATTTCCCCATACAATGTTGACCTAATGAATGATATTAAGTTCTTGTCTTTGACATTTGACAACATTTGAACTGCATTTTTGGTCATAATTGGCAATAAAATGGCCATTCAAGTAGGCCTATCTTTTCATTCCTTCGGGTTATATTTATTTTTCAACACCTGCTCTTCATTCATAATTTACATTAAAAAGTGTATTAAGAGTATTAAGCTGGAATAATGACCCACAGGGTTCATTTGTAACCCTTCAATGGACCTGAATGGAACCAACAGATTGCAACAATGATACAATTCATTGGTCAGTCATGGGTAAATTGGGCAGTCATGGGTAAGCAGATAGAGCGTCATACTTGTATCCCAAAGGGTGCCGGTTCGACTCCCGACCCGCCAGGTTGGTGGGGGTAATCAACCAGTGCTCATCCCCATCCTCCTACATGACTGAGGTACCCTGAGCATGGACCCGTCCCGCCGCACTGCTCCCCAGGGGCGCCACTGAGGGCTGCCCCTTTGCACGGGTGAGGCATAAATGCAATTTGAGTGGAGTGCTGTGTCACAATGACAATGGGAGTTGGAGTTTCCCAATGGGATTTTGTCTTCTGGACAAAAACTGCCTTTTAAAAAAGCCCTAAAATCTATAGAAATTAAACTGTCATTCTATTTTGGAGGATCACAGCAGCAAGCAACCCATCCACACTAGTGTTTTGTAGGTGCATGACTACCTGAATAATGCACTATCTTGATCCATGTGACCAGATTTGTAAAGTTTGTCAGCCATGAGTGTGTTTTACACTGGCATGTTTCTCTGTCCTGTACATTTGGCATAACAAGCCAAACAGTCTATGTCTGCAGAAAAAGGTGAAAGACACATCTTCATGTTACAAATTACATGTGGAGGTTTTGCAATAAGAAAAAGGAAAGAATATACGCACACCACAGATGCTCCCTTGTCGTGAGACACCTGACGAAGACCTTACAGGTCGAGACGTTGTGTGAGCTTTTCACACGTTAAATCACGACAAGGGCGCTTCTGTGGTGTGCGGATAGTCTCTCCTTTTTTCTTGTGTTTTCTTTTATGTCCTGCACCCACGGCAATTGCTTTCTGGGATGTGCCTTTACCTCACATTTTTTGAAGGTTTTGTTAATAAGTCTTAAAGAAGCCTCCTTTGTTTCTTGAACCTTTGAATGATGATAGTGCTAGTTGGTTATTAAGTGGAAGATATATTTTGAAAGTGAGATAATATTTCAATCTGAAACTCAATAACATAATCAAATATATACTTTAAATGAGCAATGAGAAGCACCCAATAAAACTTGAAAGAATGAAAAAAAGACTGCTTATTTTCTACACATTTTGGGTATTTTAATGCTATTTTTGTCCAGGAACACGGTTTAAACGTTGATGACAATCCTTCACAAGTGCTTCATTGCATTTCTTGGTTCAGTATTGTATGGAAAATGGGTTAGCTTTTCTTCTCTTTGTGGCTTACTTCAAAAGCCAACCCACACTACGTCTTTTATAAAGTTTTATAAGTTTAAATGTTGTCAAATGTCAAATCAACAACTTCATTTGATTCTTCAGGTTGGTATTGTATATCAAAATGTGTTCATGTAGTTTAATTCAAAAGTTATGACCCATTCTGTATCATTGTTTCAATCTGTTCCAGTCAGGCATTAAAGGGTTAAAAATGGATTATTATTATTATTTCAGCCTAAACCCAATATAATAGTCACATGTACACTGCAAATGATAAAGGAGGAGCCGGTGGTGGACCAAAGACAATAAAATTCGAAAGAATGAAAAGATACTTGAGTGTCTACATATTTTAGGCCATTTTATTGCCGATTATGACCAAAATGTTGTGAAATGTCAAAGACAACAACTTAATAGCATTCCTCAGGTTAATATTATATGGGAAAATGTGTTAATTTGTCTCTGTATGTAGTTTACTTCAAAAGTTATGACCCATCTTGTATCATTGTTTCAGTCTGTCGGGTTTCAGTCAGGCGCATTAAAGGGTCAAAAATGGAGACTGGGGGTCATAATTTCAGCTTAATACGCAATATAATACTCACATTTACACTGCAAATGATAAAGGAAGAGCAGGTGGTGAAAAAGAGACAACAAAACTCAAAAGAATGAAAAGACATTTGAGTGTCTACATATTTTGGGTCATTTTATTGCTGTTTCTGAGCAAATATGCTGTTTAAATGTTGTCAAAAGTCAAAAACAACAACTTAAATTCATTCCTCAGGTCAATATTGTATGGGAAAATGTGTTAATTTGTCTCTGTATGTAGTTTACTTCAAAAGTTATGACCTATTCTCTGTCATTGCTTCAATCTGTTGGGTTCCTGTCAGGTGCATTAAATGGTTAAAAATGAAGGCCATGGGACATTATTTCAGCTTGGCACCTGGCAGATTCTGGAAGTAGACACACCAAAAAATCAGGTGGCGTAAAAAAAGCCGGGGGGTGCGCGTGGACCCCCCTTTCCAACCCTACTAATTAAGGGATAAACTGGTACATAGTCACCTCCCAGTGAAAAGAAAAACACATTGGCTACAGAAACTGAAAGGGAATCACAGATGCGGAAATTGTAACCACTGTGAAAATGTAGCTAAATCATGTACTTTTGTGGATGTGTTTACTGGACAGAGTTTCACGGTAAATGCCTTTGCCAACTGTAACACCACTTTTGTAGTCTACAGGCTGGAGTGTGAGTGTGGATGCTTTTACATCGGCAGAACAAAAAGAAGACTGAAGGACAGGGTGGCGGAACACAAGAATGCCATCAGGACAAAAAATCCTGCCTATCCTATGGCAGTCCATTATCAACAGGCCGCACATCCCTCTGTCTCCTCCCTAAAGGTGATGGTGATAGAAGTGGTGCCCAAACCTCTCAGAGGTGGGGACCACCTGAGAATCCTCCTCCAGAGAGAAACATTCTGGATTAGTAAGCTGAAGGCTACCTCCTTCCCAGGCTTGAATGAGGAATGTGACTTTTCTCCCTTTCTGTGACATATGTTTGAAAGAAGTGTGATGATTTGTTTTTTGTTTAATTATCTGTTGTCATTTTCTTCTTTTTTTTCCCCTCTCCCCCGTTTTTGAAATGTATGTCTTCTCTTTCTTACTAGTAATGGTTTTTAGTCATTCTTGTCAGCCAATTATTGAACATGCTTACTGGTCACATGATGTGACAAGATAGGAAGACTCCACCCCTTCTGACACCTATGGGTGCCTTTTTAACCTTTGACCTACTTTCTTTGTCTATGCCCTGATGAAGGCCAATATGGCCGCAACGCGTAGGCCCATGTGCTTTTAAACTAATTTTGCCATGTTAAATTAAAGGCTTTTTTATATTTTTCTCAAATCTCAGAGTGCCTCTGCTTTTTCCTTCCTTTTTGGACCTACACTTCACCCGGTACAGATGAGCACCTGAGTAATATTACCCTACAAAGTCTCCTGAGCGCTTTAAGCCCTGTAGTGTCAGGCCCTCTGACAGCTTTGTCAAAGCTTGGCAGGATATGTCCTGAAAAAACCCTCTGCTCAATACATACGATGCAATGGGGGCCAAATTCAGGGCCCTCCCTCTCCCTGGGCCCGGGATGACTCACCCCTTTGTCCCCCCTGCCAGCTTCACAGTCAATGTCAGCTTCACAGTCACTTGACTTGACTTAAATGTCAAGCTGAGGCCCATACTGTATCACATTCATTCATTCATTCATTCATTTTCATTACAGTTTTTCTCGATTGGTTTGGCTAATTTCTCGAAACTGAGATGACATTCTCAAAACAACACGGACAAATCTCCAAACCAACTTACAATTTCCCACAACAGAATGGCATTTTTCATTGCTTTCATCAAATTTCAAATGCTTTGTACATGTCTCAAATGTTTACTGTAAACAGTAAATTCATGGCAGTGTTCAACAGGCCAGATGGTATTGTAACTTTACTAGTTTGAAGAAAATAATTTTACAACCGTGCATACTACAGTTTCCGCTGTTATTTGGCTAATTTCTTGACATTTTTTCAAACGGCATTCTGTGGAAGGAATTTAGTTTCGACACACGGGTAAACTGTTTTTGGAGTGATATGAGCAAGTGATGAGGATCCATGGCGTTATGCTGAACCATCCAGTTTATTTTGACAGAATGACTAAATGAATGCAAATGAGCCAAACCACTTGAGAAGGATATATGCCATTTTTATGGTACTGACTTTTTATGTGGGAGAAGGTTTAGTGCTGATGCAAGAATGAGATGTTTTGAGCGGTATATGACATGTTGCTAGTTATCTGAACTGTTGTGCAGAAGTGTAAGAATGTTTAGCCAAATGACCCAAAATGTATAGAAATGTCATCTCGGTTTCAAGAAATTAGCCAAACCAATCGAGAAAAACTGTAATACGTTTGTTTATTTGGAAGAAAGAGAGGAGTGAAAGAAAGAGAGAGGACAGAGAGAGGGAGGGAAGAAAGACAGAAAAAGAGAGAAGAGAGGAAAGGGAGGGCTGGAAGAGAGAGAGGAGAGGAAAGAGAGAAGTGGAAGAGAGATAAAAGAGAGGAAAGGAAGGGGTCGAAGAGAGATGGAAGAGAGGAAAGAGAGAATCGGAAGAGAGGACTGAAAGGCTGGTACTTACGGAGAGAGAAGATGAAGAAAGATAGAGGACGAGGAGTGAAAGATAAAGAGAAGAAAGATTGGAGTGAAAGAGAGGGACAGGAGAGACGTAGAGAGACATAGGAAAGAGAGGTAGAGACAGAGATGGAAGAAAGAGTAGACTGAAGGAGAAATGGAAAGCATTGCAAGAGAGAGCGAGTACTGAAAGAGAGGAGTGAAAGGATGGTACTTACAGGGAGGAGGGCCAACAGGATTCCACTTGAAAAACATTAAAATCGGCTGAAAGAGAAATGGACAGAGTTAACATCTCTCCTTCTCTCTCTCTCTCTCTCTCTCTCTCTCTCTCTCTCTCTCTCTCTCTCTCTCTCTCTCTCTCTCTCTCTCTCTCCTTCTCCTCTCTCTCTCTCTCTCTCTCTCTCTCTCGCACTGGCTGAAAGAGAAATGGACATAGTTAACAAATATCTCACCCCCCCCCCTCTCTCTCTCTTTCTCTCTCTCTCTCTCTCTCTCTCTCTCTCTCTCTCTCTCTCTCTCTCTCTCTCTCTCTCTCTCTCTCTCTCTCTCTCTCTCTCTCTCTCTCTCTCTCTCTCTCTCAATTAATATTAATTGATTTACTTAGTAATATGCATGACAAATATTAAATGTATGGATGGGCAGCAAAATGTTTGGAAATAAGCTACAGTATGATTAATTCCATTGTGCCTTCAAGTTCTGTTCATAAAAGTTGGAGCAGGCTTCACCCAACAAAATGCATTTCTTTTAGGTTGCTGACCAAAATATTGCAAAAACTGAAAAGGTTGCACCATGCAAAGATGTGTTTTATTATTCTCTATTTAGCGTTCAAGATGAAAGGCAAACAAACACAATTCTTATTAGGTGGATTATCCAACCAAAAGATCGTCAGCCTTCAGTGCCAGTTTGTTTAAAACCTCCACCTTTGTTATTTCATCATACATTTCCAAGAGTAAGCTAGACTAACCTAATGCTCATAACTACCATGTCCTCTGTATTTTTCATAATTGTCGAAGATCTATGATGAAAATGTATGATCAATGGCAAAGTAAGATTGCATATGCCACCTGCTACTCCAATTTCATTGCCTCAAATCCAGTCAACGTTTTTTGAATCATGTGTTGAAATATCTAATTAAAGGGACACTGTGTGAGATTTTTTGTTGTTTATTTCCAGAATTTATGCTGCCCATTCACTAATGTTACCTTTTTCATGAATACTTACCACCACCATCAAATTCTAAGTATTCATTATGACTGGGAAAATTGCACTTTTCAGACATGAAAAGGGGGATCTTCTCTATGGTCCCCCATTTTGAAATTCCAAAAATGGCCATTTTTAGCTGCAAAAATGAGTCTACTTGGACCATACTAGAAAATATTTGTTTATTAATTAGAAAACTTTCATGTAAAGATCAAATTTGGCAATTGGCAGCCCAGTTTCACTGAGAAGCATAGTTGCAGTACCCTTTTTGACCATTTCCTGCACAGTGTTGCTTTAAGTTATGAAAACGGTAAGTCATTTATCACGAAGCAAGTCAGCGTAACTCAGTAGGTTAATAATGGAGATAGGCCTACAAACAAGTGTATCATCAAACATTGTTTTCCGGGAAGACAGTGATTTCCTGAAAACAAATGAATAGTTTGACAAGTCCGAAGCATTTTAAGCCTATGCTACTTGTGCAGAAACCAAAACAGAGCAGGAGGAAGAAGGATCTACCGTACATTGTGAGGAGACTATGTCTCGTGTACAAAAAATTGTAGCCAATTGTTATTTTTCTATCAAACATTCCTGAACACAGCCACAAGCCACTGAGATGAAAACAAACTAAAGAGTTCAACAGAAAAGTTTTAAATATTTTAAAAGTAGGCTACCCATTGTACTTTTGAAAGCAAGCAGAAGAGCAGGGGGACAGGAAGCACAACTCACTCACAACGCCAGAGCCAGCTGACAGGCACGATAAGCACACAGGTCCTGTTGCACAGCACAGGGCTCTGGTGCGCTTCTGAGTTTGTACATCCATAGGCTACTCAACACACAAAATCAATAGTAGCCTATTTCCATGGGTATTTGTGTGTTGAGTAGAAATCTGTGTGTGGGGATTTGAGCATTAGGGTATGACATTAAAATTATGTGCAAGTAACCACTTTTGAAAAGCATGTGAATGAATGCTGCCTAAAAGACAGCAAGTCCTCAGTGAGGGTCTTGCTACATTATGTCATTAAAGGGACACTGTGTGAGATTTTTAGTTATTTATTTCTGAAATTCCTGCTGCCCATTCACTAATGTTACCTTTTTCATGAATACTTACCACCAGCATCAAATTCTAAGTATTTATTATGACTGGAAAAATTGCACTTTTCATACATGAAAAGGGGGATCTTCTCCATGGTCCGCCATTTTGAATTTCCAAAAATAGCCATTTTTAGCTGCAAAAATGACTGAACTTGGACCATACTAGAAAATATGTGTTTATTACTTAGTAAACTTTCATGTAAAGATCAAATTTGGCAATAGGCAGCCCAGTTTCAATGAGCAGTACCTTTTTTGACCATTTCCTGCACAGTGTCCCTTTAAATTAAGATGTATTGTAACTGTAAAGGCACACTGTGCAGGAAATGGTCAAAAAAGGTACTGCAACTATGCTGCTCATTGAAACTGTGTTGCTGCCTATTGCCAAATATGATCTTTTCATGAAAGTTTACTAAGTAATAAACTAATATTTTCTAGTATGGCCCAAGTACAGTCATTTGTGCAGCTAAAAATGGCTATTTCTGGAAATTCAAAATGGCAGACCATGTACAAGATCCCCCTTTTCATGTATGAAAAATGCATTTTTTTCAGTCATAATGAATACTTGAATGGGTAGCATGAATTCTGGAAATAAACAACAAAAAATCTTACACAGTGTACCTTTAAGTCACACAAACTCATATGTTCCATAGGCAATGAAAAGTCAGGTATACAGTAGGCTATGTTGGGGCAAAATTTCTGGTGGCGCCCCTGCTGTTTTACAAGGCCTTTCAGATTTGCCCATAAGTGGATACGAAGGTTTCTGGGGTATTGGTGGGCCGAGATGTTCATTTCTGCATACCCTCCATCAATAAATCGGATTGTTGGATAGACCATACTTTTGAGAGTCTGTTGTAAACATTTGGCATCATAACACCTTTGCAAGAATCTCCGGCACATTTCACCAACGTATTTTGATTATGTTTTATGTAAAAAGCTCTGCGTGTGAGTGGTGGGATGTATACCCACATAATATCACCAGTTAACAATTTAATAAATGAATAAAGCTCAATATTTCTGCGCTTGCAATCACCAAAAATACAAGCTAAATGAACATACAGTACACTCGCCATGATGTGTGTGTGTGTGTGTGTGTGTGTGTGTGTGTGTGTGTGTGTGTGTGTGTGTGTGTGTGTGTGTGTGTGTGTGTGTGTGTGTGTGTGTGTGTGTGTGTGTGTTTACCTGAATTAATCCCCAGAGAAGGTGTCCAATATTGATATTCAGGAGGGACAGAAGCTGCAGAATCCACAGAACGATTTCCTTTGGCGCCATCGCATACACACTGATCTGTGTTCTTGTCTCTCATTAAACTGCATGTGAGTGAGCATATGTGCTTGTGTGTGTCTGTGTGAGTGTGTGTGCGTGAGTGTGTTCTCTGCATGACAGGAATCTCTCCAGTTTACTTGAAGTTATACAAGCGCATGCGCGCACAGACACACACGCACATACACACAAACACACACATATACACACAGACACTGCACAAGGAACAGCGTCAAAAGTTTGACACTGTTCAAGGCTGCTGACAGCTTTTGCCGGGCCCAGGACAAAGTCATTTGAAAGAGCCCCCGACAATCTGATGAGGTCTCAAATTTGGACACCCTCGTACCGCGACAACTGACCCCTTTGTCCCCACCTGTTGGCTTCCCACTTGTTGTTGCCTAACTTTCCCCTTCCCCAGAATTCTCTCTCTCTCTCTCTCTCTCTCTCTCTCACACACACACACACACACACACACACACACAAGCAGGCATAACACATCCTGTGTACTATAATCTAACGGTTATCGGTTGCTTTTGGTTTCATAGCAGGTGTGTGCGTGCCTGTGTGTGTGTGTGTGTGTGCGTGCGTGCATATGTTTGTGTGTGCGTGCATGCGTGCGTGCGTGCGTGCGTGCGTGCGTGTGTGTGTGTGTGTGTGCGTGCGTGCATATGTTTGTGTGTGCGTGCATGCGTGTGTGGTTACCAGAGTTGAAGTAGGCCTGTCAGTTATTGGAATGACTACTGCTTTCTTAACCTTTTTTTTGCCAAAATGGCTTTACAGTGCGTCAAAGCAGTGACAGTGTGTGGGTACACGTGTTAGCGGTGCGTGGGTACGGGTGTGTCGCAATAAGTGTGTATGCATGTGTAGTGGGGGACACAAAGGGTTTTTTAAAAAATGTCTGCCCATGTGAAATATATACAGTATACAGGTCCATGCACAAAGGTATAAGATTGAGTAGGTACATGTCCATTTAAGCCTAATATAAGTTACAGTACAATCAGTATACAGAAACGCTTTAAATCACAGCTATGTAGAGATTTGCCACGTTTTAAAACGCAAGCATTGCTTGCACCCACCTTATCATACATCATAGTGAATGTATTATTAATGTAAGGTATTTTTTTATTATTAAGAGCGACTATTCATGTTTTTCAGAAATTCCCTCCACTGAATGTGACACAGGAGATAGACAAGCACCACTACGGGACTGAAACTGAAAGTGTTTCTCACACAGACGCACACAGAGACTAACACAGAGCGCACGCACACACACACACACACACACACACACACACACACACACACACACACACACACACACACACACACGCACACACACACAGACACACAGCAACAAACCAAGGTCAAGTAAAGGCCATGGGGTGCACAGCAAAGACCTCTCTCTCTCACACACACACACACACACACACACACACACACACACACACACACACACACACACACACACACACACACACACACACACACACACACACACACACACACACACACACACACACACACACACACACACACACACACACACACACACACACACACACTTCACATCGCTGAGAAAAAAAGAGGAACATTCAATTTTCCACTGACAGCTTCAAAAGGAAACTCAACCTCAATGTGCAGAGTGTGTGGAGGGTTGGAGAGAGAGAGAGAGAGAGGGAGAGAGAGAGAGAGAGAGAGAGAGAGAGAGGGGGTGGGGGTGTTGTTGTTTTGTGTGTTTGTGCGTGTGTATGTGTGTTTGGGGGGGGGGCTGTTTGTGTCTGTGCATTGCACATTATGTCATGTATGAGTCTACGTAGGGTTCCCTACGAGAACAAACGGGGATTTTTCGACTGCAATGCAGTACATGTACTTTTATCATCTTCAACAGCAACACTGTACTGCTTCACTACGGAGTGCATTATGTACATGTGATGTAATGTAATATTCACTTTATGGTGAAATACATGCAATTAACAAATAATACATAACTTCCCTTAATGCAAAACTGCACTTCACCATTGCAATTAAGATGCAGTATATGGGTGTTTTGTCCTTCGTCTTCTTCCCCCTTGTTCTATTAGGGGAGTTATTCAGACTGTGTTTTGTGTCTCTGTTGTTTGGAACTTCATCATACGTAGAACACAGAATTTTTTTAAAGGAAAAAAAATATAATTGGAATTAAATTTAAAAAATATCTGGGGGGCTGTGTGTGTGTGTGTGTGTGTGTGTGTGTGTGTGTGTGTGTGTGTGTGTGTGTGTGTGTGTGTGTGTGAGAGAGAGAGAGAGAGAGAGAGAGAGAGAGAGAGAGAGAAAAAGAGAGAGAGAAATGAGATAGAGAGACAGAGTTTGTGCATGTCTACGTGACAAAGTGTGTGACAAAGACGACAGGCAAACCACAAAATGACTAAAACTGAAAGTGTTAATCGTGACAACGCTGTGTGTGTGAAATGGATCACGTATGTCCGTGGTTTTCAAAGTGGGGGCCAGGGACTCCCGCAGTGCTGAGGGGGCCTAGGTAGGTTGGAAGGAACAGTTGAACAAAAACACAATCATAGTTTTTCATAACAAAAAAATCAACAAATAATCAAAATAAACAATATTTCCAGTAGTTAAGACCTGCATTGTAATCTATTGCATCTCTGAATATTACTTAAGCTATCAGTTCTGCCAGGAAGACTCAAGTCATGTGTGCATTTTGCAGAGCCAATCAATGGCCGCCATTTACTTTATAGTGTAAATTCTCCTTTCTTGCTGGCCTGGGTACGGCCGGTCCGAAATCTCCTCCTCCATCCCCACCACCACCAGTTTGGTTCAGTCTACCTGTCCGGGGGGTTAAAGGTCCAGTTCCTGCTGCGCGACTACGGCAGGCTCTACTGGATCCGCTGGCGCAAGACCCAGGCTGATGATTGGACCTACGCCAAAGACTGTCTATGTTCTGCCAATTCCATTGTCAACTATTTTAACATTGAATCGTTTAGTTGTCCCAATTCCTGTTCAGGTAAAAATGTTTCTTGTAAACATAAAATGTCACAACTCTGCAGGAGTTTGTCAACAACAGCCCGTCGGGCTATATTGCCTGCACTGTTGCCCAAGCGTAGCCCACGGCAGTTATAAGATTCAACTGTCATATAGTGGCATTGCACAGTGTGGCAGCAGCCCCACTCACAACACCAGAGGCAGAGAGAGGCCTTGCTGTAGTAGCCCCCACTGCTTTTGCTTTGCAAGGCTCATAATAACGCCTCACAACAGAGCCTTCCGGCCAGAGTTCTGTATTGTACACTTCATCGATTTCATTGCATTCAGATACTTTAAATGAGCAGTATCGATTGCCTGCAGTGGTAATGCGTTGAAAGTTCACGCTACGCCCCAGTTGGTCACTCAGGTATTTAGCCAGTGTCTCTGCATTATAATAATAATAATAATAAATTTTATTTTGAGCGCCTTTCAAAATACCCAAGGACACTTTACAATCAAAAACAAATACATAACAATAGGGGAAAAAATATAACAAAGCTTCAGTGAATTAACAATAGGAGAGTAATGAGAGTAATTAAAAATGCAAAAATAAAATAAAGAAAATAAAGTACAATAAAAATGTTTTAAAATAACAAAAGGAAGTAGAATGCAAATTGGAAATAAAATAAAAATGAGGGGGAAAAAAGATAAAATATGTAACATAGAAAATAAACTGATAATTAAAATGAAGTGGAAGTGCCTGTCAGTGAAATTTACAAGCCGAAGTGAAAAGGTGTGTCCTCAACTGGGTTTTGAAAGTGGACAGTGTAGAACACTGTCGAAGTGAGAGTGGGAGAACATTCCAGAGTTTGGGGCCAACAACACTAAATGCCCTGTCGCCCATGGTGCGCAGGTGTGTGGAGGGAACTGTAAGGAGGAGTGAGTCAGTGGAGCGTAGTGTCCGGTTGGGATTGTATGGGGTGAGGAGACTTGTGATGTAGGAGGGTGCAAGGTTGTGCTGGGCCTTGTATTATGGTCCGGTGAAAATTTTGTAGCAAAAACACTTAATAGTTTAGTACGAATCACACTGATATTTCCTTGCGCTCCAGTGCCAACAATAGGCCTAGACGTCTTCCGTGCGGGTTTATCAGCAACCACTGCATTTTGTCTCCCAACATGATTTTTCCGCGGTCGGCCCCTTTTCACCACACCGCTCCAGTCTGGTGAATTAACCATGTTCCTTTCTGGAGTCGGGCATGATCGAGTGATGGTCTCCCCACGCTTCCCTTCCTTGCCACAGGGGCCCCCGTTGTCTGCGGACAAGCCTGTTTGAGAGAAATGAGGCACGCGAACATAGGCAGGTTTCGCTGGAGAGCCAGGAGGAAATTCCGACCTCTCTGTCTCCCCCGACGAGCTGTCTTGTTCTCTGTCACTGTTCACTCCCAACCGTCGCTCCACAGCGTTGACTCGATGGCCTATTGACTCAGTCATAGCCTGCAGGTTCTCGCCAGCATCTGCCTGGAGTGAGATGGCTTGTCTCAGTGTGGTCACTTCACTGTGCAGCCGGTCGATCTTGACTAACAAGCTTGATACATCCAGGCTGTTAAATGTCACCGGTGGTAACTCATCAAGATAGTGGGATACAAATCTAGGAGTTTTATCTCGGCACTCATTTAACAGTTTTAAGCAACTTTTGATATTGTTAGCGTCCTTCTGAGTTTCTTTGTGTTGCACACAAGTGTGCAGCTTGGTATTAGTGCAGAGTTCAAACAAAGTATTCTTGGAGGACTCAATCCACTCAGTGTCAAAAGTGCTTGACGCTAATGGGGATGAGTGTGTCCTGATTCATTGTTTTAATTTTAACCGCAACGAAATTCAGGAACTCGTCCTCAACGATAACTTGCAATGCTCGTATAAATTGTGGGTTTTTCTCGAGGCCGATGTTTAAAGCATGCTTGAAGTGTTTGAAACCTGTGGTACTTTTTCAAATCCATCCTTTTATAGGCTTATTGATAAATTGCCTTGACAGGTTATGAGGAGGCCAGGGGGGCATGACGAGAACCAGAGAACCAGCCTGTTGTATAACAAAAATTGACATGATTTGCCTTCAGGACCTTTTCAGAAATCCTGCCTAGATGCGCACACACACACACACACAAACACACACAAATACACACACATGCACACACACACACGCACACAAAATCATTAAGGTCATGGTGGAGACAAGACAATTTTCTCTCTCTCGCCCTCTCTCTCTGCCCCCTCCCCCCCCTCATCTCTCTCTCTCTCTCTCTCTCTCTCTCTCTCTCTCTCTCTCTCTCCCTCTCTCTCTCTCTCTCCCTCTCCCTCTATCTCTCTCCAACCCTCCACACACTCTACACATTGAGGTTGAGTTTCCTTTTGAAGCTTGACGTTTCATTCTCAGCTCTGTCAGTGGAAAATTGAACGTTCCTCTTTTTTCTCAGCGATGTTAAGTGTGTGTGTGTGCGTGTGTGTGTATGCGCATACATGAGTGATCCTCCACCTAGTGCACGTATGTGGGTGGGCCTGTAATGCCATGTCATGTATGTCATAACTTTTAATTAGCAACTTAATTTATTGGACTGTGCTGCCCTATGGACCTATGACCAGACTCTATTGGCCATATTGTGTTTTAAGTGATTTTTTTTATGTGCGTTTACATGTGGATTGAAGAGAAGTGTCATGCAACACATATTTGCGAACAGACAATAAAGTTGATCTTATCTTATATTATCTCATCGTGGTCTGATAACTCCTTCTCCTCTGAATGAATCTCTTTTGCCTTGCCTTTTGTAAACTGCCAAATCAGATTATGTCTCGAGCTGCTGTACATTTTTCTCCATGAGACCTACCAGTCAAGAGACCACAGGTGGAAACCAGCTGTACCCCACAATACCGATACAATAATAGGGAAAGGCAATTATTTTGGCTCCAGGGCCACGTTGAGTTTAGAATATTAACTGAAGTGCCAGATGCTACCTGCATTTTTTTTCTGGAATCGAGTTTAATCTGACCATGATCTTCATTACTTCTCCTTTATCTTGTGACAAAATGCTATGGTCCAAATGTGTCCCATTTTAGAGGAATCGCCATGCCAAATTTGCTGTACAATATTCAACCTAATAAGGCTGTGAAGGCTTCTGTGTGTGTGTGTCTGTGTGTGTGTGTGTGTGTGTGTGTGTGTGTGTGTGTGTGTGTGTGTGTGTGTGTGTGTGTGTGTGTGTGTGTGTGTGTGTGTGTGTGTGTGTGTGTGTGTGTGATCTGTGTGTGTACATCACAGTATGAGAGAGAGGGGGGGGGGGATTTTACTGTATGTGTTTGTTGATCCCCACGCTCAATCTGACTGGCTACTGCCCTCTAAAGGCCATGGTAGGAAAGGTATGATGGCTGTTTACATAGGTGTAACAGTGGCACGTTTACAGTTAATTAAATTCAACTCAGCTCTTGCACGACTACGCCACCTAGGGTGGGGGAAGACAACCTAGGAGTGAAATTACCCCCCAAATTAGTAAACCAGGACACAGGTTCGGAGCACTCTTAGGCGAGAGTCAAGTTCGTGTTTATTCTCTTCTCACAAATACAATAGTAATACAGATCAATAAAATATACATCAGGTCATTGAGGTCAGGTGAGTTCAGATGTGCAAATGTACAGTGGTGATGCAAAGGGACAAATACTAATACATGACAAAATACAATATGGATGAATTACATTTGACAATATTGCACTGATCCCTATTAGACGCCCACAGGCGGGTCGTTATGTGGAGCAATATGGCCACAGGCCACACACACACACCACGCACACACACGCACGGCACCTGTGCGAGAGAGGAAGGGAGGCTACACCACCGTAGGTTGACTGAAGGGGGTGTACACTTGCCTCCTGTGCCGTGCCTAGATGACAATCACACACGCATACAGACGCACAGACACACACGCACAAACGCACAAACGCAATTCGGACCACACACACATCCACTGACTGCAGTCAGGAACCCAGGTGCCAACCACTGTGGCTACTCCAAGACCGGCATAAGCACCACAAATCAGGCCTGCCACAGGGCACAGATGATGGGGCAACACACCAACCAGAGGTACACACCGGTGCAGTAGCCTATAGGCAGCGCGAAGTGAACGCCAGTTCACAGCAGAGTGCAGTTCCACGCAAGAATGGCTTAAGGTACCATTATCTACCGGGTAATGATCATGGCTAGCAGCAGCTCACACGCCAGCCGGCGTCCTTTGCCGGCAAAACAACAGCGGGGCGGAAAGAGAGCCCCATGTCACGTCCAAAAACTACATTTATCAACATAAAAGTCCTGCCATTAATGGGCCAGCCAATCACAGACAAGGGACCAAAATCCGTCAGATTGAGGGGTGTAGACCAATCTGTCACATTTACCCCCACCTTTTGTGTCGGCGCCTCGACGACAAACCGATTCAAATCATGGGTTCCCCACTGCAAGGAATCCCAGGGAACTAACCAACCTAGACAGGCCTTAGTGTGGCTAAAAGAGAGGGGAAAACGCCAGTGGGCCCAACCTCTGGTACAGAGGGGACCCAGTTGCAATGACGCATGGCGACCCGGTAGTCCAACTGCCGCTATCCAACCAAAGGAGACCCAGCGGTCCAACTACCACCATCCAAATGACGCAAGGCCAACTGACCCAGCCTCTGGTACAGAGGAGACCCAGTGACAAAGCAAGAGATGGGGACCTGGCAGTCTAACCGCCGCTATCCAAATAGTACAATATCAATGGACCCAGCCTCTGGTACAGAGGGGACCCAGTTGCAATGACGCATGACGACCCGGCAGTCCAACTGCCGCTATCCAACCAAAGGAGACCCAGCGGTCCAACTACCACCATCCAAATGACGCAAGGCCAACTGACCCCGCCTCTGGTACAGAGGGGACCCAGTGACAAAGCAAGAGATGGGGACCTGGCAGTCTAACCGCCGCTATCCAAATAGTACAATATCAATGGACCCAGACTCTGGTACAGAGGGGACCCAGTTGCAATGACGCATGACGACCCGGCAGTCCAACTGCCGCTATCCAACTAAAGGAGACCCGGCAGTCTAGCTGCCGCGATCACAAAATGACACGCCAGTGGACCCAGCCTCTGGTACAGAGGGGAACCAGTGAGCGTAAAACGTGGAGACCCGGCAGCCTAACTGCCGCTATCCACAACACATGACCAGTGAATCCAGCCTCTGGTACAGAGGGGACCTAGTAACTGTAAGACAAGGAGACCCGGCAGCCTAGCTGCCGCCATCACAAAATGACACGCCAGTGGACCCAGCCTCTGGTACAGAGGGGAACCAGTGAGCGTAAAACGTGGAGACCCGGCAGCCTAACTGCCGCTCTCCAATCCAATGCTATATACAATGCTCCCCCAACCCCGCCGTGCTAGCCGGCCAAAGGTGCTCGCCGCTATCCCATAACCAAGCAATCAAGTCTCGCAGTTGCTGCATTTCCTCCTCCGTCTCAACGATGCCACCGATACCAAAAACAATCCCCTACCTGAGGGCAGACTCGAATGGCTAATGGGAAGTTGCTGTTTTGTTGCCAACCCTACCCCCGGAACCGCACCGGCCCACGCTCCTCGCTCCTGATGAAAGAGAAACAAACAAACAGTCAAATTAACAGCAACACCACTTAATGCACACAACACACTTGCAAAACTCTGCCTTAAGAGTGCTCTCCTGCCGAAATCTACGCCAGTTGTAACAGTGGCACGTTTACAGTTAATTAAATTCAACTCAGCTCTTGCACGACTACGCCACCTAGGGTGGGGGAAGACAACCTAGGAGTGAAATTACCCCCCAAATTAGTAAACCAGGACACAGGTTCGGAGCACTCTTAGGCAGGAGTTTATTCTCTTTTCACAAATACAATAGTAATACAGATCAATAGAATATATATCAGGTCATTGAGGTCAGGTGTGTTCAGATGTGCAAATGTACAGTGGTGATGCAAAGGGACAAATACTAATACATGACAAAATACAATATGGATGAATTATATTACAGACAATATTGCACTGATCCCTATTAGACGCCCACAGGCGGGTCGTTATGTGGAGCAATATGGCCACAGGCCACACACACACACCACGCACGGCACCTGTGCGAGAGAGGAAGGGAGGCTACACCGCCGTAGGTTGACTGAAGGGGGTGTACACTTGCCTCCGGTGCCGTGCCTAGATGACAATCACACACGCATACAGACGCACAGACACACACGCACTCACAACACACACCGGTAACTAGACCTGCGCAGTGCGCAGCGAGGAGGCTGGCGTCCCCAAGGCATGGGCCAGAAAATAAAAATAATTAAACCAAACACAAACAGGACGAGCAGGTGGAGCCAGTCGGAACCGGCGCAGAGTGTGACGGCAACAAAACAGCAACCTCCGAGGAGTGTAGCTAGCAATCCCCAGCGTCAGAGAGGCACCGCTAACCCGATCATGGATCCGTGGTTTGGAACAATCGCAATTTGGACCCACACACATCCACTGACTGCAGTCAGGAACCCAGGTGCCAACCACTGTGGCTACTCCAAGACCGGCATAGGCACCACAAATCAGGCCTGCTACAGGGCACAGATGATGGGGCAACACACCAACCAGAGGTACACACCGGTGCAGTATAGGCAGCGCGAAGTGAACGCCAGTTCACAGCAGAGTGCAGTTCCACCCAAGAATGGCTGAAGGTACCAAATCTACCGGGTAATGATCACGGCTAGCAGCAGCTCACACGCCAGCCGGCGTCCTTTGCCGGCAAAACAACAGCGGGGTGGAAAGAGAGCCCCATGTCACGTCCAAAAACTACATTTATCAACATAAAAGTCCTGCCATTAATGGGCCAGCCAATCACAGACAAGGGACCAAAATCCGTCAGATTGAGGGGTGTAGACCAATCTGTCACATAGGCATTATATAACACTGTCATTTAGCAAATTGGGTAGGTTATTCCAAAGGAGTGGGGTAGCCACATGAAAGGTTCTGTCACTGGTGGCCTTGAGTCTGGTGTGAGGCATGACCAGCTAGCCCTTGGAAGTGGACCGCAGAGATCTTAACCCTTTATAGGTTAAGTGACTATATTTGATCACTTCCGATTGCTTGCACAACCTATCACAAATGCTCATGCCATGCCTCTCTACAAGGGTGTACACCCAAGTGGGTTATATCAAATTAATCAGGAAAAATCAGGCTTTCGGGCCCTAGGCTACTCAGGAGAACTATCAAAATAATAAAATCTTTGGAACTAGGCATAGGCTACTGGAGAACTTTAGCCTACACAGAAGCCATCCTAGGCCTATTTCCATCCATGTGAAAAATAAAGTCCTTGTATTCATTTTATTTTATATAACACTCTATCACAAATGTAGGGGAGAGGGGGGCACAAAGTAACGGTTTTTGCTTTTGAGCTGATATCTTCACATATAAGGCAGTTACATTATTTATTTTTTAACACATGAAACGTACACATCTCTGTTACATATTAGCACTGGTGGTTTGTTATAAAAACCTACCATTGCTTTACATTTTCACTGTTTGTGGAGGATGTAAAATGTTACATTTTACCCCACAGGTTGTGTAAGTTGTAACAGGGGGAGGATTAGTTGTAACACATGCTGAAATTATGTATTTAAAACAATGAATTCAGTATAATTTCACCACAAGTGTGTTTGTTTATAAATCTACGATACTTAAATGTACTTTCTTACCAAAGACACTAATAAAAAATAAATAAATAGGCTTTAGAGGCTTTAATTTTATTAGTCATTAAAAATCACAAAATCCAATCTCACAGTATAGCTTAATAATAACTTTTATAAACACTTATTATGAATAATATTTAAATAAATAGAGCCATACTTCAAATAAAATGTGATAGGTTTGCATTTGTGTGCCAATTTTATTTCACCTTTATTTTACCATTGACAAGAATGAGAATTTCACTGAGATTTACCGTGTTACAACTAGCCCCCTTAGCCTCAGCCATGATTGTTGTCAACCTAGCACTGGCTACGAAGTGGCAACAACCTTCATTATGGTATCATTTTGTAACTGAGAAAACACAGTATCCGGCAATATCGGAATAGTTTTGGTAGCTTGTACCCTTGCTTCACTAAACAAAAAACAAGCGACGTGGAAAAAAATACTTTCAGGGTGCTAAAACACACTTTGTGGAATAACTCGATGAAATCTCAACGAAAATGTTTGAAACTTTTCTGAAGGCTTCTGTTGACTGAAACAATCGTGTTTACAGAAGTAGGCAGAAAATGATTGGTCCGTCTTGATAAAAAGTCCGTGTTACATCTTGCCCCCCGTTAGTTTGTGCCCCGTGCTCCCCTATAGCCTAAACTGTATTGGTGTCAGCTGGATAACTTTAACCTCACTTTTTAATATGATAAATAGGCCTAGGCCTATTAGGTCATGTTAGGATGAGAAACAAATAGCCCTGCCTGTCATTTATTATCTGAGGTCGAAGTAGGCTAGGCTAGGCCTACTGATTCTTTCACCGTGCACGCAGGCAAAGTGCAGAAAACGTCCAACTACATCACCCAGAAATCCTTGCGGTGCGGAAGTGAGGTCATCAGCGCGCCATCACAAACCACTTCGAAAGTTTGTTTATTTCCATTCTACGGTTCGTTCAGGAGTTTTATATTTCTCCGGGTTTGGGCTAACAGCAAAAATAGCGTTGTTGACTCAGAGTTAGTTTCATTTAGACACTTTCGGAGCGAGAGGTAGAAACAAACGAGCAACTGGAAGCGTAAATGAATGAATGGATGACTTCTTCGCGATAGCCTCTTTTCCTCTTTTGCAGACAGCCGGTGCACAGAGTAAGTTCAATTTCTAAACTGTAGAGCGATAGGCAGCAAAAAACAAAAAACAATGCAGTAATTTTCAAAGGAAGGCACTCGGCGAACAGTAATGGTTGATTGTACAAACGTTTTTGCCGTTGTGAGTTAGGTCATGTTAGGATGAGAAACAAATAGCCCTGCCTGTCATTTATTTTGAGGTTGAAGTAAGCAGATATCACAACATGCAGGCAATCAGGGACACTTGTGAAACATTTGATGGCCAAAAAATGCAGTCATATGTGAGGTGGTGAGGTTCTGCATGGCTTCAGTTTTCCTCTCCAAAGTTCCCTAGAAATGCTGTCAGACGACAGTAAAATGACGTTTTAAAGGGTTGTCTCAAGAGTTTGAAATGTATCAGAAACGTAGGCCTACACTGCAATTTCAGTCAATCTTTTTTGCAGACTGAAGTACATGGACAAAGTGGAAGCTAAAGTGCACCTGTCCCACACTCCCCAAGATAGCAGACATGAAACCTACACCGTTATGAGACTGTGTGTGTGTGTGTGTGTGTGTGTGTGTGTGTGTGTGTTTTGTAGATTTTCACCAGTAGTAGCAGCAGTGATGGCAGATGACCCATATGAGACTAATTGTGTGTGTGTGTGTGTGTATTTGCAGTAGCAGCCGTGATGGCAGACGGGTACCTATCTACCACCATGTCCACGGTCGGGGATGGAACCTACGACCTTGTGAACACGATGACTACAGGGGATGTGACAACAGGTGACCGGATGAAAAAAAAAAGTTATGGGGAGGAGAGGGGGGGGGGGGAATAAGGCAAAAAAATACCCACATTCCACAAGAGCTCGCTGGTGGTGACCAAAGAGGCTTGAGACAAGAGGGCTTACTCACGTCATAACAGCGTAGTAGGAAGTGATGGCGAGGGGAGTACGGAAATGTTATTCACTGTGGAACAGGTCATAGGACAGCGTGAATGTCTGTCAGCTGTCCTTAATTACCCCCAGCAATTACTGCTGACCAACAGCTGCCGTTACTTGGCCACAAATTACGGAGTACGAAAATGGCATCCATCGTGGATGGATGACCAATGACCATGCGCAAGGGAGTTCATTTTCCATCCACTCGTGTCCTCAGGCAACGCCCCCGTACTACACCGTGGCCAATGCATTCCCCGCCATGAGATTGTTCTTTCTCTTGAGTTTCTTTGGTGGTGACTTAGGTGGTAGTGGAGCCTCTTCGACAACTAGAAGATTGCAGGTTCGCTCTGCCTGACCCCATCGATGTGCCCTTGAGCAAGATACTTAACCCCAAAATTGCCACCAGTGTGTGAATGTGAGTGTGAATGGGTGAATGTGAGGTATGCAATGTAAAGTGCTTTTAGTGTTTGATGGAGTGGAAAGGCGCTATATACATGCACTCCATTTACTAATCTAACACTGTGTGGTCCGGTTCTTGATTCTGATTGGCTGATAGCTGTGGTCAATCGAGTGTAAACCTACACCTTCCACTTGAAGATTCTATGTGCGTCCAAGTTAGACCAAGTGCACCTACGGAGTTAATGGGAATATGTTGCAGTTGGGGTAGGGAGTCTGCAAGAAGACCACATATTTGCACCATCGGTGGTTGGGGTATCAGTGTGATTGCAAAGACATTTCATTCATGCGGTGTTAATTGCCTCCTTGTTGAGTTTTTGTAGCGAGTGTGTGTCTGGCTGCGCGAGGCACGCACGCCGAGTAACATTGCCGGGGTAACCACAATCACTTCCTCAACCGCAATGGATCAAATTAATTGTTATTAAAGCGTTTTTAAAGAAATTTGGTCAGTGATTAAGTGTAACAGTGTTAGATAAGCAAGGTTAGATAAGTTTACGGCACTCTGCTTCGCGTTGTGCCCCACTCCCCTTGGCCCGTTATCAATTGAGCATAACCCACGGACTCAAGTGGCTTATTATGATGTGATGTGGCACTGTTCCATTTTTCACAATATAAATCACAGCAAAGGATATTCTCCAAGGGCTTTTCAGAGCTAGACAGTTTAATGTGTGTTGTGTGTGTGTGTGTATATTTATTGGTAACCAGTTGTTCAGAACAGTCATTCAAGGATAACAGGCAGGCTCTAAGATGGCTTTACAAATTATGTTATATTTAATGTGAAACTGCATAGCATTGAATATTAAAACTGTGCCAGGGGCAGGCCATAGGTTCCCCACCCATGCATTATATCCTGCACCCACAACTTTTTTCCAAAGCGAGTTACTGTACAGTCCTATTAAAGAGATATGTTTAAAACCCTGGTCGAAAAAAGGATTGTAATTGAATTTGCCGACTTAAAAGCAACAGAAAATCTCACAATATTTGAAGATAAATGGTGTGTTGACAAGGGACTCTGGGCAGTTCATGATGTGACATGTTGTGTAAATATGTTGTGTAAATATGTTGTTAAGGTCAGGGTTCCTCCCTTCAAGCACTGCGTGTAAGATGTCAATTTCTATGGTGTGTAATGCACACTTTTAACTAGTGTCACGATTCAAAATAAATGCGTGTTAAAAATCAAAAATTCAAAGCGACTTACAGTTATTATTTATTAACAGTTGACATGTCGACAGGTGACACGACTGTTGGGGACGCCACCAGGGATGAAGGTGAGGGAGACCTGCCGGCCATCTTCATGTGTGCCAAATGTCACCTGGTGATGGGAGACTCTCTCTCTTGGGCCGGGTCCGATGAACGCCAGAACCACATCTTATTACGCAGTGAGTATCCTATGGTATTGCATATTGCAGGCTACCAGAGATATATAGTGAATATTCACACTCTTATAGCCCATATACTGTACATGTATTGCAGTGTGTAGAATCTGTATGTGTCTTCATGTGTGCCAAATGTCACCTGGTGTTGGGGGACTCGCTCTCTTGGTCGCGACCAAGACTATAAATTAACTATAGTACATAGTATATTTGCAGTCTAGTATGTAGAGCGTATAGTATGTGTCTTCATGTGTGCCAAATGTCACCTTGTGTTGGGAGACTCTATCTTGGGCCGGGTCAGACGAACGCCAGAACCACATCTTATTACACAGCGAGTAGTGTATTGTGTTGAATGAGTTGTATATTGCATATTGTAGTGGGCTACCAGAGTATATCTATAATGTTGACTACTATAGACATGTGCAATGCGTGCCAAGTGTTACCTGGTACTGGGCCGGATAAGTAGACGGTATCGGTTGTACTCAACTCAAGTCGAGTGTAATTTATTGCCAAAAATCTATGCAACAGGGTTAGCACAAAAGTTTGAAATTGCGTTTGATCAGCCTCCAATGTGCAGTTAAACTAAAACATACATATAAAATGTTGACAAAAATCACCTTCACACACACACATTAAAAAATATACATGAATTCACATACTTTCTCTGAAGTAGCCAATTCCACTACCAAAGTGCACTGTGTGCAGAATCATTAGGAAAAGTTTTTGACCATATTGTCCTTTTTAAGCATATTTCCTACACCAACCTGTATTATGGAAACATATTGGATTTAAACATTCCAGGTCATCTCTGTCTCAGTCTCTGTCTCTGTCTCTGTCTGTCTCTGTCTGTCTCTCTCTCTAGGTGTAACCAGTAATGTGTGTGTCAGTAAGGACCCTTTATTCGCCGGGAAATACCGGAAGATGGGATGGTAAGAGACACACACACACATTGCTTGCATATTGTCACCTGTGTGTGTGCAGGTTCATACTGTATACTGTATGTGTTTGGCACACACACACAAAGCTTGCATTATCTGTGTGTGTGTGTGTGTGTGTGTGTGTGTGTGCGTGCGTGCGTGCGTGCGTGCGTGCGTGTGTGTGTGTGTGTGTGCAGTGTGGTGCGTGTCTTGTCGTGTGTAGGCTGCAAGTGTCAAGTGGGGATCATGTATCTGTCAACGCCACCAGAGTTGGACCACCGCAGATCACTATATAGCATGGACGTAGCCAACATGGACAGGTACTAACACACACACACACACACACACACACACACACACACACACACACACACACACACCACTGGAGTTGGACCAGAAGTGTAATGTGCGTAGCAGTTATGTAGTAATGGTGTGTCTAATGGCCATTGCAATGTGTATTGTAGTTATGTTGTGGGCTCGACTGAACAACAGAGGGCAGCGGTGAGTTCAGAAAAGATGCCAGTCACCATGGAAACCAGAGACAGCGTCCAGAAACAACTGAATAAGGTGAGGACCATCACACACACACACACACACACACACACACACACACACACACACACACACACACACACGCGCACACACACCAAAGAGATGGATCTACAACAAGAGCAGACAATCAACGTATACTTCCGGGAAGCATTTAAAATGGTGCCGCTGGAGTGACAGCCGCTCGAAATACATAGAGATGCATGGTGAAACATACATAATTTCCACGTACAATACAAAGAAATATGTATCTGAAGCTATGGGAATCTCTTCAGGTACTGTGGTTTATACCAAATCATGAATTTGTCCGAAGTGAATCTGGCTAAATGAATTAAAATTAATTAACATGACTGAATGGGAGTGGCTGTGTTTTCACTCCAGTGGCCAATTGTCATATGTATAGAGGTCAATGGTAGAGGGCTGAACTGCAACCATCCCTACAGAATACTTCCCAAAAAACACCCTATTGTCCTCTCTTGTAGTAGATCCATCTCTTTACACACACACACACACACACACACACACACACACACACACACACACACACACACACACACATAAACACACACACACACACACACACACACACACACACATAAACACACACACACACACACACACACACACACACACACACACACACACACACACACACACACACACACACACCTCTCTGTATACACACCTCCCTCTTCATCTTTGCAGTAATTACCATATTATTAGTGACCTGCACAATGTGTTCATGACAGCTGTTGGATCATACAGCAACTCATTCAATTGACGGATTTCTCTCTCTCTCTCTCTCTCTCTCTCTCTCTCTCTTTCTTTCTCTCTCTCTCTCTCTCTCTCTCTCTCTCTCTCTCTCTCTCTCTCTCTCTCTGTCTCTCTCTCTCTCTCCTCTCTCTCTCTCTCTCTCTCTCTCTCTCTCTCTCTCTCTCTCTCTCTCTCTCTCTCTCTCTCTCTCTCTCTCTCTCTCTCACTCTTCTATCCATACCTGTGTGTAGGTGTGCAAGTGAAAGCCTTGACTGTGATGCTGAGTTTAGCAGTCTTCTCTGATGGTTTTTAGAACCCGATGGCTCTCTCTGTAGATGACTGTGGTGATGGGCCAGACTTGCTGAGATTACAATTCACTACTGATTTTAACAACCTTTTCTGATTTATATCACCTTCTCTCTGTCTCCCCCCCCCCTCTCTCTCGCTCTCTCTCTTTCCCTCTTTCTCACCCTCGCTCTCTCTCTCACTGTCTCTCTCAAATTCAAATATGCTTTATTGGCATGCCTGTTTGTATCAGTGTTGCCAAAGCTTACAGATAATATCAAAATAGGTAACAGAGCATTACGGTCAATAAAGAACATTAAGGACATTGCAATTACAACATTACATGCGTTAAGAATATTAAACACAACACACACACACACACACACACACACACACACACACACACACACACACACACACACACACACACACACACACACACACACACACACACACACACACACAAACCTAAAACAATTCATTGTATACTCTCACTGTCCCTCAGGATATGGCATGCTGCAACATATTTTGCTGCTACTTTACAATTGTGTTCTCCAAGAATATAAACCATTTTTTCATTATCATTTTGTGGGTTAAAATGTGGTACTTCTTTTGCAAAGCATCTCTCTCTCTGTCTGCTTCTCTCCCCCTCTCATTCTCTCTCTGTCTCTGTCTCTGTCTCTCGCTCTCTCTCTCTAGATGCAGGTGTTAACTGTGGCGTTGGGCCAGAGGCTCGATGACATTGAGAAGGAGCTGAGCAAAACCAAATTGACAGAGTGATGATCCACTGATGACTTTAACAACCCTCACCATCTCATCAGTGATGACTTTAACTGCTGTACGAACTAACTAGGAGCTCCAGAAAAGCTAATTGTTGCAGTCCTGAGCCACCGATGACTTTAACAACCCTCTTCAGCACTAGCTACACCACAAAGCATGAAATCGTAAGCAAGCTTAATTTAAGTAAAAAGAACACCAAATAACTACTACTTTTGAAATAGAACTTAAAACTAGAACTTTGTCCATGAGGAAAGACTTTTTTTCTTGGTGATATATATTTTTTAAATGATCAAGAAAAAAGGACTTGCCCTATGGACGAAGTCAAAGTCAAAAACAAGTCAAAAATACTACTTATTTTTACTGAAATCAGGATTGTCCGGACATTTTTGTACTTAAAACAAGACAAATAAGCTTGTAAAGATTTCATCTTTTGCAGTGAGTGTTGCACCAGTGCATCAGTGATGACTTTAACAACCCCAATCTGGACTAAATAGACTGAACACCACCACATCAGTTTTTGAAAAAAGTGTTTGCTTTTGTTGGGTTTTTTCCCAATTTAAAGTTTCATATTAAAGTAAAAGGTTCTTCTTTTCCTTCTTTTGTGTATGTCCATATCATTAACCTGTTTCATCGACTTGAGAATTTATAATAAATCTCCTGTCAGTGAAATTCTGCCTCGTCAGTTGTTTTCTCTATTACTCCTCTCTACACTTCGATCCGGAATATAACTGTTGTAACAGCTTCAGTATGTCATGTTCTGTATATTTGGATGTTTTATTTTCAGACTGACATTGTTTAAACTTGAGGCCTAATAACACCTTGAAACAGTCTGCATGTTTCACTTTATATTAGACATATCAGATCATCACTTCCCATGGATGTAGCCAAAACATTCATGCATGGTCTCATCTATTTTCATATCTCATATTGCATCACCTGTTGAGGGCAGGCCAATGAATCTACCATAATTCCATTAGTATCACAATTTAAACAAGCTTTAAAAATTCTTGACAAAAAACACTTCACTACCACTGCTGCAATATTTTGGAGAAACATCATTTATTAAGTTTAGAGAGTTTTCAAGTCTCTGTTTAGAGGGGGAGGGGTGTGTGTGTGTGTGTGTGTGTGTGTGTGGGGGGGGGGGGGTGTACGGGGGACATGAGTGATTTGTTTATTGTTTTTAATCTGCATTTTCATTTTGTTTTTGACTGCTGCATTATTATTCTATTGTAAATTTTTAATTTTGAATGTCAATGACTACAGATGAAAACTAGCCCAAGCCGGCTAAATCTGGTGTAATGCATGGAATGGAAACATTTATGTTTTAATTGCACATGGTCCTAATAAACTTGATTGATTGATTGATTAATAAACAAACGTGTTGGTGTCTAGGTGCAGTTCTGCTTCTCACCACTAGATGGAGCTCTGTGAGAACAGTGTTGTATCTACGGCTTTGAGTTCTCGGTCAGGTTCATCTTGCTTTGTTTTGATTAACAGGTTTTTTTCTGAGATAAGGCTCATTTTGGCTCACCAGATTACTGCAAGGGCCTACCAGGCCCAGACCCAGGGGCCCAAGAGTCAAGGGGGGCCCTGGAAGCAGGGCTGGACTGGACATCTGGCATAGCGGGCATTTCCCGGTGGGCCCTGCACCCTCCTGGGCCCCCATTTTTTTATTTTTCACATTACTGAAAATAGGGGCCAACGAGGGTGCGGGGCCCACCGCTGAGTCAGTTCTCCGCCACTAATAATAATGAGGGGGGGGGGCCCTTAAATCCAAAAGTGCCCGGGCCCTATTTATCCCCCCAGTCCAGCCCTGCCTGGAGGTCAAGCCTTTAAATTTCCATTCTCATATTGTGTTAAAATCACACTTAATAAGTGTATTTTTTAAATTGTCTTTGGGGGACAACCCCTCAAACTCTCAACAACATATAGGGTTTGTGTGCATGTGAGAGAACAAATTGATGGACACACACACACACACACACACACTCATCTTTGAAGATTAGACGGAGATAATTATGTGTGATGCCAAAACACAGACAATGGATGCTGACAGACAAGCTGAAACCGAAACAATTTAAAACTCAGTTCCTGGTAACAGCACACCCGGTGTTTTCTGACTACTTACTAATTTTGGTTGCCCATTGTACCAAGATTGTGTCACATCTGATGGCTATTAGCTTAGTCTGGATCAATTTTGCCATTTTATGTGAAGTTTGCCACTGGAGACTGATATCTGAGGATGCACTAAAACAAACACTATACCACAAGACTTTTTTTTGCAATTGGGCCCATATTTATGAATCATTTTATTTGTGGTAAATACAATATACAATCTATCCCTTTCATGAAGCCTGAAGAGTTGATGACATGTATTGTATAAATAGGTATAAACAGGTTACAGGTGTGTGTAAGGTGATGTATAAACTGGTGTTTCAAGAAAGAGCTGCCTCTCTGACGGTAAATACAAGAATGTCATGTCAAACTGTAGGTAGGCCAACTTTGATTTGTGGGTGTGTGAGAGAACAAGTTGATAACAGGCAAACGCACACACACACACACAAAGACAGGGAAGTGTTGGAGAAAAATATGTGAGATGCAGACAAAAAACCAAAACAATCCCTGCAGACAGGTGTTTTCTGAGAAAGTGTGTGTGCGTGTGTGTATTGGATTAATGACCGGGCCCAGGGGGCCAGAGGCCCCAAGGGGCCAGGCCAACATGGCCCCTCAGCCACGACCCAAATCGGCCTTCAAAACAGCCTTCACAAAAATAATCTTTCCAAGGTGCTTCATGTGCCAGCGAATATAGTGTACAATGAACTGGTGTAGTCCCTAGCCCAAGTAAGGTTCGAAGGTGGGGGCCAAAAGGGCCAAGGCCACAAGAGGCCAGGCCAACATGGCCCCATGGCCACGACTCAAACCGGCCTTCACCTTTGCAATATCCATCTGTCCAATTATTTGAGTTCATGAGTTGCTACCACTGATCGTGGTTGCTACAAAAATTACTTGTGTGTAGGCCTACCTACTGTTTGTTGAATTCGGCATTTGAAATTGTGCTTTTAGGCTTTGTCATGATGACTGATGGATAGTAGTCTCAGCATAGCATCACATGCATGGCCATGTGACATTAATTTTTCTCATCTCAAATCTGAGGGAGTGAGTCAGATGGGATTTGCCATTCCTTGCCCTAAAATTGATTAGAATGCTGGAAATTGCATCTAAAATATAAAAAAATTTCTTTGGGTGGAACCCCACACCCCCCTACACAAATTGTCTACCCACCAATAGCAGCCCCTGCCAAAAATGTGTTGCTGTTCCTCAGCGTACACACTATGTACGTGTACAGTTCTATAGCATCCAAAACCCTATTGCATGGTGGGGGCTGGGGTATGACAGTGTCCAATTACCTGCTAGCTGTGAGCACTGTGTGTAGTTTTCGTAGCATGTCTGATTAGCAGATCAAGGAGCGTTTTTTTTTTTCATTTCTTAATCCGCCCCTGGTGTCAGTGAAGAAAGAAAGAAAGAAAGAAGCAGAATGAAGAGAGTTAATTAAGAAAAACTGGTGTAAGACAGTGAAATAAATTTGTAATAATGAAACAAATAGAGTTGCAAAAGAAAAAAAAAGACTTGTAGCCTATTTATTAATTATGGTACGGTAGCCCTAATAAAGTATCGTGAATGGATGTTCCATCATCATTATTATTAGTAGTAGTAGTAGTAGTAGTAGTAGTAGTAGTATTTTAGCTGACACTTTTTTATCCGAAGCAACAGATATCACAGGCTATTACTGTAGTTACAGTCCATGGAGCAATGTGGGTTTGGGTATATTGCTCAAGGGCACTATGGAGATGTAGGGAGTGGTAAGGGCAGAGCATGTTTGAAGACAAAGACACATTGATATATAGAAATGTTTCCTGAATCTCACCACTGGGGCATTTTCAGTAAATATGACTATATATGGAGAAAGCAAACAGTATGACTTCAGAAGGTAAAGACCAGTGCATGAGACATTGAGGGAGGGTGGGAGGGGACGATGGGGGAGGTGGGGATTGGGAGACCCAGACAGGAATGGCGGTGCATCCGCTTGCTGCCACCACAGAGAGAGAGAGGTTTCTGTTGAGCATACACAACCATGTGCCGCACACTCATGCACACACTCAAATGTTCTACTTGCTGATACTGATACTTGCAAATACGAGCACATTATTTATTTCATATATCCAACAGTTTTTGTTAGGACCCAATTTCTGCTACATATGTGACACTTGCGACATTTACCCAACCCCGTCATCCAACTCCACTGAACTTCCTACACTCAAATTTCAATTGTAAAGTTAAACATAAAACTATAATGTTAAAGTGTAGACCTGTATGGGGACTCTTATTTTGATATATATAATAATAATGATGATAATAATAACAATAACAATAATGATAATAATATAGCTATTATTATTATCATTATTGTTGTTGTGGTTGTTGGTGTTGTTGTTGTTATTATTGTTTAAAGTGCGGTATCTCCATACACCATGGTCTCAAAGCACTATAAAACAAAAAATGAATGGTAATAATGTAATAATAGTAAAAGTAATAATAAAAATAATAAAATAAAATAATGAGGAAAATAAAAATGATGGGAAAAAAAAAAAAAAATCATGGTAAATTGAGGTATAATTGAGGTGAGCTAAATATTATAAAATAGTATCGAATAAAAATGTAACAACAGCAGAAGAAAAGACATAGGAACTAAAACTAAATTATTAACAATCAGACCAATGCATTTTATTCCCTGCCATAATAAGATGAAGAGAAGAATGGATTCAGTCTGTATTTGAAGATCCAGAACAGGGCCTGCCTGCCTAATATTCATAAGAATGTGATGTCAAAGTGTAGACTTGTTTGCTTGCGTGCGAGAGAACACAAAAGACGCGAATGCAAGTTACGAGACACACATACACGCACACGCACACGCACACGCACACGCACACACACACACACACACACACATGGCCGTAGCCACATTTGAGGTTAGTGAGGTCCGGACCTCGCTCATTTCGTCCGAGATTTTTTTTTTTGAACGCCAAATATGCCCAAATGAATCAAACATACAAAACTCAAAACCTCCATGAAACTTGCTTTGCAAATAGCAATTAAAATCCATGGTCTATGGGTTCTTTTTGCCTTTGTGTTCTGTTTGTGTAAGTAATTAATCAATAGAGAGATAGCAGCCTGCACAGTAATGCACCATCACGAACGTGGCCATTAGCCTAAGCCTGCCCACGCTGTGCATTTTAAACATATAAAGGGAATTTAAATAAGCAGGGAATTTCGCACACCCTCAGCATCCCATGGTTTGGATAAAAACTCATTGATGC
Organism: Engraulis encrasicolus; assembly: GCF_034702125.1. Taxonomy (NCBI): domain Eukaryota; kingdom Metazoa; phylum Chordata; class Actinopteri; order Clupeiformes; family Engraulidae; genus Engraulis; species Engraulis encrasicolus. The sequence goes on from NC_085857.1 coordinate 58,835,556, forward strand.
AGATGCCCTTACAGATGACAAAAAAGTTTACTCAAAAATAGTTTTTTTTTGCATCACCACAGAGATAGCTACCCCTTTACCTTTGGAGGAAAACAGCTGAAAGTGTAGTTCTCATTTGAAGAAGAAAATGTGAATGGCTGAGCAACTTGCCATCTGAGGATGCAGCATATTGTGCAACTTGCCTCTCTGATGTGTTTAAGTAAAATGGTCAAATGTAAGCTTCCTTACAAAGGGCTTTACTGACTGGAAGAATGCTGTTTATGATAAAAGAGGAATGATACCAAAGCATAGCCACTCAAAGGGAAAAGGCTGAGTTGGCTGAAAACATAACATATTTATTATAGGCCTACATGTTATGTACATGTTTACTATTTCACATTAGGCCTATATAGGCCTATAGCCTATAGAAGGGGCCTATATTTTATTATTATTTTCATAATTTAATTTTTTCTTATTTTTTATTTTTTTAAATTAATTTTTAATACATATTTTGAAAAATTTCGCGCATCATGGACCTCGCCTACTTCACATGGCTGGCTACGGCCATGCACACACGCACTCACACACACACGCATTCACACACACACGCACCCCCCCCCCCACACACACACACACAACCAACAAACACACACACACACACAAGGTGGTTAGGGTTAAGGTTAGGGACAATGTTGGAGGAAGGGAGAGATGGCATGAAGCTGACACAACGACAGAGCTCCCCTCCCGGAATGCATGCTGCTCGGGTGGTCTTTCTCTCTCACTCACTCTGTCTCGCCCTTTCTCTCACCCTCTCTCGACGACAGCGTGCGTTGCCCAACCACGAAAAACGAGGCTATATCGTAGTGGCACCACGAAGCATACAGTTGATTTTCCATAAAGGTGGATTACCTGTGGTTATGGAGGTGGACTTAACATAAGAGGTTTGCACTCAGGTTCGTATCCCACTCTTACTCCTCTCTGCATCTCGATCCATGGCTGAGGTGTCCTAACCCTGCCACTTGCCTTAGCACAGCTGACTTCAGTTACAGTGGACACAATCAGTTAATGCTCTGCTGGTTAGATGGACCAAATGTGTGTAGGATTTTCTTTTTAGGTAGTTAGGCCTTTTCAGTAACAACACAGTTTATTAGGTACAGTGGATATAACTCAACAGCTTCAATATGTAATATCATATTGTGTTGCAATATCATATTGGCTGAGTAAACTGGTGGCGGAACCCGCCCACACCCGAAACGACTCCATCTTTGAAGCTGAAAAATGTGTTCAATTTTAGCTGAATTCACTAGCCTAGTATTTCCCATTGAAATGACTGGAGGCGGGACTTATTCACTCTCTCCAGTTCTTATACTACCTCCATGGGGGGCCCAGAGGGGCCAAAAGGGCCAAGGCCCCAAGAAGCCATGCCAACTTGCATAACTTGCATAACTTGGCCCCCATGGCCACGACCAAAAAAGGCCTTCAAAACCACCTTCGCAGTAATTATCTATCCAATTATTTGAGTTCATGAGTTACTACCATTGATTGTGGTTGTGTTTGTTGAATTCGGCATGGAGTGTAAGAGGGGAAAAGACAATGTCTGGCCCAGGTGGCCATCATTTCTTAATCCGCCCCTGGTGTGTGTGTGTGTGTGTGTGTGTGTGTGTGTGTGTGTGTGTGTGTGTGTTTGTGTGTGTGTGTGTGTGTGTGTGTGTGCTGTGTGTGTGTGTGTGTGTGTGTGTGTGTGTGTGTGTGTGTGTGTGTGTGTGTGTGTGTGTGTGTGTGTGTGTGAAGAGTGNAGAGACTCAATTAAGAAAAAATGGTGATAAGACAGTGAAATCAATTCATAATAATGATACAGTTGTAAAAGAAAGAAAGATATGTAGCCTATTTATTAATTATGGTACGGTATCCCTAATAAAGTATAGTTGTTGTAAACCCCTCAGGAGAAGAACCAGGAAGCAGGTGGGTCTAATTGGTGGGTTTTATTTACCACAGCGATCTTCGACAAACGTGGAAATCAAAAAGGTAAATGAAACAAAGGTAAGTATAAACTTCAAAACATTAACGGATGTGCTCTCTTTCACTGGAGGAAAACAAAGGGGTCTTGTCACAAACGAGACCAGACAAGAACTGAAACAAAAGGCAGAACTTAAAAAGCATCTCAAATGAGGCAATGAAGAACAGGTGGACAGTGAGTTTAGTTTAGTTTAGTTTAGTTTAGTTTAGTTTAGTTTAGTTTAGTTTAGTTTAGTTTAGTTTAGTTTAGTTTAGTTTAGTTTAGTTTAGTTTATTTGATAGGGACAGATACATAACATGTAGGTTGCATAACAACCAAACAGCAAGCATCATAGCATTTATAGTCAAAAAAGCTAATTTCCAATGCTCGTCCCTAGAAGGGCTTTTAAAACAATACAATAGCAGCAATAACAATAAAAACAGTATTATCATAAGAACAGCCTATACACTCATTCAGTCCAATCATTCATTTTTGAAACTTTCAATCATACTTAAAATTGGTGTAGGCCTATATTCTTCCATCCATCTCATGCATTCACTAAACATCATAGTCACATTTCCTACCAATCCTACATCTGTCCTGTACTTACTGTTATGTATTCTTACACATTATCACCCACACAATACACACACACACGCACACACAAACACAAAATCACCCCCCCACACACACACACTCACACACACCATATCAATTGCCCCCACCCCTCACTCTCACACACACATGCAGCCCCCCCCCACCCAAGAATCTGCAATCTCTACCCAATAAGCACACTGATACATGACTACATACCTGGTTGCTTTTTAGGAACTCCTTCAGCTGAGTTTTAAACTGCTCATGATTATGAATAGCCTTGATATCAGATGGCAAGCTATTCCATTGATTAGTTCCTTTAATCAGGAATGAAGACTGGCCAAAGACAGTTTTGCGGTGTGGTACCCTACAGTTGCCCAAGACAGCATTCCTGGTGGACCTCCCAGCAACCTGTATTGGTTGGATGTTATCACAAAGCAACTGAGGGGCTTTACCATGTAGACACTTATGAACTAGGATGACATTAGATAAGGCTATGTAGTTATGAAAGCTTAGCATGTTCAGGTCCCGCTGGACGTTACAGTGATGTGTTCTTATGGACCGCTTACCTAGGATTTTTAATGCTCGATTGTACAGTCTCTCCAGAGGTTTAACTGCTGAGAGACTTGCCTGTGACCATGCTGTAGTACAATATCCTATGTAGGAGAGCAGGGGCGGAGTGGCCCACCTTTTCCCACCGGGAGAATTTTCCCCTTGGCGGCCCTCTTTAAAAAAACAAACAAAAAAAACAAAAAAACAAAGCGAACAACATGGTTTCCTAACCAAAAAGACAAAAGCCACGAAATCTGCAGTCGTACTACATGTGAACATTAGTGTTGTCAAAATATCAACCTGAATTGGAGAATTTAGCCTACACCTTGATGAAATGCACAGCCAGTGGTGTAGTCTACGTAAAACGCAGGTATACGCACCCATTTCAAAATTTCAGGGATTACAGTATACCCACTTAAAATTGATTGATCCATTATTTACAATAGCACAAATATATACAGTACACATCAAAAAATGCTCAAATATACAGTATATCCATGAATGAAGAGAAGACACCGGAGCAGCTCAGATGGGATGCATGGGTCCATGGACTCTGATGAAGATGGCTTGCCATCGAAACGTTAGTCCCTAACATGTTGTGCACTTGAATTAAAAAGAAAAAGCATCCCATCTGAGCTGCTCCGGTGTCTTCTCTTCATTCAAGATTACCTGCCTCCCTCCCGTTGATGCACCAGATGTAAAAACAGAAGCGCGTGGAACCCCTTTTTTGTTGACTACAGTATATCCACTTCAAAAAGTAGACTACACCACTGGAGCCATCATCACAGTCCAAAGCATTCATAGGCCTACTAGGTTAGGCTACATCACGCTACTGTTCCATGCAAATGTGCACTCCACTGTCATTTTGACAGTTTGAAATTGAAATATCGTTTAAGGAAGACAGGATGAGCATGGGCACAAAGTTTTGAGTGTGGGGATTTTTAGAAGAGTAGGCTTACAAAATATAGTAAAGTAGCCTAAGCTTATAGCTTACAAAAAGTCTGTCTACATTGTGCAATAAACCCACCATGCAGCAAATAAGCCAAACCTAGCTACTTCAAAGCACAACCATAAGTCAACAAAATGTATAACCAAACGGTGTAGGCCTACCTTAAAACGCTGTCTTCGTCGCAGCAAATGTCTTTATTTCTTGCAATCGCTCACTTTAATCCACAGCTTAGCCTACACACCCAGCACTGGTGACATCAGAATCTTGTGTGGTAATTATTTTGTTCCATTTCTTCAGACATAGGCTACATCCTAAATGTACCACATATAAATATATGTATGATAATAATATTATTTCGACTATAAGGAGATATACTGGTAGTTCTAACAAATCAAAACAAAACCCATTGCTTCTTTTAGGTGCAGTTCTCTTCCTTACCACTTGGTGGAGTCTGTTCGTAACCCAATTCAATAACCACAGAGCAAGTGAATCTGGACTGGAAAGACTGTAAACTGTAACAGTCGTGTGGAAATCGGAAAATAAATCATAATTTATCAATATTTCCATCCTTTGGTAACCAATCTACATATCACAGGTTATTTAAATACTGAAAACGAAACTGTGTTACTAAGATCTTGTAAACTTCCGCGATCTACGGTGTATGAAAATTATCAGTAGAGAAGGGGTGTGGCCAATTTACTGCTTGACACCGTCAGTGAGGTATTGCCGTCTGGTATACGGTATAAATACTGGCTAGTCAGCAAAGGTAAATTACATGGAAGTGGTAATTGGAAAGTCTGTGCATTTAAGTACAATCTCACAACTTCAGGGCTGGATAAGTTCGCAGGGCCTCTGCAATATTACATTTCATGGCCGCGGCCCACCGGGACAAGTCCCCGATCTCCCGACGGCCACTCCGCGCCTGTGGGAGAGTATCATCGAGTGGAGGTATATTTTAGCTGCGTCATATGACAAACAGTCTCTAATTAATCTGTAAGTGTTTGAATTGAGTGTGTTTTAATATGCGACCTTGCCTCCTCCACTTGCCTCCTCCACTTGCTTCTCGTCATGATGACATCACTGACAACAGCATTATATTTCAATATCTTGCAAAAGGTCAATTGTAAAGTCTTTTTCTCATTTGCAATTGGGATGGTGAATGAAAAACAGTCCCTCAAAAGTTGTTGTGCCGAGGCTGACAGCTGGGAAACTTTATCGTTTTCACCACGGATGAGGGGCCAGGAGGAGGGTGGAGGAGACAAGCACAAGTGGAGGAGGCAAGGTCACATATTGGGATGCACACAGCTGAGGATGGTGATCAGGTGATTAGGAGCAATCCGTTCATTAAAAGGCTGTTGAAGTGGACCTGATTGGTGCTTGTTGAGTGGAATTGGAGTCTGTGAGTGGAAGTGGAGTCTCTTAAGCCGTGACAATAGTGAATGGATGTTTCATCATTATTATTATTATCATGAAATAGTATTAGTAGTAGTAGTAGTAGTAGTAGTAGTAGGCCTGGTAGTGGGAGGGGACGATGGGGGAGGTGGGGATTGGGAGACCCAGACAGGAATGCAGGTGCATCCGCTTGCTGCCACCACAGAGATTAGATATTCTGATATTGCTTTTCTCTGATAACTGATGAGATATGTCTTTTGTTATTCTCTCTGACTGTCTGTCTGTCTGTCTGTCTGTCTGTCTGTCTGTCTGTCTGTCTGTCTGTCTGTCTGTCTGTCTGTCTGTCTCTCTCTCTCTCTCTCTCTCTCTCTCTCTCTCTCTCTCTCTCTCTCTCTCCTCTCTCTCTCTCTCTCTCTCTATCTCCTCACACACATACACACACCCACAGAGAGAGAGAGAGAAAGAGAGAGAGAGAGAGAGAGAGGTTTCTGTTGAGCATACACAACCATGTGCCGCACACTCATGCACACACTCAAATGTTCTACTTGCTGATACTGATACTTGCAAATACGAGCACATTATTTATTTCATATAGCCAACAGTTTTTGTTAGGACCCAATTTCTGCTACATATGTGACACTTGCGACATTTACCCAACCCCGTCATCCAACTCCACTGAACTTCCTTTACACTCAAATTTCAATTATAAAGTTAAACATAAAACTATAATGTTAAGGTGTAGACCTGTATGGGGACTCTTATTTTGGTATATATAATAATGATAATATTAATAATAATAATAATAATAATAATAATAATAGCTATTATTATTATTATCATTATTATTATTGTTATTGTTTTTTTTTAAAGACTAAATGATTAAAAATCAGACCAATACATTTATTTCCCTGCCATAATAAAATGAAAACAACACTAGTTGGGAAAGTTACTCACACTGTAATGTACTACTTATTACATGTTACTGTCATTTAAAAGTAATGCCTTACATTACAACATTACGTTTTTTTAAAAGTAAAGCATTACACTACTTTTGCATTACTTTTAGTTAATCTAGCCAAAATGACTGGAAATAAGGATTTGGCAATCTACAGTGCAAATCTATGAGGTGGCATGGCTTTCACCTGCCATGCACAAGTCGTTTTGGAAGCCTGCAGACTGAAAACCAACATTTTCAAGACTTGCGTCTTACCCACATACAATAAGGCCTAAGAAAATTTAAAGTTTGGTTCCGGTTGGTTGTCAGGTTTGGCCATCGTCCGGTTGGATTTTTTTTTCACTTCCAATTTTTTGGTTTGGGCTTCAAGTACAGTGTGCATTTAACTTAAATGTTCTTGGCGTCCTTATTTTCAATGGAGTCAAAGTAGTGGGCATATACCCGTCTTGAAAACGAGCAAGCTGGATCTTCTGGATCGGTCATCCTTTGTCAGCCTGCCATTTCGAGAGACGAAGCGTGAAAGAGGAAGCAATGTTCTGCGTGAAACTTTAAAATCTCTGCACGGACGTAGGCTATCCTAGGCAATAGCTGATCTCGCGGTGGTAACAAAATACCCACAGAAAATTTAGGTGAAAAAAATGCGCTGTAATGTCGGAAGGCAGTTTTTTGTCACCATCGGAGAATACGTCTCCAACAAGTATGATGTGCCTTTTGGAGTTGCTCAGGGTAGTTGCTTGGGCCCTCTCCTCTTCTCTCTCTATACAGTGAGGAGAATAAGTATTTGATCGCTTGCTGATTTTGTTGGTTTGCCCACTGATAAAGACATGATCAGTCTTTAATGTTCATGATAATATGTATTCAAATATGGAGAGACAGAATATAAAAAAGAAAATCCAGAAATCAACTCTAAAGAATATATATTAATTGATTTATATTTAATTGAGGGAAATAAGTATTTGATCCCCCGCCAACCATTAAGAGTTCTGATCCCGCAGATCAAATGGCACTTCCAGTCAACTTGTTATCTGAATTGAACACACCTGTTAATAGTAACCTGCACAAAAGACACATTGAATCTGCAGAATCACTCCATAGAATCAGTCAATCAATCAAACTAAACTCACCAACATGGGACAGACCAAAAAACTGTCAAAGGATGTGAGGGACAAGATTTTAGAACTCAACAAGGCTGAAATGGGCTCCTGGATATTAAGGAGCAAACTGTTGGTGCATTTCTTCCCAATTTTAGGACATAAAAAATGATCATCAATCATCAATCTTAGGCCTGTCTGTGGTTCCATACAAGATTTGACCTTGCGGGAATTTAATAACCAGAAAAAAAAGAGAAAAAACCCCTTAAAACTGTATGGGAGGAGCTGGGAAATGATCTCAAGGCAGCTGGGACCTCAATCACTAAGAAAACTATTGGAAACACTTGATACCACAGCGGATTAAAATCCTGCAGTGCATGTACGGTACCCCTGCTTCAGAAGGAACCTGTTCAGGCTCACCTGAGGTTTGCCAATGAACATCAAACTGGATTAGGATATGATTGGGAGGTGCTGGAATCAGATGACACCAAAATCAAACTGTTTGGCATTAACACAACTTGATGTGTTTGGAGGAAGAGAAATGCTGCCTATGATCCCAAGAACAACACATTCTACAACATCATACATGAAAGTGGTAACATTATGTTTTGAGGTTGTTTGTCTGGCCAAGACACAGGACAACTTCACATCGTCAAGAAATGGATGGAAGGAGACATGTAAATGTACAATGCTGCATGCCAACCTCTTTCCCACCACCACTAGACTGAAGGTGGGTCATGGATTGGCCTCCCAATATGATAATAATCCATAACATACAGTCCAAGCAACGAAGGAGTAGCTCAAGCAGAAGCACATTAAGGTCATGAAGTGGCCTAGACAGTTTCCAAACATTAACCCTATAATAATCCTGTGAAGGGAACAGAAGCTCCCATTTGCCAAGCTACAGTCATACAACTTAAATGATTTAGAGATGATCTGCAAAGAAAAGTGGACAAAAATCCTTTCTAATATATCCACAAACATTGTCATTAACTGAAAGAAACATCTGACCTCTGCATGAGAAAACAAAGGCTTTGCCACCAAGTATTTTGTCTTCTTTCACTACAGGGGTCAAATACTTATTTTCCTCAATGGAATACAAATCAATTAAAATATATTCTTCAAAGTTATTTTCTGGGTTTTCCTTTTGATATTCTGTCTCTCCATATTGGAATACATTTTATCATTAATATTATAGAATGATAATGTCTTTATTAGTGGGCAAACCAACAAAATCAGCAAGGGATCAAATACTTATTCTCCTCACTGTATGTTGCCCCTGGGCTCCATCATCAGAGAGCACAATGTTGATTTTCATAGCTATGCCGATGACACTCAACTATATATCTCTGTCGAGCCTAGCCAAACCACTGCCATTCATGCCTTGACTAAATGCATGTCTGCCATCACAGATTGGATGAACAGTAACTTCCTAAAATTAAATGAGGATAAAACTGAAGTGTTGCTCATTGGGCCTAAGAAAAAACGTGCAAAACTCCACTCAAGCCTAGGTGACCTAAGCATGCACATTAAAGATAAGGTTACTAGCCTAGGTGTGGTCATAGACTCGGATTTGAGCTTTGAGCCTCACATCAACAAGATAACAAAATCTGCTTTTTTCCATCTTAGAAATGTCAACAAAGTGCGCGGCTTGGCCCCCCGACAAGACGCTGAGAAACTTATTCATGCCTTTGTCACCAGTAGGATAGACTACTGCAATGCTCTCTTCTCTGGTCTCCTAAAAAAATTAATTGACAAATTGCAACTCATTCAAAATTCTGCGGCAAGAATCCTAACAAGAACCAGAATGAGAGAGCACATCTCTCCTGTCTTAGCAGACCTGCACTGGTTACCTGTCTCATACAGAATCGACTTTAAGATTCTGCTCACAGTATTTAAAGCATTAAATGGACTTGCCCCTAGTTATATCTCAGACATGCTCTCTTTTTATGTCCCTGCTCGAGCTCGCAGGTCCACTGATGCCAAGCTGCTAAGGACCCCCACCCCCCCGCAAAAGAAGATCGGCGACGCCGCGTTTGCCTGCTATGCGCCCAAGAGATGGAACGCCCTCCCCATCGAGATCCGATCAGCCACCTCCGTCGACTCCTTCAAGAAGCAGCTGAATACCCACCTCTTCATCCTTGCCAACTCCTAGCTGCCAAGGCGTCATAGTGTCCCAGCTGCCGCAGCGCCCTTACTACTCGCAACCAGCCCTGGCAGGGGGCTCCCCTAGGTGGCCGCTGGTCTCTGCCTTAGGTTTCTTCCTGACTATAGGGTTTTTTTTTCTCAGACCTCACTGAGCTTTTTTTCCCCCCTTACAAACTATGAATCAAGCGAAAGGGAGTTTTTCCTCACCCCTGATGCCACCAGGGGCCGCACCTGAGCGCCCAATCTCTGTGTGACTATCTATGACTTATGATAGGCCCAGCCACTATAGACCTTACGCATCTAAGAATCCTGGTCCTAACCTACGTTGACCTTATGACTCTACAATCTCTGTCTATCTCTTCTTCCTCTGCCTTCCTGCTATTTCTGCCTCTCCTCTTTACCTCTCCTTTTAAATCTATCTCTAATTCTAAATCTATCTTCCCATTTGTTAAGCACTTTGAGTTACATGCCTTGTATGACACAGTGCTATACCAATACAATTATTATTATTATTATTATTATTAATGTGTAAGTTACTTTCATTGTAACGAGGACATATTACCGATTTTTTCCCCTGTAATCAGTTACATTACTGCGTTACTCAAAAAGGTAATGCATTACAATAATTAGTTACTTTTGTAACGAGTTACTCCCAACACTGGAAAAGAGGAATGTTTTCAGTCTGGATTTGAAAATCCAGAACAGAGCCTGCCTGCCTAATATTCATACGAATGTGATGTCAAAGTGTAGACTTGTTCCGGGGCTTCTATTTGCTTGCGTGCGAGAGAACACAAAAGATGGGAATGCAAGTTACAACACACACACACACACACACACACACACACACACACACACACACACACACACACACACACACACACACACACACACACACACACACACACACACACAAAAGAGAGGAATAAGTTGATAACAAATAAGAAGAAACACACACAAACACGTCTTTGAAGGATATCAGTCAGAGATAATTATGTGTGATGCTGCTGATGGGAAACTGAAACACAGACAATACATGCTGACAGATGTGTGTGTGCGTTTGTTTTGAAATGATGGATTCCACGACTAGTCTTATCATCATAAATGTCAAGGTGAAGACATGCAGTTATTCATGTGCGTGAGAGAGAAATGGATTGTGGGGGATAGGGGCAGAATGATAATAGAATGGAATGCAGTTGTGGTAGTTTGATATGACTCTTAGATATGGTGATACGTTTTCCGTACTGGGTCAGAAGTCAAAAGTGTGCGTGCGTGCGTGCGTGCATGTGTACGTGCATGTGTGCGTGCATGCATGTGTACGTGCATGTGTGTGTTGTGTGGGCGTGGGCATGTGCATGTGTACAGTACAGTGCTGTGCGTATATTTTTGCCCCCCTCCTGATGTTAACTTTTATGCACATTTGGCACACTTAACATTTTCAAATGTAAACATTAAACGAGGCATCGAGCAAACATAAAATGCAGTTTCTCAGTTATTATTTCATTTGTTGAAATCTTGCACATCGCTGTGGATTAATTTTTGGCGACTCTTGTTTGCATAATTGTTTTATAATCAGCTACAGTGGACGGTACGGATCCCATACATGACCACACATGAATCGTTACAAATGGATGGCTGTACATTATCCTTCAGGATTTGTTTGTAAAGAGCTAAATTCATGCTTACTTTTCAATCATGGTAATCCATGTCCCAAGGTAGCAAAACAGCCCCAAAGCATGAAACTCCCACCGCCATATTTCACGGTTATCTTTTTCTCTTTCTTTTTATCAAATGCAGTGTTGATTTCACACCAGATGTTACAGGAGACTCTCCTTTCAAAAAGTTCAACTTGTTACATCTGTCCACAGAGTATTTTCTCAGAAGCTTTGTATGCATTGTCAATTCGTTTTTAGCAAATTTGAGACAAGCCTACATACTCTCCTTGTCAGAGGTGGCTTTGGCCTTGGAACTCTGACAACTCTGAACTCTGCAATGTTTGCCTAGTCTCTTTCTCATGGTTGAGTCATGACATGAACACTTCCATTTTCTGGGGTAATTAACATCTCCAGTTGGTAAGATGCAGTTCTGTTCCTTTTTGAACTCTTGGATCCACCGTCACTGTCTTCTTGGGGTAATTTTTGTGTGACAGTCGCTCTTAGAAATGTTCACCACTACCTCATGCTTTCTCTATTTGTGGATAATGGCTCTCACCATAGTTTGCAGATGCCCTTATGATTTAGAAATGACTTTGTAGCCTTTTGCAGTCTGAGACATGCCAATTATTGTTTAATCATAATCTGATCCTGAATGTTGAGGGATCACAGTGTGATGTCATGGGTTCAATATGATCTACAGGTACTACACATTGTCAAACAGGTTCTATTCAAATTATCTCTTGATTTGAAAGTCCTGGTAGCAGCCAGACCCGGTCAACCGTGAAATATAACTCAGTTGTCAAAAATAATATGATTAATTCAAGATACCTCCTCATTTAACAAGGTGGGACATTACTTTCATGCAGGTATATTTATGGTATTATTCTCTTAACAAATGAGATGATTACTGAAATACTGCATTTTATGTTTTCTTGAGTCATCCTTGTTTACTGTTAACATTTGTTTGATGATCTGAAAATGTTAAGTGTGTCAAATGTGCAAAATCGTAAAAAAAATCACTAGGGTGTGATGCTGTTGATATTCCCATCCTGAACCTAAGACACAGTGTTTTTCTTGGGTGTTGCATGCGCGCGCACACACACACACACACACACACACACACACACACACACACACACACACACACACACACACACACACACACACACACACACACACACACACACACACACACACACACACACACACACACACACACACACACACAAGCACGCACACACGCACACACGCACACACGCACACACGCACACACACAGAGTGAGAGGGAGAGACAGGCAGTCAGTCAGAGAGAATAACAAAAGACATATCTCATCAGTTATCAGAGAAAAGCAATATCACAATATCTCTGTGGTGGCAGCAAGCCGATGCACCTGCATTCCTGTCTGGGTCTCCCAATCCCCACCACACACACACACACACACACACACCATCCCCTCACACACACACACACTCTCTCTCTCTCTCTCTGTGTGTGTGTGCATGCAGATGAGTTCATATGACCTGTCACACCCTCTCACATTCCATGTTGCGTACATATAGACATAGTGCGTTTTATGAGGACTTCTAAGCAGAGTATAACCAAGGTAAGAAAAGTATCATCAAAGAAATATCTTCAAAATGACCCTGAAAAGGTGGCTGAAATTAAACCAGACCTGCTCCCATGAATTAGTAGTATTAATATTTAATTTTAGTATTTTGCATGTAGTGGATATTTGTGATGTGTGGGTAAAATGTCTTCTGTCATGCTGTATTGTTTATGTAGGGTTAGTTGTTTTAGTTGTTTTATTGATAATTGTTTAATTATGCATGCCTGCCTTAGAGCCACGGATGAAATTGTGTAACTGCTAACTCTGACATATTTACGTATTGATAGTTTTTATAATGAATGACTGAATGAATATAATTTATTTTACACTGCACTGTTATTACATCATTAAAGTGTGTGTGTGTGTGTGTGTGTGTGTGTGTGTGTGTGTGTGTGTGTGTGTGTGTGTGTGTGTGTGTGTGTGTGTGTGTGTGTGTGTGTGTGTGTGTGTGTGACAGAAAGAGAGAGAGAGAGTGTAACGCCGCATTATGTAATAACGGTGCAATATGTAATAATGTAACAAATTATTACATAATGCGGTGACAATTGCCGCATTGTGTAATAATTTACGCATTTCGTAATAAATTTCTTGAACGCATTTCGTAATAACTTTTTTCTCATCTTGTAATAAATTATTACAAAATGCGAAATTTATTACGGAATGCGGCCGCAACTTTTTTTTTTGATGGAAATGTAATAACATGGTGCATTATGTAATAATATATATTTTCCTGCACTTGGATTCAGTAGGCACAGCGCACACATAGTCTCAGTGACATGGTAGTCACTGCCCTCTCTCTCTCTCTCTCATTCTTCTCAGTTCTCAAACTGCTCGAGAGTCGTGAATGATGCGGTTAAAACCGTTAAGAAATCATTTCACAACTTGTTGCGTGCAACGAGTACAGCGAATGTCACACTTTCTGCTACATTACACTAATTTACAGCGAGATTAAATAGGCCAAAAAGGGGTCGTCTTGTTTTCTTGGGCAATAGGGAAGAGTAATGATAGGTCTAATAGGCCTAATAATAATAATATTGCCAAAATAATGTTCTGACTTTTATCTAAATTATTTGGTGATATCCCTCACAACAGTGCAACAGCACATAGGCCTAATGGCGAGAGTTTTTCCCTCAGCACGTAATGAAAGCTGATCCGTCTAATGACAGGTGGTGCTGATGGACAGCGCATGAGGGAAAGAAGTTGCAAACTTGATCGTGTTCGGTTTCGTCATGTAACATGGTGAGCACTTGTGCCTTTAAGCGCGCTCCCCTGTACCTAATTGAAGGCCGTCAGCTAGGCTGTTGCGCACCAATTGTGTGGATCGGAGTCATTTTTAAAAACGCGTTGCGCATGCTACTGCGGGAGGGAGGAAGACCTTGTTTGTTTGTTGGCCATTTCGCCTGGGACTCCGTGCATGCTGTCACTTCACGGAATATGCCAGTTGCGTGGGGTTGTCTGCTCGTCCCCAACACTGTGGTGTGGCCGCTCGTTGACTAGGGCTATCTGTTGCACTGGCTTCCCTTACCATCTCCTGGTGTTATGGTGTGTGTCGCTGTCTGTGCGCCCTCTTCCCTCCGTGCCTGTGAATGAGATATTGGTGCCCGCTGCCCATGGTAGCCGGGCGATCTCCTACTTAGGGCCGCCCTGGACAGGTTGCTGTTTTGTTTGCCCAGTGTTTCGAAACAGTTGCGCGCCTGAGCGAGCGCACAAGTGAATTGACTGACTGAGTGTGACTGGTGGTGAGAGAGTGTGGCTGAGAGAGAGTGCACCTGTTTGAGTGATTTTCTGTATTTGATTTCCATTTTGTTAAGTTCACGAGAAAGTGAGAGTTCTCGGTCTGTTAATTTGTGTATTTTATTTTGTTTTTGTTGGTTTGTTCAGGGTACTTCCCTGTCAGTTACGCCCTGTGCCTTTACCAAAACCCCCTGTGTTACTTAACTGGATTGTAGTGCAACGTAGTGTAGGGTGCTTAGGTGCCTGTGTGAACTAAGATTTGCAGTGGGAATTGTACAGTTTGCTGTGCTCTGAACTATTTTCTTTCTTTATTTAAGTATGTTTGCGGTGCCTGTTTCATAATAGTGGGGTTGAAGTCCAGTCCACGGGGAATAGACTAATGGTCTACGCCTTAGAACTCCCATTTCAAGGATTCAAGGATTCAAGGATATTTATTTGTCATGTACATAGAGACACTTTCGTGTCACTTGTAATGAAATGCATGGCCGGTACAAAACAAGTGTGCAGAAGAAGGGTGAAGAAAAAATAAAAATAAAAATGTAAGGTGTGTGTGTGTGTGTGTGTGTGTGTGTGTGTGTGTGTGCGTGTGTGTGTGTGTGTGTGTGTGTGTGTGTGGTGTGTGTGTGTGTGTGTGTGTGTGTGTTCAATCAAAGTAATTAGGAGGAATTCAGTAAGCAAATGGCATGAGGAAAAAAGCTCTTTCTCAGTCTTTCAGTTCTAGCTCTGTGACAGCACAGTCGCCTTCCAGATCTCAGTTTTTTAAATAGTCCATATCCTGGGTGTGACTGGTCTTTGAGAATGTTATTGGCCCTAGATAGCACTCTCTTTGTGTATATGTCTTTCACGGCAGGCAGAGGTTGACGAATACAGCGCTCAGCAGAGCGCACTATCCTTTGTAGTTCTTTCTGTTCACGCACTGTGGCGTTTCCGTACCAGGTGATGATGGACCCTGTTAAGATGCTCTCCACTGCTGAGGAGTAAAAGGCTTTTAGGATGGGTGTGGAAACTTTTTGATGTGTATTTCTGTCCTCCACCAGTGTGTTTCTTTTTATCAAATATTTAAAACGTTGTATTTTTATATGGATTGATAATAAAAAGAGAATTAATTATTTTGCCATAGCCCCTGTGTCTGTCGCTCCTTAACGGACCTGTGTTGCCTTTTACTAGAGGTTTACTCTGAGGGTGAAAGTCCCCAGTGGCGTAGTCGTACAATTACAGTTAGGAAAATCCACATCTAAAGTTCCACTCGGTTACAGTCAGTCCAACGGAAAACTTCTGGCTATAGAAAATGAATCTGTATTGCAACAAATGTAGTTAGGCCTAGGTCTATATAGGCTATCCAAGATATTTAATTTAGACAGAATCCTTCAAGCCGTGCAGCATCAACGTGGTCATATAGCCTATACTGTCTGCACTTGTTCCGTTGCCTGCCTCATAGCAGAGAAGGAATGGCTTGCTGTTGTTGAGGATTTGTAACGTGGATTATCGAAACTGAAGACTTGATTTCTTCTATTGATACCTTTTTGTTTGGTATAATTACGGACAATGCAAATAGGCCTAACTGATTTTTGTGACGTTCGGACATTTTTGGAAGGAATATAATCGAATTAGTCCCGCCGCTTGGGTTATTGTTTTTCGCGTGCATGTGGATGAGCATAGGCTATTGAATTTGATTGCAGCCTAATAGGCCTACTGAACAGTAGACTGAAATTAAAAATAGCATAGGGCATAAGCATATCTATGTAATTTTTAACAAGAGTGGCATTTTTCTCGGGTGCTATGACTTCTTGCTTTGCAAGAAGAAAGTCTCCTTTCTCCACGGGCAAAACGCACCATGGTCAGGCCCTGGCGCGCAAGGTCATGTAGGCAGACATGAAAGACTCACTACTCCACGGGCAAATATCGGGAAAAATTAAGCACCACCAGCATGGACAGCTCCCCACGAGTCACTTATAATGGTTGGTCTTTTCCTGGGATTTGATTCATGTCGTTTGGGGGAAAATATTAAAATAGCCTTTGTAATGGTAAGAATATTTCCAAAGAGCCAAGATGGGGCGTAAAGGGTAACGTTTAGGTTAAATTTATAACTAAATATATACTGCATGTTGTCAGGAGAGGTGTTTTGAAACATATATGTGAAATTCATCGTCTAAAGCCAAATTGCAATATTTTTTATGAAAATGTATCATTTTACAGCTACTTCTGAAATATTGGGCTCCTCGCTGGCAGAGCCTCTATGACGTAGATAGAGGGAGTCCAACTAATGGTGCATTCATGTGATCTTCCGAAGTAGATATTATCTAGTTGCGAAGTGGTATTTACAAGTGCGTTGCGTTCATGTGCTTCTTTGATGTTGTTTACAAATTAAAGATGGCGAACCAGAGTGAGACTTTTTACTAAAACAATTATAGACTGTTGTTCATCAGCTACTGCAAGCAAATGAATTAGGAAGTCAAAGGTAAAAATTCTGTATATTTTCTGACACTGTCATTTACCATGACTGTCTAAACATACTGAATGCCGGTTTTTGAGTATTTCAACTTAGCGGTTGCCATGGCGAGAGTAGAGCCAACTGTTGTGTGCGTCATCATCTCGTAAACTCGTTTCTTAAAATTTTCTACGAGTTGTCCAGTGGTAAATACCAGAAGCGGTGGCGTTCATGTGTGCTTCGAATGTCGGAGTTTGGTATTTACGATAATTACGAGACCACATGAACGCACTATAAAGTTCTGGCTCAGCTCTCGCTTGTGGATGTAGGCTTAACAACCATTTTGGTTGTAGTAGAGGGGCTGGGAAAAGTGGACAGTTATAGGCCTATTGTATTTGGGCTATTAAAAATGGTCTATTACTGCGTTTGTGCATTGTGTATTAAAAAAGACGGATCAGCGGGTCTATCGGTTTATCTAGAATATGAAACTGTTCTGGGTCTCCGCGCTGTCTGTGGCCATGCGTAATTTGCGATTATAAACAGGGGGGCGATATCTAGGCCTATCTCTCCTTCACATGAGAGCGGCATTTCATAGGCAAATCTAAAACAGTCTCAAAGTAAATCATTACATAGGCTACTTAGAAATAGCGACTACTTTAATATTTTTCCCAAAAACGGCATTTTGTGGAGTAACGACATGCCTGCCGCCTACAAGGACTTGCGCCCTCTGTCCATGGTGCTGAAACCGCGGCACTACTCTTATGTGAAGCACTTTACAGTTTCACGAGTGGATTGGCTTACAGGCTACAAAAAGACCAAACTATACAATAGGCTATGGTTGAAGGAAATGTGGATATGCTACGTAGGCCTGGAGAAAGAGGTTCACTCTCTCCAGCAGTTCAAAACCAGCATGTCACGTAGGTTATGCTTCGGAAGCATAGGCCTATCGTTTTTTTTCTCCGACAAAAGCGAAGTGCCATAAAGTCACAGTCAAGTTTCTAGGCTATAGGCCAGCACAGCAGCGTTAATAAACTCCAAAAAAGTCATTTGACATAGGCCTGACAATATTACTGTGCAAACGAAGTGTGGGGGATTGGGGCAATAAAAACAGTCGGTGGTGGTAGTGCGCGATAGCTCTGTGATGGGGAGGGGGATTCTTTTGGCTACACCTAGCCTACCCAACTCACGACTCTGGATGCAACCGAGAATCTCCACAATGAGGGAAACACATCGAAAATATACAAGTAAATATGCTATATGCACAAATAGAGTTTCAATCAGACATTCTATTAGGTTAACAATGTTATTTTGAAACCTAATGAAGTGCCACATAATAACAGTCGGGCACACCCTCATGGCGCTGCTGCAGCGCATTGACATGGAGGAAATGTTCGCAAGCACCTGCAAAACATATTAGGCCTATTATTATTTTAAATAATAAAACGGTTCGGACAGTATCTGGTGGATAATGCCACTGTTTAAGGCCATTTAACTTGTTGAAATTTAGCCTATAGGTCTGGAAAGGTGTTAGGCTACAATATTAGAATCTGGCCTATTCTCTGCAGTGCTTAGTATGTAGAACGCGGCGACTCCCTCTAGATCTACGTCGGATTTTAAATGTTTGTTTAAAAGAAGCCGCCATTATTTTTGCACCGAGGACCACAACTGCACAGGTTTCTCCTGCGCTTTCGAGATCCGCGCCACAGACCCACGCAAGTGTTCACCACCTCGTGAAGTGTTTAGACCTGGCCTATTTAATGTCGCTGTAAATTGGTGTAATGTAGCAGAAAGTGCGAGACATTCGCTGGACTCGTTGCACGCAACAAGTTGTGAAATGATTTCTTAACGGTTTTAACCGCATCATTCGCGACTCTCGAGCAGTTTGAGAACTGAGAAGAATGAGAGAGAGAGAGAGAGAGAGAGAGAGAGAGAGAGAGAGAGAGAGAGAGAGAGAGAGAGAGAGGGCAGTGACTAGGCTTCCATGTCACTGAGACTAGTCTATGTGTGTGCAGTGCCTACTGAATCCAAGTGCAGAAAAAACATATCCATATAGATTATTACATAATGCACCATGTTATTACATTTCCATCAAAAAAAAGAGTTAAGGCCGCATTCCGTAATAAATTTCGCATTTTGTAATAATTTATTACAAGATGAGAAAAAAGTTATTACGAAATGCGTTCAAGAAATCTATTACGAAATGCGTAAATTATTACATAATACGGCGATTGTCACCGCATTATGTAATAATTTATTACATTATTACATATTGCACCGTTATTACATAATGCGGCGTTACAGAGAGAGAGAGAGAGAGAGAGAGATTACCCATTATTATATAACTAACTATAACTATAACTTGGCAAATCTTTGTGTTGGATGATGTCATTTTAATTACACTGAATATTTTTTCATGTCAAAGCCTCTAGCACTGGACAAACATGTGTGCAGCAGTCATCCATCCGCCACTGAACAATATCAGTGCTTTGCTAAGTAATACACGCACGCACGCACGCACGCACACACACACACACACACGCACACACACACACAAAACACTAAACACTAATTAACACTAAAAAGACAGCATATGGCTTTAATAATCACAGACCTGCAATGTTGGGAAAGTTACTCAAAAACTGTAATGCACTACTTATTACATGTTACTGTCATTTAAAAGTAATGCCTTACATTACAACATTACTTTTTTTTTAAAGTAAGGCATTACACTACTTTTGCATTACTTTTAGTTACTTTAGCCAACATGACTGGAAATAAGGACTTGGCAATCTACAGTGCAAATCTAGCCTATGAGGTGGCATGACTTTCACCTGCCATCCACAAGTCGTTTTGGAAGCCTGCAGACTGAAAACCAACATTTTCAGGAATTGCATCTTACCCACATACAATATTGATTCACCAATACAATGATTA
>NC_085857.1:58860566-58929328 GCF_034702125.1 Engraulis encrasicolus
ATGCCCCGCGGGCCACAAATGACCCGCGGGCCGCTATTTGAGTATGTGAGTTGAGTTGAGTATTTGAACAAAAGTGGCAGGTCGGGATTTGAACATGCAATCTTTGGGCCACAAGTCTAACACCCTAACTACTCACCCATGACTATATCCATGACATGCATGTTTGCTCCTGAAGGTTGTCCCTATTGGTGTTTCTTCATACAGAAGTATTAGGTGAAACTAGTATGAATAAAGTACAAATTGTACATGGCATTTACAGATAATGTGTATGATACAATTACTTTCCTTCTTAGCTCTTCATATAATGTTTATACTAGTTTTTAATTCTTGTAGAGAGCAGAGAGAGGGTCTGAGGCACTCTGAAGTAAAGTTAAAAGTCCTTTATTTTTCTAAGTGGGACATCAAGCTGACGAAATTTAGTCCCCTTAGCGCTGTAGATGGCGGTAGCGCACGTCTTCTGCAAACACCTCAAAAAGAGAAGAAGAAGGAGGGGACAACGCCCCTTAGGAGACCCAACTTGAGCACACTCTCTTACATTGGGTGGACGTGTTTTGCGATATCTTGCTCTGATGGACTATTTTTGGTTCACTGCCTCTAAATCCAGGCTTACACTGCAACTTTCGCCCCGATTTTGTCCCGATTTGGCACATGTACAACTTTTTGGGAGTCGGGCCAATTTCTTGCTCAGTTGCAGGTCAATCGTGAGTCAAGCATTGTGTATTGTGCATGGGGTAATGACAAGCGATTTCACCTCACGATCGTGTAATCGAAGGTTCGCAAGGCAATCAAAACTGTTTCAAATCCTAGTCGTGCCTCGTGAATAAATCGCTCAGTTAAAGCAGTGCTACTACACATGCACAAATAAATTGGGCCGTGCGATTCGCTCTTGAGCGCGTCCTCATCTCCACCTCAGGTGCGCATGTTCCTTCCTCTGCAGCCCCGGGAAACAGTCGGACCATCGGCTCGCATCCAACCGTCAGCTTGTATAGTGTGAGGATGTGAGTCGTGAAATGTGAACTTTTAAATCGTGAACTTCCCTCGTGCAGTGTGAGCAGGAGTTTAAAATCCACTATTGAAAATATCGCACAGTGTATGCCCGCCTTAAAGGAACAGACCACCCTTTTTTGATTTTCACATATTTGCAGTATTTCCCAGCATTGTTCATGAATGTGCATATCATTTTCTCCTCAGTGTTTTCGGTACTTAGATTTATTGGATCAGAATTATTAGCATAGCTTAGCATAATCACTGAAAGTAACTGGTATCTTTAGCATCAAGCCACAAGTGATCACTGGACCGAATTAAATTGCTGTTTTACACTCTGGTGAATGTTACATTCATTTTAAAGTGGTTTAGAAGTACATTTGATGGTGTTTTATTTTGTACCATAGACTTGCATTACTATGCCTAATTTGGGTATACTGTCAAACGGGGCAATGCAAACACATAGACGAAAATTATATGCACGTTCATGAATAATGCTTGGAGATACTGCAATTATGTGAAAATCAAAAAAGGGTGGTCTGTTCCTTTAAGGTGTCAATGCAATATGATTCTCTCTGGGCCAATGTTCTCAGTCTGTCCCCACCCCTGATGTCCTTTTGGATGACCTCAATAACCATTACTTTGAATAATTTGAATTTGAATACACATTTATTGCCCCGAAGGGAATTTGTCTTGCGTTTTGGGAGTCTGTAGACTGAAAGAAAATATTTCCAAGAGAAGAGTCTATTTCTAATTGTTGTAGGTTTATTTCCTATTAAAGTTTTACAATTTCAAAATGCGCGGGGAAGGGGGATGGGGAACGATGGCAAGATGGATAGTCTCTGGTGTGCGCGCCTCCTGGCGCTGCGCGTCCATGGCTTATCTATCCTGTGGAATCCCGATTGGACCACCCCCACTTCGGCAGGTATGTCTATATTGGAGTCGTGCGTCATACAGCATAATTAACTGGAATGAGAACTGCGTTAGTGACATAATTGGACACAACAGGAGTACAATAAACATTTGGACAGACAATTACAATAGTACACAAAGACATGGTTGGGTACCGAAAATCGGTGCTAGTATGGCGCCGGGGCAAATACAAACGGTAGTAACCACACCGAAATACAACATGATTTTCGTTGCCTGATTTCGGTTCCTCGAAATATGCTGCGGCATAAATAATTGGGCTACGCCCACTGTTAACAGCGGCACCGTTTTCAGTCACTCGCAGGAGGAGCAGAAGAAAGCAGTAGAGGTCTATTTCCCAGTATTACTGTTTTGGTGCACTGTAAACGATATCAGCACTGCTAGTATTAGTACTGCTAATGGAAGTATCCCTTGACAGTTCAACACCTCCACTAACCTTAGCAAACAACCAACAATGCGACATTAAACAACCGAATATGCAGAGTAGTAGGCCTAGGCTATGAGAAACTTGTCCAGACGAAGGCAACAGGTTCATCCCCTTTGCACATGGTAGCGCTGGCTCTGAGCATAGGCCTAGTTGAAAATTCATCTTTTCTTGCTTTTAACATCGGCGCATCCCACCTTTAGCTATATTCACACACTTTTCATATCTGCATAAACATGTTGCGATTTCACCGAGCCTCATGGCTTAAACCTGACGCTCTTGATTATTCACTTATCCATGAAACACCTTCAATAGGCCTAATGGCTGCAGATGAGGGGGAGATGCGTTTATTATAGGTCTGTGGGTCGGACAAGCTTTGACAGAGAGAGAGAGAGGAGGAGGGGCTTTCTTGCACACATGCTGTCTGAAGCGGTCTGCCTGTTGTTCATTTCGAGTGACAAGTTTTTTGCTTCTTGTTCTCAGGGCTCTAAATTAACACCAGACAACAAGCTAAATGGTGGTGAAAGTTCAGTTTGGCTGGAAGAAAAGACCATCTTACTAGCCCCTTTGTCTCATTTAACCCTTGTGTTGTGTTCAAAAGCTGCATACACCTGTGGTGTTCGGGTCATTTTTGACCCGTGATAGCAAAACTCAGCCATAAAATACCTAAAAACACTAGTTTTCATTAAATATTGTTTTCCATCTCATAGCTAACTTGGTATGTATTCATATCCATGGAAATACTACTTTATTTATTCATCTTTTTGACTTAACAGGTCTTTTATCTTACATTATGCAAATCGTTTTTGATGGCCAAAACTATAAAAACCTGTATACATTCACTATTAATACTTCCTAAAGTGATACAATTAGTGATTATGTTGTCCATGTATTACAGCTGATATGAGAATACAACAACCCCCAAATTTATTTTATTAGTTTTTCTCTAATATTAGAAAATATCATCAATAGTGACATTTGTAGTGTTCGGGTCCCAACCAAAACAAAGAGATTTATAGCAGGATAAAGACCAAATGACAACTAAATGAGCTTTTCAGTGCTTAAAATGAATGTTTAAATATGTTGACTTGATGTTTTTCAATAGTGTGGTAAATATATGAAATAACAATTCTGTCAGAGTCACAGCAATCTAATGCAAAGTTATAGGAAAATAACACCTCAATGAACATGAAAAAAGTCACACTATTCATCTGAATCCACTATGCTATGAACATGGACCATTATCTCATTGCCACATCAACTTTATGGAAAGTGTAAGACCAGTTCTACATGTTTGGGTGCCATTATGGATTTTTGATACGTTTGTTGGACAAAATAATGTGCAAAAAATAATTTTTCAAAAACATGTGCAAAAATGAGCATGGTACAATGCATAAATGGATTCCCTGACCATGAAAACATATAAGTAGACAAAAGAAATACATCTGTACTCCTTTCACAATAGGAGATATGACACATTGTAGTGTATGGGACTGTCCGGCGACCATCTTGGATTTGTAATATGAAAAAGCTAGCCATTTTTTTTTAAAGGCAAGAAATATATTTTCCTCATCATGAATCACCAAATTGAGGACAACGGGCAACCAACAGCTTTTCAGAAACGCATACAACAACCAAAAATCTATGGCGGGTCAATTTTGACCCGAACACCACAGATGTAACTTTTTATTTTATTTTAGTCTCTGTTGAGCTTTTGAGTATCTTGCCTTTGAGTATTTTCTTTCCATGTGAGCTTATTATCTATAATAGTACCTAGATACTTGTACTCCTCTACTGTTTCAATATCATTCCCATGTACATTGATTGGTTCAAGTGGTGGCATTTCTCTGTTTTTGAAACATTTGAAATTAAAGAATTTTCAGTGCACCAAATATAGAACAGGCCCGTAGCCAGCATTTTGGTGGGGGGGGGGGTTCCACCCGAAAGTGGACTTCATTTGTCGCCCTACTCCAATGTCCCCTTTACGTGAGCACGCTAAAGCCGGGCATACACTGTGCGATATTTTCACTCGTGGGTCTTAAGCTTCTGCTCACACTGCACGATGGAATTTCACTGTTTAAAAGTTCACAGCTCACGACTCACGTCCTCACACTACACGAGCCGACAGTCGGATGCGAGCCACATGCTTTCACTGTGCAACGCGACAGACATGTTTCCCCGCTCTGCAGAGGAGGGAACATGCGCACCTGAGGTTGAGATGAGGTCGCGCTCAACAGCGAATCGGACGACCCTATTCATTTCTGCATGTGAAGTGTCAAATCGGGTCGTAGCACTGCTTTAACTGAGATTTACGCACGAGCCACGACCAGAATTTCAAACCGTTTTGATTTTCTTGCGACCCTGTGATTGCACGATCGTGAGGCAAAATCGCTTGTCGTTACCCCATGTACACTGCACGATGCGAGACTCACGACTGACCTGCGATTGAGCAAGAAATCGGCCCGACTCTCAAAAAGTCGTGCGAGTGCCAAATCGGGGCAAAAGTCGCACAGTGTAAGCCCAGCTTAAGGGGACATTGGAGTAGGGCGCCAAATGAAGTCCAATTAAGGGCAGCAACAGCAAACTTACATCAGACTAATAAAGAATAAAATATGTCATATTTTATTCATTATTAGTTTGATGCAAGTCTGCTGTTTCTGCCCTTAATTGCATCCTGACTCACTGAATAAATACAGCATGATAAAGACATTTAAGTCAATTGTAGATTGCTCAAATCAGATAACATTTTATTTAGCCAATTATTTTCTATTGTGCACATAGGATTTGGTAAAGGTCTAGGTAGCAAGTTCAGAAAGTTCAAGATACTCGACACGATATACAATGATTTCTAGTGTTTACCTATTGTGTGAAGTGAGACACTACACGCGCTATAGCTTGGGCACCAACCGTAATGGGGAAACGACAACATAGCAGTGTTGCCAAGTCTGCTTATTATAAGCGACTTTGGGCTTCTTTTTTCGAGCAGTCGCTTTTCATTTTGTAAAGTCGTGGGTTGCAGATTTTTTGGGCTTGTTCTTTTCAGGGTTGGGCTTGCTGCTTTCTCCTGCTATGCCGGTGATTTGAATGTGTTTCTCAATGGCCACTCGTTTTTTCTCATTCATCCTTACAAGTGACCCTACTACAATATTGTTAACTCCCACTTTCTGTGGTCACTTGTGGGGATTTTAGCTGCCACGCAGATCCCCGCAAAGAGCAAGGTCTTCCCTGACCAGGCACGCGACTGACAACCCACCCCTCCGGTCGCTTCTTTTGGGCTTGTTTTCACGACGCCCCTCAGTCGCTTCTTTTGGGCTTGTTTTTAGGACGTCAGTCGCTTATTTGTCGTAGAAAATCTGGCAACACTGCACACATAGCACGATTCACGAAGGCGGCAGCATCCCAGATAGCTACCATACCACAAGGTGAAGGGCTACACAGAATAAAAGAGCATCATTGCAGGATCATTAAGCGACGAAATCAAAAGCAGAGCCGTAGCATCAATGCAGGCAGGCGTTATCATTAGGAGCCTACAGTCCAGATAGTCACACGGTAGGCGACATGGGTTGGCATCGAGACATCTTGGTAAGATTAATTAAAATGTCCAAATCATGTCACAAACTTTTGACTGCAAATTTTGTCATTTATGTCCATCACAGAGCTCCCAAAATCACATGTATTGTGCACTAAAGGGTGTAGATTCCAAATATGACATTTAAATGCAGCAGCCCTGGATGCAACACAGAAAGACTTCCGTGATTCGCTCGTTTCTCTGCATTGTTTATGTTAATTGGGAAACACCAGGAAATACAGCCAGGTGAGGTGACTACGAGAGTCTTGAATGTGAGGCCGTCCGATTTTGAAAAGGAGTGAGTAAAATTGTGTTTTATCGGAAGTTGGCTTTTAAAGTCCAGTGTGAAATGGCTTACATTGAGTTAAAACGTGATGATGAGCCCTAACTTTTGCCTCATATCTCGCCTCAAAAGGTCCTCTGCATTCCGAAGTCCGAGCTCAAGTCAGAATTCCAGAGCTAGGTGAAATTTAGCTTCTGCTGTGATGGACCGGCATAGGGTGGCCATCGGTCCGTTTTTACGACCTGTTTACGACGTTCGTGTGTCCCTCTCTTTGTCTTTCCTCTCCTCCTCGCCTTGTGCTTATGGCCTCGATATACGAGGCAACGTCGTTGACACAAACTAGATTGACAGACGGTCGTGTTTCCGATATCTGTGTCCGCCATGTTATTCCAGATTTTACTACAGACCCCGCACAACAAATTAACTGAATTGCTGTACTGGCAACGCATAGTGCAAGCAAGTTTGTCCGCTAAATGCATTTACAACGAGGGCTCTCATAACTTTTCAACCAGGGCAAAGAAAGCGTCTTTCTGCACGGGCGCTCTCTGTATTTTGAGCTCGTGCTGTTGCTATGGTTATCCAAGCGTCTGCAGGAAAAGAAAATGCTGACAGAAGCGGCTGCCTCTCGTTTTAAAACACAGCTGATCAACACACTCCTGACATTTACTTTCAGTAAAGTACTTCAAATAAATTGTAGGCTATGCACATCATGCATGCATGAAAAAAGATGAAATAAATACAGACTACATCAACAGAGGGATTGTCTATCGCAGTGGTTCCCAACCTTTTTCTTAAGGGACCCATGTTTTTACTATTGTAAGCTTTGGTGACCCAACCACGCGAGCGCCCGCACGAGACGGAGTCACAAGATGCCCTCCGTTTCCTGCGAAAACTTATTTTAGTTATTTTATTCCTCAATTCGTCTTTGGTCAAATATAGAATAAATGTTTAATGTAGCACTTACAATTTGTTGCGTCTATTAGTTAAATGATTTGTCTTTTATTCAACATGGGCTATATATATTTAAAACGAAACCCCTTAAAATCAAGAGGGCTCCGCGATCCCCTGTGGATCTTTGGCGACCCATAAGGGGGGTCCCGACCCATAGGTTGGGAACCACTGGTCTATCGTATACTCTACTGTCTCTGAAACGTTAAATTAGTTGTTCTGATGACTCCTTTATCGGAGTGGGGATGTAGGTTTAATGAAATGCGAAAATCCTTCCCAAAACATCTGGTTTTAGAACTAAAACTGTTTTAGGTAGCCGAGTTAGTCGAGGTAAGATGGCAGCGCAGCTTCCTCCTTTCAGCCTGCTGTTTAGAATGACACGAAGTCTGGGAGTGACACAAAGGCGGGGAGTCAGCCAGTTGAAGCCACGGGTACTGCGCAAGGACGCTAGGTTAGATAGTTAAGGGGCGGGGTTGTCCGGCCGAAGTCCGGACAGGTGGTCACCCTAGACCAGCACCTGCCTAGCCATTGTTATAAATCTCTACTTTACACCCATTTACAAGGCTCAAAGTTGCTCAATACTTCATTATAGGAGCGAAATACATCGCAATATGACACAAACTACCTGACAAAACATTCTACGTTAGATTTGGCCTTTAATTCAAAGAAAATATTCACACAATGTCAAGTAAAACCGTTTGTTTTCGTGTCTCTTCAGTCTGCTCCGTTTCTATCCCACTGTGTTTACTCGCTAGTCAAGCGCTGCGCAAGCGCAATATGCGATCCTAGTGATCAGTGTTGCCAGGTGTACAACAAGAACTAAGCAATTAGTGTTGCCAGGTGTAGAACAAGACATATGCCGTTTTGGGCCGTCTTGAAAAAAAAAAGCCAAAACAGCTGCTTATAATAATTTATTAACCTTTTTTACTTGAAAGGGAACTTAAAGTGCTGGGTAGGGAAATATAAACTATAAATTATAAAAATATTGAAATGAAAAAGTGATAAAATAGAAATGGAGATTAATTTAAATTCATGATTTTATCTCATTTTTAAATTTAATTTCAGTTTTTTTCGTCCTAAAGATTAACCCTCTGAGGTCTAAGGCCTTTCAGAAGCTTTTAGGCTGCTTGCACCACCCTGACATTTTCAAGTATTTTCAACTAACAGTAAGCATCTATGCAAAAGTGAAATATATGGTTGTATTCTGAAAAGCCTGACAATAAATAATCTGAAAGAAAATTGGATGTCATACAAACATGTTTTATTTAAATTGAGTATAAACACAACTGTACAAAAAAACAGGTTTCAGAGGTCTTCAAAAAGTGCAAGAAAACACACAATAAATATATCTAGCCAAGACTTTTGAAGTTTGAATCTTGTAAACAAATGTGCTGGCTGCATAAAAGTAAAAAGGGCATTTAGAAATGTTTTGTTGTTTTCATACAAAATGCAAAAAAGAAACACTATGTCAGGCCACTGCTTGTAGTCAGGTACACTACGTTGAGAGCTATGCGTTCGTTCAATTTTCATGGGGATTTGTAAAACTTTATATTTTTGGAATCCTTAGACCCTAAAGAGTCAGAAAAGCAATGTTTTACAATTTTCAAAAGTCATCAATGCAGTAATTTTGGGTCTTGAAAAGTGGACACTATTACACTAAAAACGCCTAGGCCAATTTGCTAATATCTTCATAAATTGAAAATAAAAATAAGTGTGAGGTAAATATTTGTTTTGGAAAAGTTGTTATACTAAATTCTTAGATAGTTCAAAGGGCCCTTTACACAGATTTACCACATCATTTAGTTCAGGCCCCCATTTTCACACACTTTTCATTAAAAAATGAGTGTTTTTCTCAAGCGACAAAATACTAGTAGATTGGGTTAAACAAATAAAAACTTCCATGCCTCACCCCACCATTTTCCCAGTTAATTTCTTACATTAAAATACAGGATTTTTATTACAAGTTTTCTTAAATATTATGTTTCAATATCTTAACACAGTGTAAGCTTAATGTACTAACAAAGTGTAATGTAAACTAATTTACATACACACCCAAATTTGATGTTGACAAAGGCCTATTGGATGAAGCAGAGACTACACTTTTTTCATACATTCAGGGTGTTTGGAGAGGATAAAGTTACTTTTTTTAACCATGCTGTTGTTGAGGGTGTACTACACTTTACAATCCAGTGGTGTGCACAGACATTTTGGGGGGCAGGTGCTCAACGTGGAGGCGGGGGGCATATGGAACTTCCAGCTGACTTACTACTAGGTTATAGAGCAGGGGTGGGGAGCCGTTTTCATTCGAGACCCACATACAATTTCATTTTCAAGTTCTCCAAGGTCCGTACTATGAACACAAACCAGGATTAACCCCTGCACTTTAGGCCTATATTGACCCAGCTTTCCTAGGTCCCCTGAAAATATAACCTAATTGTATTGTACATTTACAAAGCACATCATATTCCATGTGAAATGACATGAGATTAATATTACATTGGGGGCCGGATAAGAAGGCCGCAAGGACAACCCTAGAGACAAAGGTTCCCCACCATTGTAGCGTATATATACTGTATTATATATGTGATATAACACAGCTATGTGAAAGTGGTAGTTTCTATATTCACATGTTCCTACACTCACCATGCTGGTGTGGCAGTGGCTGTGTTTCTGTGCCAGACAGAAGGAAATGAAAATAATAATAATATTATCATTATTATTATTTATTATTATTATTATTATTGTTTTATACAGCGCACGCCTTTCAAAACACCCAAAGTTGCAAGGTATCGTGTAGGAATGTGTGCGTGTGTCAGCGTGTGAGTGTGTGTGTGTGCGTTACTGTGCTTGTGGAATAGGCCGGGAGCTACGTATACCCCTCATGATGTGTTTTGCTTACTTTTTTTCATTATGATTTCCTGTTAGTCTATACCCTGGGCCATAACGAGTTGATAGGGTGCACTCCCAACTCAGCCCCGTTTGGTCTCAGGGCCCAAAAAACCATCTAATGGGTTAACGGCTTATATATGCCCCCACAAAAACTGATAGGACCTTAATCCTTTATATTACTGTAATTTCAAATCCTCATAAGGGTTGACTCATAAGACTAAAGATGAAGATCTGACTGACCTAAACTTGAGTTTTCTAAAGAAATGGTTTGCTTTGACCTTAATTGTAGCAGTGCTGCACTAGTCCACTCTGTAGAAGGGACTCCTCCATGGCTGCACCTACAAAGAAAAACTTCTCAAGGTGTGCAGGCAGGGGCGTATCAGCAAATCAGATCCAATGGACCCCCAGCCATATAGCTACATAAATCGGATTGTGTGTGGCACCCTGGTGACTCAGTTACACTTAAAGGTACACTGTGCAGGAAATGGTCAAAAAAGGTACTGCAACTATGCTGCTCATCGAAACTGGGTTGCTTATTGCCAAATTTGATCTTTAGAACTAACCGCCATAAGCCTCCAGGAACTGAAGTGTCTTGTCTTGTCTTGTCTTGTGTGTTTCTTAAACATGGCCAGTGAAGGGGCGCTCTGGTTGTGGTTGGGTAGATTGCTCCAAAGAATAGGACTGCAGGGATCTTGAGGGGGCATGGGGTGAAGGAGGTCTGTGAGGTAATGGGGTGCCAGACCATGGTGGGACTTGAAGGTTAGGAGGAGGACTTTATAGGTAATGCGTGACTTGATGGGGAGCCAGTGAAGCTGCTTGTGTATGGGGGTGATGCACTGCCAGGGTCTAGTGCCTATCAGGATCCTGGCAGCAGAGTTCTGGACATTTGCAGTCTGTCTAAGGCCTTGTTGGGTAGACCAAGCAGAATGGCATTGCAGTAATCCAGGCGGGAGGAGATGAAGGAATGAGTGAGAGTCTCTGTAACTGTCTTAGAAAATGAAGGCCTGAGTCTGGTAGACTGGACTGCATGAGTCTGCTTGCATTTGTCTCCCTCAGCTCAATTATCTACCTTTATTTGACTGTCCCTGCAGGTAACTCTTATAATATCCTCTTCAGCTGAGTTTCTCAAAAATACTGATGTAGTACTTATGTACGAGGTACCCTTTAGACAATAGCAGGCATAGACATCAATTCAAGTTTATGCGATACCTTCTCTTGTACATGCATGCTTAAACATAACACATAAGTGAGGAAAAGCAGTGGATGTAGGCCTATACATTTTTAGTGATGATGTGTAGTATATTCCTGATATACTGACAAGAGGCCACCTGCTACATAGCCACTTACTGCAAATGGGCCTAATGACAGGCCAATTCACTCTTACCAATTCACTCTTAGCTGAAAACACTCAACTGCATCATAACAATATTGCTAACAATGCAGGGAGCCAATTTAGACTTGGTCAGTAACATTTTGGTGGCAATAAGGTTATAACAGAGGAAGGCCTACTGTGTTAAGGCGTTGACACTTAAGAACTACTTTGTACCACACTGTACCACCAAGCCAACAGGGTATGTGATAGGCTATATTTTTTACATGGAATACAAATTTGCCAATGTAACGGGGGGAAGAGGCTAGGGCTATAATAGAAATATAATATCAAATAAATACAGAAAATCATCATAAAACCACAAAACTGCACAATATACTGAATTCCCACAGATAGGCCTAATAAAATGCTCCCCCTGAGGTGGGGTGGTGGAAGTTTGAAGTTGATGATGTAATCCTTTTGTAAGGCCGTTTTCTCAAAATGTGTTTTTTCTCCTGCTCTGATCAAATAATCTCCACTTCTATGCAACCTACCTGCACCCAACTTAACAGGCCTTTTCCTATCAAGGGTGTGAATATTTGCACGGAGGGATTTGTTGATATCTCATTCATGATTTGATTTAGCCTACTGGTAGGTATATGACATAGGCAAAGAATCGCCCGAAAATAGCCATTTTGTCAGTCAATGGCAGGCAGTATTTGAAGAGTTCAGATGCAAAACCCCTTAACTCCATTTCTGAAGACCTGCACTTCTATATTTTTAGAGAACCCCATTGTTGGTTTGGTTTACATTTAAGTACTTAATAATGCATATAAATAGTTATATGACATAAATAAAATGAAAACTATTCAATTTTGATAGCTTTGTATTAAATAAAAATGAATTAAGATTATTTTTCTGAAAATGCACTGACGGGGTTTTGCATCTGAACTCTTCATTTCC
The DNA here is from genome assembly GCF_034702125.1 of Engraulis encrasicolus. Taxonomy (NCBI): domain Eukaryota; kingdom Metazoa; phylum Chordata; class Actinopteri; order Clupeiformes; family Engraulidae; genus Engraulis; species Engraulis encrasicolus. Next base: position 58,872,865 of record NC_085857.1, read on the forward strand.
TGATTTACTGGATAGCAAAAGTTACAATGCCCTCTCTAAATATATTTGTATGCAACATATCAAAAAAATAAAAAAAACAGCATTTGAACCTTGCTTTTTCAGTTGGCCAGATTCTTCGCTTCATTGCTTCGTCGCATGTATGCAAATGAGCGTATATCATAAATAGCCTCATTAGCATATGTAAACATGAAATTATAGAAAACTTGTAATACATTTTTTTCTCCTTTCCATGTACATAATCAACTAGTAAAGTTTCATAGTGATATCTGTAAGTTCAAAAAATTACCCTATTCACCTGCAATTTCTCGCCTTAAAACAAAATAAAACGCTTAAAAACCTTAAATATGGGCCATTGATCTAAATGGAAATATTTTCTCTCATCCCACATGACAATTTGATTACTAAAAAATGAGTTTATATGCATTTCTCTTGATGACAGATTGAATAAATTGGCATTAGAAGGCGGCCATTTTGAAAGCCATATATAGTTGCCATAGCAACCAAGGAAAATTGTAAAACATTGCTTTTCTGATTCCTTACACTCTGCGGTTTCCAAAAATATATAGGTTTCATAATCCCCCAAAAAATTGAACGAAAATACACAAGGAACTGAACTATTGTCTCATTTGAATACTAATGAGATAGGTGTGAAAAACCTCTAATGGCCCACACCCCCCTGTCAATCTCCATGTGCTCTGATAACACACCCCCCTGTCACTCTCTTTGTCCTGTGGCCAAGTGAGCAGCATGGCTGTGTTTACCCTAGCTGAAAGGGGCATGTTGTCACCTCTGAATAGCCACTCAAGCACCGGTACTTTACATGTGAATAGCTATAGGTGTGGCTGCTACAGGCAGAGAGTACAGAATATGCGAAGATTTATTTTCACTTTCTTTAAATTGGGCCAGCTATATAATTTATTTAATATATATATATATGTATATATATATATATATAATAATATATATATATTTGAAATCTGGAAGGTCTGAGGTTTCTAATGGTGTAACTTATATGTTTCAATGACAAAAACTCACAGAGTTACAGATTTGTTTTTGGAGACATGTCAAATTGCCCTCTCAAGGGCAATTAGACCTCTGTGTGTTAAATTTGGGGGGAAATCGCCGCTTATCAAAAAACCGTGCAGAAAACCGTGATGTAAATTTTCATCAAGAAAACTGTGATGCTCATTTTTTCCTAAACCGCCCAGCCCAGGGTTCATGTTAGCCGGCTGTAGCCGGACATTGGCCGTTTTGCATCATGAATGACCGGCCAAAATGTCCGACAAAAAATGACTAAAATTAATCAGTAAATATTACATTAGCTCATTTTACATGCTGAATGTTACACAAAACATCAGTGATATGAAACTGAACAAAGTCGAAAATAGTTATGAATAGCCTATGTAAATGAACGTGTCATAGTCTAAACAGCACGCAATAGTGTTGCTTGCGCTCTTGTCCCCCACGGCGTTCTCCCCAATCCAGTTGCTTCCCTATCACTTGACTCACGCTGGCTGATGTCGAGGAACAATTCAGTTTTTTTTTTGTATTTTAGCATTGCGCTTGCAAAACCGTTTCATGCCCAGTTGTGAAGTCAAGCCTGGGACCCAATGCGATGGCATGCGCAGCATCGAATCACTTTCACTTTTACCTCTGCTGAAAAATGGTGGTGGATCTCCAAGTAGGGTAGGCTACAGTTGAGGGTCAAATTAAACATTTCAGAGAACGATATGCTCATGAGAAGTCCCAGTAAAAGTGCATGCAGGGCTTTATCACTTTTTTCATCACCGGCCAAAATGGCTAGTGGATGTATCTCACACGCCCACATATATAGAGCGTCGTACGGAACATGTCAATTCCCTTGAGAGCGCAGGAACACAACGCAATACAGTTCAAATTTCAGTAGCGTTGTTACCGTTACTGCACAAGTTCCATTAGGCTACAGTCATCACATTGTTACCCAATTTGAGTAGGGAAATACTCTTCGGGTTTGCTGATAAAAACACAATGTTTTCAGATATGCCTATGCGCGCAGCACGTTGGCTGGCTGCTTTTTTTCTTTCAGTTCGTTCGAGCTCTCGGGTATGTGAAAGAGAGCGCGCGTTTGCTCCCCGTGCATACAAGCAGCTGGCTCTTTAACACCAGCCAACTGGCCCAATGCTAGTGAAATTTAAGTTTTGCTGGTAGAAAAGACCAATTTACTAGCCACTTTGACCAATTAGGGAGTGTGTGTTTGGCTATATGAGGGAAGGTCCGTTAGATATTCTAAATGTCCGGTATTCTGCAATGCAGCCGGCCACTTGTCCGGCCAGTAAGAATTCTAGCGTGAACACTGGCCCAGCCCTATACTGCACTCTAGGGGCGCCAACGGGTGAATGCAGACTACATTCGGAATGAATTGACCCGTTCAGAATCGACGTCCTGATGAATGCGTGCACATTGCTGATTTAAACACATCAGAGATATTGTAAGGATATTAGGAGAGAGTCCACTCTTCTGGGTGGTACTGCACTCTAGGGGGAATGCAGACTCCATTCTGAAAGAACGGGCTGCTGCGCTCTCTCGACAGTGGCCACTAGGAGAACTGCAGGTATGGGTAAAATAGGGAGTGGTGAGTCTGTATGTAATTCTGGGTGACAGCGCAGACACTAAATAGAGAAAAACTGCCTTTCTGAAGCGTGTACGTTGATAAAAAAAAAATAGAGATTCCGAAAAGTACACTTGTTATACTATTTTGAGAGGGAAGAGGCTATTCCAGAAGCATAGGAACGTCTTGTAGCCACTTGTGTTTTCTTCGGCTCTGGCTGCAGTTGCTGTTTCTTAGTTGGGGGCGGAACTCCAAAGAAGCTGCTTACTGTTGTCTGTTTCTTTTTAGACATGTTTGACTGTAATTACTAGTGGTGTGGATTGGCACTACCGATCCGATTCGATCATGATTCGGGAGGTAGCGATTCGATTCGATTCGATTCTAAGCGATCCGATTCAATTCTGCAATGCATTGCAATGCATTACATTTCTACTGAAAGCAAAGCAAATGTTTAATCAGTCATGATGAGGCAATACAAGTAGTCAGATACTGAGCAACAATTCATTGGCTGTTTTCTGTATCAGTCTGTATCAGTCTTGCAATGTTTTGAAGTGCTTTTATTTAATTTAACATTTATTTACTCCCGAAATATACATGGAAGTAATTGAAACTTAAAAAAATTGCCGGAATGATTCTGGAAATTGCTGGATCGATTCTGGATCGTCCATGCCCCGCATTGGATTGCATCGCCTAATCGATCATTGTTGACACCACTAGTAATTACCAACATTTACACCAATATACACTGGCAACATGAACAGCGATGTGAAATATTTCGAGAGGGATGGCTTTAGTTCAAGGCAGTAGCAGGGGCGGAGCTACAGGGGTGGCTAGGGGGGCATTTGACCCCCCTGAAATCTGATTGGCTACCCCAGGTGCTCCCCCAGAAAATGGACAGGAGCCCCGCCCACTCGCGTTACACGAAGCGCATAGATCGCCTGCAAATCGCTATCGCGAGTGAAGAAAGGATAACCATTTTTCCCACACACATTTTGATGCAAGTCTGTGTACACACCACCCTCGTAAATTTACAGTAGGCATATGGGGTACCATTCGAAAGCTTAGAATCCCCTCTGTCTAGTGGTATGCATGGCAACCCTCTGTCTTGTACGGTCTGATGGCAATGATTCATAGAAGCAGATGTGTGCTTTTCCGTCCTGAAGAAGAAAAGCCTTAGAGAAAAAAACTGCTTATTTCAGTCCAGATTCATTTCGTTTTCCTTTTGAAAAGTTAGCTGTCTGCCATTTAAGATTTTTCAGTACTAGGCCTATATATTGCTCTATTGCCCATGTGATAAATAAATAGATTCGTTTTTGGTGGTAAATGAATGTAGCTTCATGATTAATTCCTGTGAATTCAACTCAAACCTCATGTCTAAAGTCCAAATATTCACTGGCATAATACTAATTGCTGTCTTTGTGTTGGAATAGACTAGATGCTAATGAGTATTTTAAAAGAATGTCCTTACAGCACCTTCGATAGCATTGTTATATGTGTGAATTGTAGCAAGCTCTTAGAAGCATCGCCACATTACAGTGACTGGATTTTATGGAAGTAACTCTGAAATCTGAAGTCTGAGTTCAGACTTAAATTATTGATGGGAAATTTGAAATTACATAAAAACACAGATGGTAGAAAATAATTTGATTAACTCTCAGACACCTAAGCATTAATTTCTTTTCAACTTCAAAGTCTTTGATGCAGAAACTTTTATGTTAATTTCTGAGAATTCTGTAGAAACGTTGAAAATCTGCAATAATGGGCATCCGTGAAACACTTTATCATCTCACTTTATCATCTTTATCATCTCACATCACTATGATTCTCACATAGGCCTACATAAACACAGATAGCCTACAGGTGTACACACCTGTCAGTGTATTCCATTTGCGTAGCACCCAGCATTTTCCTTCCAAAAAGAGCAGCCCTTCATATCATACTTTTCTCAAAAACTTATGTTTCCCACATTTCTGGCACATCTTTGGAGAAAAAAGAGTAGCCTACATATTGAATTATTACCTCTACAATTGTTAAAATGTATTCAGAAAAGACAGAAAGCAGTTAATAAAAATGGCCATGTTTTACTTGAAATGTGATATTTTTTATATTAATACTATTTTCTATCCGGAAATGACTGTGTGGTGTTGGGATATGTAATTTGAGTTAGGTTCAGTCAATGTAAGACACATAGCTCTTAAATCTTGCCATTTGCAATGCAATGGGTTTCTGAGGGTCAAATCACAAAATCACATAACAAATCACCAAAAGACATAAATTGTGACTGATTACTCTTTGACATAATCGGAGACCTAAAACTTAAGGGTGCAGTTATAGGGTGCACTTTAGAAGGGATTCAGTGACAGTACCTTACAGCAGGTGTTAGGGTTGCCAAATGTGACCAATGATTACCAACCCAAAATTCTCGAAAGAACGCCTTAAAACTAAAATCCTGCCAGATTTAAACAAAAGTCTTGATTTATATGACCACAAATTTACAGAATACCTGCCCAAAGCCCTTTTTTAACCCATAGATGACAATCGGAAACCGCTCAATCTGGTACCAGTGACGGGTGTCATAAGAACCCGGGAATATCATTCTCTTTAGGCCTATCTATTCTATAGTGTTTGAGTGTTTTTTTCATTGTGTAAGAGTATGCCCCTGTGAAATTCATGTGGCTACCCCATTGCTCCCCCAAGAATAAATGTCTGGTTCCGCCACTGGCAGTACACAAGAGCGCGGTAGTGACCCAGGTGGCAGTGCGCATCACTCATTTTTGGTGCGCATGCGCACCACCTGTGTACCAGTTATGTGCACCCCTGGTTATTGAAGCGTTGCTACAGTGAGCCCATTTATATGGCCGCAATAATCGGGTTATTGGAATAACATGGCGCCATAAATATTAATTCACGACTTAAACAAATATCCCAGAATCACAATTTTATGAACATTTACAATAGGCCTGGATGATTTTTCGATTTCAATTTTAATCGCGATGTCAACATTTTCTACGATTATAAATTAGAGTTCGATGCAAATTCAAAAAAACTTTTTTTTTGGTCCGATCGGGTCCGTGTACCATTCGTTCTTTTGTTTTTCGAGTCAGAACCAAATAACAAAAAACGAAAAAACGGCTGGTTATTTCATTATTTCGTTTTAGTGATAAACAAAAAAAATTTTGATCTGTATTTCCACATTTTATTTTCTACTTCATTTCAAAATAACGGCAACATAGAGGTAGAAAATACACTAGAGAGGACACAGCAATTTGTGACAGCACTGGGAAATGGCAGCTGGAGCTTCCCAACTTCCGTAGGTAGTGTAGGTACTTTCAGGCAATGCAAGTCAATGGAGAACACGCCCACCCCTGTCAAGAAATTAACTAAAACTGTGTAAATATGAAGTAACACTTTAATCAAAGACCAGATTTGAAATATCTTTTATATAACTACTTAAATCATATGAGTCGATAAAATACATTTAAAAAAAACATTTATGAACATAGTTAGCAACACACTTCAACTATTGTCCTTGTATAGTGTGTTGATGGACATTTTCACATGATTAGGCCTAAGCCATTTTTGACAGAGGTGAGCCTCGTTCTCCGTTAATTTCCATTTCTCTGATCTACCTACAGATAAAGGCCGCTACAGATTGCCGTAAAAAGGGGGGCGATGTCCTCTCTAGTGTTATTTTCTACCTCTGTGAACGCCAATGAAAAAAAGGTTGACGTGCTATTTTAAATTTTTTATCTTTTCATCTCTCGGCCGTATGTGCCCCGGAAGTTATAGCTTACAAGCCGACCTCGATTAAATAGGTTAAAATCATAACTAAATCCATACTGGATGTTGTCAGAAGAGGTGTTTTGAAACATATATGTGAAAACAAAGCCAAACTGCAATATTTTTATGAAAATGTATCAGTTGAAAGCTTTCATGTCCGTCTACATGGCCTGACGCGCCAGAGTCTGTCCGACCGCCTTGCCTGCATGGACTGGCGCCCTCTGTCCATGGTGCTGAAATCGCGGCACCAAAGATTATTTTAATTCTAACGTCTCTGGCGGCACTACTCTTATGTGTGAAGCACTTTACAGTTTCATGAGGGGATACGTACAGACAGTCTACAAAAGACCAAACAATACAACCTAACAATACTGTTGTACCCTTTGCCAGCATAAGGCTCTCACATGCACGTCACAAAACAATAATCCACACGGCGGGACTATTTTGATTATATTCCTTCCATAAAATGTCAAAATGACACTAAAATCAGTAATTTGCATTGTCCGTAATTATACCAAACTAAAACATAAGTATACATATAGAAGATAGTCCACGTTACAAAATTTCAACAAAAATGCCATAGGCCTATCACAAATGAAGTCCATCCCAAATGCTCGTTTACAGTAAAATACATTGAGGCAATTACCACAAAAACAATAGCATCAGTTTTACACTGGAAAATGAAATATGGGCTAAAATTTCACCCCATATCATCAGTATATCACCCCATATCATCTAGGTGCGATCATTCTCTCTGGCATTTGCAGCTGCAGCCCTTGTATTGCACTGCGAGCTGTCCACGTGTGTGGTGCTAGGTGAAATGTGCACTGGTAGACCGGGCCGAGCCGGGAAATAATCGCAACGTTTTCCTGTCAAGGTTTTCTCAATGGATTCTTGTACTTTGAACCATAACGATCAAAATAAGCTTTTGCGCCGTCAAAAAAGTTGTCCGGAATCCAAGATGGCCGCCAGAAATTAAATATGGCCACCAGAATACCTAAAACCAGTCCTATGTTGGAGGAAATTGTTCAAAGATCACTTTCTTTGGCCTAATTTGAAAATTAATTGTGACTGAAATAATATTCTGTGGCTTAGAGATCATTATCTCATTGTGCAAATCCAAGATGGCTGCCAAAAGAGGTCCCCTATACTATAAACTGTCATATCCTGATCGAAAACCATAATTCTGGTGTCTATACATATGTTTCCATGCTCTGTGAATCCATTTCTGCATGTATTTTGTGAATCTGACCATTTGTTCAATTGTGAAAATCCAAGATGGCCGCCAAATGTGTTCCCCTCAACCACAAACTGTCTTATGTTCGGATCTAGAAGGGCCACAACTATAATTCTGGTGCTTATTCATGTTTCCAATGTCTATAAATATATTAATGCAGGTGGGCTGCAAATCTAATCATTAAGTCTATTAGAAAATCCAAAATAGCCAACAATTCCAGTACCTCTGCTGTGGTGAAACAGTCAAAGACCTGACACAGTATGACATTTCATTTGTAGTCTAGAAACATAGATGCATGACTCCAGAGAGAGTAATGCATTTCATAAATATTCTGTTGCTAACAAATTATTAACCAGCATTTTCAGTTCATTTTGCAAATCCAAGATGGCTGCCAAATGCAGCCCCTTTACTACAAAGCGCCATATCTCCTGATCCACAAGGACTACATCAATAATTGTGGTGTCTACTCATAGGTTTCCATGGTCTATGAATCCATTTATGGAAGCATTTTGTAGGTCTGACCATATAGTCTATCGGAAAATCCAAAATGGACAGCTGTGTGGATTCAGACTCGATACACAGCAATTATGAAATTTGATTTGTAGTCTAGGGATATTGATGAATGAATTCAGAGGTAATAATGCAACTAGTGAATATTCTGTGACTAACAAATCATTTGGCATGACTGTGTATTTTGTGGCATAACAAATCATAGCAAATTATGCTGCCTCCGCTGTGGGGAAACTTGTTGTCAAGACTTGTTGTCAAGACTTGTTACACAGCAATTCTGGTTTGATTTGATTTGTAATCTATAGGGTACAGATGAATGATTACATTTTATTTTTCACAATTGTTGATTTTTTTCTTCCTTAAGTCTTTGAATGTTTGGAGCCAAAGTCTCTAAATTTCAGTTATGCTCAAAACAGCACAGTTTGATAACTGAACTTTAATGAGCATCCTAAATGAATATTTTACTGCACAACCATGGTTTCTGAAAACAGCTTTGCATATATGGTGCATGGAGTCAACCAAAGTCTAACAACAGTCAACAGGTACTGCAGCCCAGGTTAATTGTATAGATTCCAGAATCCCTCCGCATTTCTTGGTTTTGCTATATGAACAGCTGTGAACAGTTTTCTATGAGATTTAGTTCCAGGGAATGTGCTGCCCCCTCCATTAGTTGGATGCTGTTTGTCTGGAACCATGATTTTGGTCGCTTGCTGGTGTATTTAGGGTCATTGTCTTGTTGTGCATCCACTTCAAAGGCATTTCCTCATCAGTATAGGGAAACATTACTTCTTCCAGTATCCTGATGTACTCAAACTGATCCATGATCCTGGTATGTGGTAAATAGGACCAACATAGAGCAAAAAATTTCCCAACATGATACTTGCACCATTATTAGATAAGATTAGATTACATTGCTCTTTCAAGGTCTAAGGGTCATAGACAGTTTGTCTGACATCCTGTAAACCATAATACACAGTGATGGCGGTTAAGCATGATTGTGCAAGCATCATGACAGGGATTTTTTCACTCTGTGGTGTTGGTCCTATTTACCACATGCCAGGGATCATGGATCAGTTTGAGTACATCTAGACCAGCACCATGTACAAGAGCAAGTGCAAGGACAAGCACACTCTCTGTGTTTGTCACTGGTCCTTTTTCCATCAGTTTTTCATTCTTTAATTTATTGTTTATTATTTCAGTTGTGCAAAATAAACTGTCATCAGGAGTTTGAGCCTCATCAACTGCTGAAACTCTTGAGCCAGGTCCAGTCATAGGTTCTGTGCCTGTGTGGCTTTCCTATATCGCTTCAAACCATTTCCATCAACTATGTATTGAAACAACCTTCCTCCTGCCGAATAAAACCGTCGTTACAACACTAGCTGTTTTTCCGTCATGTGTCGCACGATCCGTCATGTGTTTTTCCGTCATGTGTCGCACGATCTTCTCGATGCGTATGTCATTACACAACTTTTTCACCCCATATGCGTATCACATTATGCAATCATCTTTTTTCATGGAAAATGCACTTCTATCTGTCTCTTTCTCTTGCACAATCTCTCTCTCTGTCTTACTGTACCTATAGGATGGACATCCAGGGTTCAAATACTAAAGGCCAATCACATACTCTACTTGCTCCAGTTAATTCAAAGAACCAGCTGATCCTAATTACATTACTCCTTCAGTCAGGTTGATGAGCTATTTAGTGACATAACCTTTGTCAGCAGCACAAGCAGAAGGGGTATTCTGGCAGGATATTCTCACTTTCTCAATCCAGATTGCCTGTCCCTGCTTACTCGGACCAGTATCACACACACACACGCACACGCACACGCACACGCACACACACACACACACACAACACACACACACACACACACACACACACACACACACACACACACACACACACACACACACACACACACACACACACACACACACAGCACTCAATAAGTCCTTCCGAGCTTCTAGTCTGGCCAAGCGGTGCTGACTTCAAATTTGTGAGCCGGGTTTACCCACCTATGTCCAAGTAGAAAATAAACATAATGCATTTTTACAGGTATTGTAGTTTCTGAATTAATTCATATATATCCATAGACTACAAATCAAATATCATACTTTTTACATAGCGTGCATATGGCCATTCCTCAAAGTTGAGGTGGTGACATTGTCTGCCATTTTGGATTTTCTTTCAGGAGTCGGATTCACAAAATACCTACAGAAATTGATTCAGGGACCATGAAAATCTATTGAATACGCACTAGAATTCCAACACTATTCGTAGAACAGGAGATATCCTACTTCACAGAATACTAATAAAATGCATTATGTTTTCTGAATTCACTCATCTACAGTATATCACTTGACTACAATGCATATTTCATTCCTGCTGTGTAGCCAATCTTTCACAATTTCCCTGAAGTGGAGGTGGCTGCATTGTTGGCCATTTTGGATTTTCTGATAGAACAAATGGCGAGATTCACAAAATACATGCAGAAATGGATTCACAGACCATGGAAACATATGAATAGACACCAGAATTATGGTTGTAGCCCTTTTCGATCAGGAGATATGACAGTTTTTAGTATAGGGGACCTCTTTTGGCAGCCATCTTGGATTTGCACAATGAGATAATGATCTCTAAGCCACAAAATATTATTTCAGTCACAATTAATTTTCAAATTAGGCCAAAGAAAGTGATCTTTGAACAATTTCCTCCAGCATAGGACTGGTTTTAGGTATTCTGGTGGCCATATTTAATTTCTGGCGGCCATCTTGGATTCCGGACAACTTTTTTGACGGCGCAAAAGCTTATTTTGATCGTTATGGTTCAAAGTACAAGAATCCATTGAGAAATGACAGGAAAATGTCACCAGGCAAGTATGCCTACTTGAAACTTTACCCCTAGCAACCTTGAGGAGTTGAGACACACCACCAATAAGACACAGGACCACAGAATGAAGTCAAAAAGGTTTTGTTTTATTAAATAAAATAGATATTGTGCTGGGGGGTGAGAGTCCGGGGAGAGAGGGGCGTCCAAGGCAGCCAGAGAGAGGGGGGGAGGAAGAAGGATCGGGTCGCTCCAGTCCTGTCCGAGTGCGGAATCTCCAGCTCCGCTTCCAAGCCTGAGGGGAATAGTCAGAAGCACACTCGTGGCACACAGTGAGTTAATGAGGTTCAGCAGTCCAAGCAGGGTGAATGAGGCACAGCACACATTAAGTCAGAAGCACACTCGTGGCACACATTGAGTTAATGAGGTTCAGCAATCCAAGCAGGGTGAATGAGGCACAGCACACATTAAGTTAGGCAAGGTGGTGAGCTGGATGGAAGGGGCAGGAGGGGACGACACCGGGTTTCTGGTCAAGGGGGGGGGGGTGTCTACGAGATCCTTGGCGTTGGGGGAAAGGGGTGGAGCAGCGATAGAGTTGTTAGTTTGGGCCAACAGCCGTGCAGTCTTGCCAACGGGGCCTGAGAGAAACGGGTGTCACACTGAACACTGCACGGCAATCAGGCGAAACACTTGAATTAACTACACACTCACACGTGATGACAGGCCCACGCCGGGAGCGAGAGAGAGAGAGAGCCTCGGCAGCAGGGTCTGCAGGTACAACGGGCCCGGGGCTATTGCTGTTCCTATGGCGGGCGCTAGAGAGCAGAGGAAAGGGGGGGCAGTTAGCAAGTAGCTACAGCAGGGCCAAGGGAGGAATAAACACGACACAATTTCAGCAGTCCTGGGGCCCTGGGTTAGCAGCCTTTGTGCAAGCAGTGGCGGGGGGGTAGCAGCGGTGTTGTATGCAGGGACAGGTCAGAAGGGCAAGCACAACACAGTTCTAGCAGGGCACAGAGCTAGCAGCATGCAGACAAGCAGGGCATAGGGCGGGTAGTAGCGCATGCGGTGAGATAGCAGGGGAGGCAAGCACAGCACAATTGCAACAGTTCGGCGGCTAAAGGGTTAAGGCCATACATGCGGGCAAGGAGCAGGAGTTAATAGCAGCAGAGGTAGGCACAGCACTATTGCAGCTGTTCAGGCGTCTAAGGGGTTAAGGCCAAGCGTATGGGCAGGGAGCAGGCGTTAATAGCAGCAGAGGGGGGGGGGGGGGGGGTACAGCACAATGCAGCAGACAGTTCAGGCAGCTAAAGGGTTAAGGCCAAGCGCTTGGGCAGGGAGCAGAAGTGATACAGTAGCGACAGCAGCACATGCAATCGAATGCAACCGTGAGGGTAACATGCAGCCAAGCGACACAGAATGACAGCAGGGCAGAAGGTAGCTTTAGCTGCTAGCGAAGCGTGAAGCAGAGGTATGGCAGCGGCTAGGGGTATAGCAAGCACGATTCCACTTATCTTGCCCAAAGGGCAGATGGGGGCTCCATCCACGGGTGTCGGTCTGCGAGGGGGGGGTGTGGGCAGGGTTTAAATTGGGGCGGAGCCCTCCGGAGCGCAGCTCCGCCTCCTCACCTCGGAGGGACAGCCAAACGGAGCTGCGCTCCTGCTGCCCCACCCTTTATTCACAGTTCTATATTTTCACCTCTTCTTGAAATATCATATTTTTATGAAAGTTTTCCAATGATAGCAACATAAAATAAGATTAAGGGACTCCCGCATTATTTCAGTTATTATGTATCTGCATTCTACACATGCGCTGCAAGACACCACAATTTCAGTTTGTAGCAACGTTGCAACTTTGCAACAGTTGAGCGGTCCGGAGCGCTTGCTCTTTCTCACAGCTAGAACTACTCCGCTTCGAGTATGTCACTACTTCAAGCCTGTCCTCCATGCTTTCATGTTCAATGTGCAAAGTTAGTTCCTTCCACAACGGTTCCGTCGTTCCCAACTCCGCCAGTCATCCACGGTTTCCTCTCTCTCTGCTTCGTCCTCTCGGGTCTTACTGATTAATCAGCTGGATTGGCCCGCCAGCCTTTATGAAATGGGCTACTGTTTACCGGCAAGGAGGCCGCCATCTTAGGAGTTGTTTCGAATTTCTTCCCCCCGGAAACAGTGTCGGTGGATGCAGTTCCGCCTGGTGACAAAAACGTTGCGATTATTTCCCGGCTCGGCCCGGTCTATGGCAGCACTCATCGTTGAGTTTGGGAGTGGTCTTTAGTGGGAGTGTTTGAATGTGCAAAAACACGTTGAACACAGTGGCAATGGCCATTTTCAGTAAGCTTGGGGAAGTATAGGCTTGCACCCTACTATTTGTAAGCCTATGTGTCTTGTTTCACCGTCGTACTTGCATCAGCACATTACATATGCCAAACTAACGTTGATGTGGTGCTGACATTTTACTGAAGCCTAATATCTCAACCAATTCGGAAGTAAATTGAATTAAATTAAAGTCTCTCAACATGGCTTGCCATTCCATGAGGGATAAGGAGAATGCTGCTCACACAGGCGGTGCGTTCCTTTATGCCTGCTGTGTTAAGTGCTGCGCGCATGCATTGTGTGGGTTTAGACAAATGACAGTGATAAACATATCCAGGTCAAAATTACTAACAGGAAAAGAGGGACAATGACAAAGGGAATGAATTCGTCAGGAAGACAGATTTTATTTGGCAAACTAGAGACTTAGGGTTCATGACAAAAGAATGCTTGGCATTAGATCTGATGGCTACTGATGTGGGGAAAACGTCAGTGGGCAATTCTTTCAGAGAGTCCAACAACAACACAATATCAAAATGCCATGGTGGACGCGACCACCTGCTACCTTTCGGTTCCTAGAAAACAGTGGCCTTAAAAAATAAAAAAAAAAAAAAAAAATCCAGATCCCATTCGACTAGGCTATAGGCCATCTCCACATTGTTCCATAAGTCAGCTTCGCTGATGAGCCTAGCTAATAGCTGTAGTAAGTCCACAAGACACCAAAACAGTGCTCGGTGATCGTTGTCTATTACAAAAATAATAAAATACAATAATTAATAAAACCTTGGATCTTCGGGTAGCCTAGGCCAATGACATTTAAAACTATGTCGGTCGTGCGCGCCGTCAAATGAGAGCCACGAGAAACGCAGTGCGGGCGCAACATCGTCCTGTGTTTCGCAACATCGCCAACGGCAGGGGCAAACGAGTACTTCCAGGGCACATAAGGCTGAGAGATGAAAATGTCAAAATAAAAAATAGCACGTCGGCTTTTTTTCATTGCCGTTGTTTTGAAATGAAGTAAAAAAATAAATTTTGGAAATTCAGATCGAAATTTGTTTTTTCGTTTGTCACTAAAACGAAATAATGATCGTTTTTTTGTTATTTGGTTCTGAAACGAAATACAAAAGAACAACTCTTATTTTGAAATCGCGCCCCAGGTGCTAGGAAGACGTGTGCCATGCTCTGCCCCCTCTGTCTGATTCTCCCTCTTTGGAAGTCACTACAGGCTCCAGCAAGGACAGTAGATATACAGGATGGTTTACTGACGTCATAACAGCGTAGTACAAAATGATGTCGAGGGGAGTACGGACATTTTATTCTTCTTCTTCTACGGTCAGTATTGGAAGCATGCAATGCCACTTCGCGAGGGACGGAGTGTGGAACAGGTCAATGTGAATGTTTGTCAGCTGTCCTTAATTATCCCCAGCAATACTCATGAACGGCGTGACGTTTTCCATGTGCGTTACGCCCATTTGTGGGGGAAAGCAATCCATACAAGTCAATTGGTGATGTTGGGGTTTAATAAACAAAAAATACGGACCTGTAGACTAGCGTTGTTCACGCGCAACATGTCGAAAACGTGTTCTGTTGCCGGCTATTCAAATAATATAGCCAAACAGCCGTGGCTGAAGCATGGAATGTGTTCATTTAGGTTAACCGATGTAGCATGTAAGTCAATGAGACATTCGGTTTGTTTTCACCCATAAAGGGGCTTAGCACAAATTTAAGAGCAAAGTACCCGGATGGCCATTCATGAGTATTACTGCTGACCAACAGCTGCAGTTAATTTGGCTACAAACTGAACACTGACAACTGGATATCCTCTTTTTTCGTTTTCGGATTTTGCGGAGTACGGAAATTGTATCCATCACGGTGTCGCACCCACTGACCATGCGCAAGGGAGTTAATTTTCCATACACTCGTGTCCTCAGGCAATGACGCCGTACTACACCGTGGCCAATGCATTTCCCCCCGAGAGATTGTTATTCTGTGTCGACTTTCTTTGGTAGTAGTGACTACGAGGGTGGCATCAGTAGACTACAAGGGAAGAACGGTATCAGAGCCTGTAAATAAATTATTTATAAAGTTCTCTATGCCTCGTTTTTGAAGGTAATGGCCCACATTTGATTGCAGTCTGTTTGAGAACAGTGTGTTAGGACTTCGAATTGGTTTACCAGTACCTGTAGCTAGCAGCTAGTTGCTAACACAAATGAAGGCAAATTGTGTTTGAGCTCTGCTGGCAGCAAACTAGTGGTAGCCTACTTAAAAACGAATTGCTTGAAACATTTGTCACACTTTTAAACAGTCCCCAAATAGTTCGTTTGGAATTCTAAGCCCCTCTTAAGACCACAAACAAAGTTATGAGCAACTTGATGATTTATTATTGGCTGTTGCATTTAATCAACATTGCATCAAATGTGCCATTTTCTTGTTGACAAAACCTGAGGTGTCCTCTTTGCTGGGTCTATATTATTGCATCTGACTCATCATGCATTTGAGAGCTGCATAAACAAAGTCATAATAAGCAACATTTGTTTAAAAAGAGTTATCTCTAGGCCTATTGGTTTTCTCACTAAGAAATACATCTTTATGAATGTAGTCTGCAAATATAGGCTAACAGATAATCTTATGTCATTTAAAAAAATAAATAAGAACAAGGCAGGCACATCAACCCACAGTGCTCCAGGCAAATAGAGGCTCTGTATGAGAGAATTTTTCTCCCATCCTGTCAATGGAAACTAAATATCTGGGTGGTTGACATGACGCCCTTTTTACGTAACATTAGTTAAAAACCTACAAAATTTATATTTTTCCTCTTGAAAACAAATGTTAATGAAAGAAGATGTGGCACATCATGTTTCATATTAGTCTTAGATGAGAAGAAGCATGTTTGTTCAGATTTATGGAAAGGTTTATACCTGTATGTCAAATGTCCTGTGGTGTGACTGTAACATTAATAAAACCTGGAATATATACAGCTATAAAATAAACCAACAACATTTTGAATGATTTGTAAAACATTTGGCATGATTGCATAAATATTAACCTTATATTAAAAAATATGAATGTGAAAAAAAACTCAATACAGTAATATTAACTACAAGTTCAATTTCGTAACACAAATTGTGTCCTGCGGGGTGACATGTAAGTCAGGTTTGTGGACGGGCAGCTGCAAGGCCAACTACAAGGGTCTTAAAGACTGGCTCCTAACCAGATATACCTCAGTTTTTGGAGAGTGGTGTGGAAGTTTAAGGTGACTATTAACGTCTTAATATGTCTAGATATTGCAATGTTTCTGTCACAGAATGCTTAGGTTCATTTATGGTGGCCCGTGGTGTGACTGCCCTATCAAAAATGAATAGTGAAAACACATACAAGCGGATTTCCAAAAAGTTGGGACACTTGGTATTTTGTGAATAAAATCAAAATGCTGGCATTTTCAAAACCAATATATTAATAAGGCAGAGCATTATGTACAGACAACATATAAGTTGTTAAAGGCAAGCAGAATTATTGTTTTGAGGTAATTATGTGATCATTTAAAATTAGACCCGTGCAACAAACCTCAAAAAAGCTGGGACGGGGCCTAAACATGTTGTAATAGTTGGATAATTCCAAAAAATAACAGAGGCAAGAACATTTTAAAAGGAACTATATTGACTACCAACATGAATGCACAAATAAAATACCATCAAAGGGAGGTTGTGGCACTCGGTAGCGAAGATTTTGAGGGAGTAATTACTTATCTATTGACAGAAAGATTGAATTATCAAAATTGCAGGCATATAAGGCCTATTTCCGTAATAAAGAGTTGTGTGAAATCATTGCATGAGTTGTGAGATCATGACATACTCGTCGTCAATCTAAATCTAAGTTTTTCTCATATCGTGCAGGCCTAATTTACAATGTCACGAGTTAAAACATCATTGATTTTGCTCAGGAAGAGCTTTTGACTAGAACTAATAGGATTCCTACAGGCTAATGTTAGTGTCACTTGCCTCACAACGTTAATTTCGCCGAACAAAGCGCCACAAATTTTGATTCAGGAACAAAAAAATCTGTCCAAAATATCGCCTTTAATGATCATTTCAAGTATGAAATCCTACAGTTAAATCGTCGTTGATTTACCTCAGTAAACGAACTGTGAAATGATATAGCTCTAGGCAAACACAACATGCTGTTGTTTGTGGCACAAACTTCATATTGATAACATGCTAATGTAACAGTGGCACGTAAACGGTTAATTAAATTCAACTCAGCTCTTGCACGACTACGCCACCTAGGGTGGGGGAAGACAACCTAGGAGTGAAATTACCCCCCAAATTAGTAAACCAGGACACAGGTTCGGAGCACTCTTAGGCAGGAGTCAAGTTCAAGTGTTTATTCTCTTTTCACAAATACGACATGTACAGCACAATTCAATATCAGTGTTGGCTGATCAGGCCAAGGTCATGAATGTCTTGTGGATGCAAGCAAGTACACTGAGGTAACATTCGAGACAGGGTTCTCAGTCCATACACCTCGTCAATACAGTAATCATACAGATCAATAAAATACACCTCCAGGTCAGTGGAGTCAGGTGAATTCAAATGTGCAAATCTGCAGTGGTGATGCAAAGGAACAAATACATTACAAAATACAATATGGATGAATTGCATTAAAGACAATATTGTTCTGATCCCTATTAGGCACCCACAGACGGGCCGTTATGTGGAGCAATATGGCCAATGGCCACACACACACACCACGCATACACACGCACAGAAGACACACACACTCACAACACACACAGGTAGTAACCAGACCTGCGCAATGCGCAGCGAGGAGGCTGGTGTCCCAAGAAATGGGCCAGAAAATAACAAACCAACAGAAATTAAAATAATTAAACCAAACGAAAGTCAGGTCACAGGAAAACTAAACAAATAAACAGTGGGCCCAAAGCAGGACGAGCAGGTGGAGCCAGTTCGGAACCGGCGCAGAGTGTGACGGCAACAAAACAGCAACCTCCGAGGAGTGTAGCTAGCAATACCACGGCGTCAGAGAGGCACCGCTAACCCGATCATAGATCCGTGGTTCGGAACAATCGCAATTTGGACCACACACTGAGGAAAGTGAGGGTAGATTTAGTGAATAAGGTCATCGTTACCATCGGAGCAACAACATCAACGTAGCATAGGCCAGCTTACCATCCACTGACTGCAGTCAGGTACACAGGGGCCAACCCCTTTGGCCACTCCAAAGCCGGCGTAAGCACCACTAATCAGGCCTGCCACAGGGCACAGATGGGGCAACACACCAACCAAAGAGGTACACACCGGTGCAGTATAGGTGAACGCCAGTTCACAGCAGAGTGCAGTTCCACGCAAAAGTGGCTAGAAGTGGAATACAGTCACAGAATCAGGTCCGTAATTCAGACAATACGGCGATCGGACACATCATAAAGTATGAATGTAAAATGCCTACCTGAAGGTACCGAATCTACCGGATAATGATCAAGGCTAGCAGCAGCTCACACGCCAGCCAACGTCCTCGCTCTCAAAACAACAGCTGAGCGGAGAGAGACCCACGTCACGTCCCAAAGCTAAATTTATCAACATAAAAGTCCTGTCCGTAATGGGCCAGCCAATCACAGACAAAGGACCAAAATCAGTCAGATTGAGGGGTGAAGCCCAATCTGTCACACAAGCATGGGCCGCACAAAGATCCGGCAACTTTACAAAGTGATCACCTACTGCCGTGGCCGTAATGATGAGTGAACATAGGTAACTAGATTTGATTAGAACCATGTACCAAGATGGCGGCGGTACAGACGCATGCCCAGAGGCTGCTGGGCCATTCTATTGTATTATTTCTGTGGTAGCATACGAGAGGCCTTCGGAGAGTAGACTGATGCATTCGGTGGAAAGTTCGGTTTCAGACAAGCTGATTACTGTTTGTTCATATTTGTCCGGCGTGGAAGGGACGGTGGAGGTTGTAAATCCACAGTCCGCCCTCTACCTCCCCCTTTTGGTTCATTTGCCTCCATGCGAGTCCCAAAAATAGGACTATGGGTCAGAGAGGTTCATCCTCATCCTCATCACTTGTTGAACTCACAGATATCCTGGAAGACTAGATACGTCATAGCGTATTTCAAGCACGTCCGCACAGGTCGGCCAAATTAGCGCAGCCTAAGCTTCGCTGAAATATTGACACGTGTATATGAATAGTAGGGCTCCTTAAAACTTCAGTGTATACTGGGGTAAAACGCCCAGGAGGAGAGTAATATGCTTCCCACTTAGCCTATTTGTCCAAAAATTTAGATTGACCTACAGAAAATACACATACCATTGCAGTGCATTACGTTGACGGCATGGATAATATTCATTGCACCAAATTAAAGACGACAGAGATGACGGACTGGAAGAGAGATTTAGAGCACAACAAGTTAATTCTATCTAGATGGCTTAAGCGTCACGACTCATTTTGAACACAAGGTGGAGCTGTCTAAACAAAAGCAGAATGTAGACTACAACGTCTATTTGTTATTTTACTGAAAATATAAAAGAATACATTGTGCTTTTGTTTATGGGATCCATTGAATTACCTGAATAAGCCTACCAAACTATAATATAATGATAATGTGAATATTCATCACTATGCAGTATCAACATATACGTTTGTTTGGATTTTTTTATACTGTATAACAGACCAACCCTTTCGAAAAACTATGGAAATTATTGAGGGAATTATTGCCATCTGAAGAGGATACAACACCTAAAGCTCACTTCAACTGGGAGAGCCAGCAGGCTGTGCTGACATGGCCGCCATGCGCGGACGTTCGACTTGACTGACAGGAACGCAGATGACGCATCTAGTCTTTGCCATGAGTAAACTTGACCGTCGGAGTAATCCTGCTGGTCCCCTTTTGAATTTACTAATCTTGAGTTTCGTAGAAGTTTGTGGCAGTTTCTTTATTTGCTCACGGGGGTGGTTCTCCAAAGCTGTAGCATCTTCACCGTTAGCTGAAGCACAATTGCTAAAAACACTCACCTTCACTTCACTCCCCCCTGTAGTTTTACTTCTTTGATAAGTAGTAGCATTAAATCAAGGGAGCAATTATTCAGGATTCCTTCCCAATTACTTCTGAAAGGGGTTATCATTGCCAAACGAGGGAAATGTATTGATGTGTAGACCCCTCGGAATCATGGTTTTTTTTTCGGCAATAGTCTGACAATGTGATGGCATGTAGTTCAAGTCTTTTTTCTCTCTCCAGTAATTTTCTTATATCTTCCTGAGAGGAACTGCTAGTGGACTGTTGGTCATTTCTGTCAAAAACAGTCTTTCAGTATGATGTCGTTCCCTTCTTCATTCGTAAAAAACAATGTGTTTAGGGATGTCTGTGACATCTTGAGTAAAGTATCCCCAACTACGTCTTCGGTAAAAGAGACGGAGAAACTCATCGCGGCTGACGCCAGGCTTAAAACGTATAGAGAGAGAGAGAGAGAGAGTTGCGTCTGTGGGTAGGCTAGTAACTCAAGAAACTTCAGATGTTCATCAGTGTCCAGAGGAATACATGTAGAGAGCAGAGTGAGGGTCCGAGGCACTCCGAAGTAAAATCAGTGACTGAGTGAGAGGCTTAAAGAAATACTATGCAACTTATTCGTTGTGATGAAATGGCTTGGAACTCAAGGTTTTGATTGATTGCAAGTCACCATCTGGTGGCTCTAGCCTGAAACAGCACTTGCAGGTTTGCCCACTGACGCCGCGTACAACTCTGGAAACTCAATTTGCGGCCGCTGGGGGCATCTAGATTTCTAGGCTTAACTATATCAGCAGCTCGCTAAGAACTGGCTGTTAGCTGACTGTAAAATATCACACTGGCATAACCAGTGAAAATAACGAATGGGACTGCAAATAATTAAATGATTGGCTAATAGAGATGAAAGAGGGTTTGGACAGGCAAATAAATCGCTTGTGTGAACATTGGAAAAGCCCTTTCAAAATGGAGAGAGCTGAACGCAAAAAGAGCAAAGATGTGGATTTAGCTTTATCAGCCCACAGGCTATGCCTCGTTTAGTTTACAAAGCTATGAATGTATAGGAGTGGAAATCTGATGGCGCCCATTGTGCTTGATGTAAAGGACACATCAATCAGTTAAGCCTAAAGATATATGTTGCCGATCGAGACGTGAACTCATAGGTACAACAGACCGTTAAGCGTAAACTGTCATCTTGCTATTGCTTAGGCCAGTGTTTCTCAACAGGGGTGCCGGGGCACCCTGGGGTGCCGCGGGCCCCCCTCAGGGGTGCCGTGGAAACGTGGCTGATAAATAAATGATATAATATAATACATATTTGTCTAAATTGATAAGTTAATGCTAGTCACTGGAATCTTTCATCTGCCAATTAAATATAGGTCGCCCCAGTCAGCTGCAACTTCGAACGTAGGTTGTGTGACGTCTCCAAATGTGTTACTTTTCTAAACTTGTGTGGTATCGGATGCGATGCCATGTTACATCTTGTTGCTTAGGGGTGCCTTGAATTTTTTCATAAATTGAAAGGGTGCCTCGCCTAAAAAAAGGTTGAGAAACACTGGCTTATGCCGTGTACAGACCAAGAGCGAACGGAGCGAACGAAGCGACGGAAGTCATTATTTCTCTATGGAGGGCACGCGACCTGCGCTACCAAAGCGAATTCGCCAGGAGCGAAGCTTCTTGTGCTACCAGAGCGAATTTTGAAGATTAAACTAAATCTAATCGCAGGCGAATTCGCTCTGACGCTGTTCGGCGGCAACCAATCGGAACGTTCATATCTCCGAATGTCCCAGGCTGTCAAGCCAGAGCCGTTATGTGATTAGCTGCATCGGTAACACTTTATAATAATGTTCCTTAGTAAAGACTCAGTGAATAATTAACTAATGATGAATAAAACATTAACAAATGTTTTTATTATTAACTAAGCTTTATTAATGCTTTATAAAATATCTACAAATGATATATTCAAGATTTTACACACCTTATAACAGAGTATTTTATTCATTTACAAGCAACTTGTAAATGTTTGATAAATATAAAATATTAACATAACATTTCCTAGTCATTTACAAGCATTTGTTTACATTTCCTAGTCATTTACAAACATTTGTTAATGTTTTGTTCATCAATAGTTAATTATTTATTAAGTCTTTATAATGCTTTTTTGCATCCATTATTCTAAAGTGTTACCGCTGAATCAAACATGTCAATGCTGCGTCTGTAGCGAATACAGCGAATTCAAAGCGAAACTTCTTCTACTACCCACGCTACCAGGCAGCGTAGTTCGCTCTTGGTCTGGACACGGCTTTAGGCTTCGGATACATGTCCAATTTCACTTTCAAAACGCGGCTTGTCTCCTCGACTTCAAACTCTTTATTACTGATGCAACAAAATAAGCTGAAGCCTTTTGTCTCCTCGTTCTCATCATGTAATTTATAGTTACTGGAAATGTGTAATAAAAAAGGGAGTATCTACCAGGAACATCCATTGTATAGGGAAGTACAAAACATGATTGCAGCTGTGTAAATAGATGAAGCAGAACTCATGAGCAAGGGGGAGAATCGCACATATGAACATTGAAAAGGCCTCTTAGAAGTGGAGAGAGCTGAATGCAGGGAAGGGCGTGATTACAAAAGAGATTCGCACATTAGGCCTACCTCGAAGTCAATGTCAATATTTTAGTTCGATGCAAAATTTCGGGAGAACCACAAGAGTTTGTGTACACGGCTCTGTTTACATCCGAAAGCTGCATTAGAGAGCTCTAATGTGGACGTCTATACTTAGAAGCTGGTTCTGTGATTTTATCAATTCTTTACTTTACTTTGTGTAGTTCTCTTGTGGCATTTAACTCCAACATTGTCATTTTGTTGTCATTTTATGTCTTTGTGTCACATTTTTTATCAAACCTGTCACGTAATTGGATCACATGACTTTTTAGACTCACTTTAAATACACACCTGTTTGATGCACTGTTTTTAATTAGCCCCGAAGAAGGTTGCAGGCGACCGAAACGCGTCGGCTTGATGTCCCATTTAGAAAAATAAAGGACCGATGAGCACCTGAAGTTTTTTAAAGCCTACCCACAGACGCAACTCTACCTCTCTCTCTCTCTGCATAGTTTTTAATTCTATTTTCAGTGTCAAATGAAATGTATATGGGTGGTTGACGTTTAACCACTTAACCGTCACACACATTTTTGGCTTCTTTTACGGCAGGGGTTGCAGTCATATCCTGTTTGTGCTACATAAACACCTGTGCTCTTGTTTGAAAGCTACAACTCTGGAGTTTGTCACTATATAGTCAAAAAAGCACCCTTATGTCTTGTTACAAATCTATTTGGAATAAAACACAACATTTCTTGAAAACAAGGAGAAAATGAATGTTAACCCTGTGAAACCTGAACCATGAAAGCAATGAGAGAAAATTCTAATTTTTTGGAATTTGCTTCAATATTGGTCCCTTATAAGAAATGTAAAAAAAAAAAATCAAAATTGTGTTAAGGTCACTGAGATATTTAATGCATCATATATGATGCATCAGGCTTTAAAGGAATGAAAATTCCAATTTCATGACCATTGAAAAATGACTTTTAATGCATTTACAACTTTTTTTTATTTAAAAAAGTTGTCAGACAATTTAATTTGAGGATTATCTTTAAATATTTAGTGAGATCCTGCCATTTTTTTAGCCTATCCTATTTTAGCAGGACCATATTTTACATTTTCCCACAGCCTGGTTGGGTATTTTTTTTAAATCTATGTAAAAACATAGCTGATCGAATGCTTAACAACCTATTTATGAGTGTAATATAGATCATTACTCATTTTTGATGTGTAATTTGAATATATGGGTCCATTACTACAATTGGACCATTTCTCCATTCACTTCAATGCATTTTTACGAGATCATAATTTCAACATTTTACATTACATTTTCAAAATTGCAAGTAAAACCTGTTTCTTAAGGCAATATCTTTGTCTTGAAGTAAAAAAACTTGTGTGTTTTGTTAAACGATCGTCGTGCTATGCTTTGTAAGTTTCCCTATGGAGCAAATGCATTGATGGCTGACTTCCTGCCACCGCCGGATGGTGCTTATTTGTTTCATCAGTTTTAGCACGATCTCTCTGCAACACGGTGTAAAAATATAAACTCTTCCTTGATTAATTGCACAAAACAAGTGTTCAAATTAAAGGATGTAGAGTTATATTTCGGAAATTTGTACACAAACCTTTTGCAATTTGACGATATCTCAGCGTCGGTCAGGGAAACCGTTTCTACTCCATTATTGCATTTTTCGCCGAGCTGTGATCAACTTGTTGTTGACCGCTGCTCTCTTGTGGCGGTTTCCGTGTACTGCAGGACGTTTGGAAATGACACGCAGGATGTTTTTGAGATGGATTTTTTTGTGTCAGCGTGGAGAGGGCTTTGAATTTGATGCATCAAATATGATGCGTCCGGCAAGATAGGGTTAATCCAAATAAATGTAACTCTGAAAGCAGTTCTCCCGATGAAACAGGAAAAAAACCCTTGCCTCAAGTCTTATTAAAAGTCCAGGACAAAGGATCAACTGAAAACACGTAAAAACAGCAAAAATGTGGATGTCTTGCATCCTACCGAGACCAGTCACATCACAAGGCCGATCTATAGCACACAATTTCATCATAGCTGGAGCTATTGTGCCTATTGTGCGAGGTGTTGTGACTTTTCAAGCCCAGGCAATGCGCTGGGGCACCCTGTGGACACGTGGGATTTTTTTTGTTTCGATCAGAAATGACTACAGCCCGGAGACTACACCCCCCGCCCCCCTCATGGAGGTCAATGTACTCACCTTATTCCCTGTTTGCCTGGCCTTTTATATGCCAGGACTTGTAGCAGTTCCTCGTGGGTACCATGCAGAGGGCAACATCGCATGTGGTGCATAGACGTGGCGTCTTCTGTGTACAATTCACACACTGTTGCCGTCCTTCTGTGCCATCTTCCCCAAAGTGTGCGGGCATATGCAAGGCATCAGGTGGTGGTTGTGGTGGCGCTCGTAGAGGAGAGGGGACAATTTCACCATGTCCAACGTGCCGTAGCTCCAGAATTAGCTTCTCACGGAAGGCTTTCTGACATAAGGGCTTTCCACCCCTGCTTTCCATCATGTATTTGTGGAGGATGAATGCGTTCACTATGGCAATGTCAATAAAATGGTAAAAAAAATATATATATCTGTACCACCTCCTTGTCTTATGAAGAATTTGGTAATAACTAATCAAACTGTCAGACCAGTCAACGGCATTTTTGTTGTTATTGTAGTCTTGTACTGCAGGAGGTACTGGCAATTGTTCCACATTCCATATGCCATTTGTCTTCTGTGTTTGCGAATGGTACCGCATGCCCATATCTTGTTCTCATCCAGCAGTTGCTGGAACAGCATTGGGCTTGTATAAAAATTGTCCACAAATAGCTTGTAGCCAGTCCCCAAAACTGGGGAGGACACTAACTCCATCACTACGTCAAAGTTGAGCCTTTTCCAGACCCTGCTTTGTTTTTCCCCTCATAAACAATGAAGTCCCAGGTGTACCCAGATTGTGAGTCTGCTTCCACAAACAATTTGTACCCCCATTTCGATGGCTTATCTTTGCAGTATTGCCGGATTCCTATCCTGGCACGGGAGGCGACCATTCGTTCGTCAATGGCAATGTTCTGGCCTGGCTGGAAGTTGGAATATCAGTCGGATATCAGTGTACAGGGGTTTAATCTTCTGAAGGCGGTCAAACTCAGGGGTGCCTCTTCGAGCTGCATTCAGCTCGTCATCATCAGGGTCAGACATATGGATATTGGTGGAGATTCGTCTGACTTTACGGCCAGACATGGTTGACCCAGCCCACGGAAAGCTATGCAATTCTGCCCTTCGCCAGTAGTCTGTAAGAGCTGGGGCGTGAACAAGACTGATGTAAATGATCAGAAATAGATAGCTGAACATGTCTGCCATCGTCAGTTCTTCCCAAAGATGTGCATGCCTCCGTCTCCCAAATTTGTTTGTGTTACTGAGGACCTTTTGTAAAACTGCATCAGAGATGAATAGGCGAAAGAGATCCAATATGGAATAATTTCCCCCAGTAATAACTTGCGGACCAGGAGTACGAGTTGGTCTAAACACTGGTTGTTGTGGAATTATATCTTGTACCTCTGTGTCCTGCCATCCCCGTCCATCCTCAGTTTGCGACAAGTTTCTCCCCCTTCCTCCTGGCGGGCGGCCGACTCCTCGTCCTGTCCCTCTGCCTCCACCTCTGCCTCTACCCTTTCTTCCTTTACTTCTGCCACGTCCAGGGGGCCTACCTAGGCCGGCCTACCCCTCTGCCCCCCATCTTCTTCGCTGGGGGTACGTATTCATCTCTGTCATAGAAAACAATGCACAGAGACTTTCAAAACATGTTACCCTGACCGAACAGCTCTTGGCCCGGTCTGACTAAAAAAAAAAAAAAAAAAAAACTCTCTAATACACAGAAGCGCTGTCCATGGTGCTTACGAAGAGTCTTTGTCTTCGTCCAGGGATGAATTCAAAAGCGTTGTGTCTGTTAGGTCGCTGTTTTCTCTCTCAGGTTCCCATTCATCGTCTGTTTCGTCCCCATCACTGGATACTGTTGGTTCAGCGCTCGCCTCAGCTGTGTTGCACATTCTTTTCCTGGGATTTTGTGACATTATGCAGAAATAAGTCAACTTGTTCCATGGAAAAAGGCCAAAAATATGGCGAATATTGGGCAGCATGTACGCTTTTACATTTCAGCTTCAATAACAAGCTGCACCTGTGCAATACAGAACTGCATGCTGATTAGATGTTGCAACAACCCAGGCGCGGGGCTCATTGATTGTTAATTGGAACCTGTGACTGGTGCTCATCCCGGCCATGGGGCTCATTGATTGTTAATTGGAACCCGTCGACGGGTATCAGCTCAGCCCTGTGCAGTGGTAGTGGGGGCTAGCAGATTGGAGTGTCTAGTGTGCCCTATTTACCCATAGCAAGTGTCTCTCGAGAAGTCATGGTGGTGTGGATATGGTGTGGTGGAGAAAACTCTTTGAAAACATTGATTTGTAACTGCCGTCCAGGCTGTATACCACCCGCGGCTGGTGAACATTAACTGGTTAAGGGCGTAATACAATAAAAAAAAAAGTTTCTCCAATTCCTGAAAAAAAAATTGATGTAAAAAATTGAAAAAGATAGAAACAAATAAAGCACTTGGTCTGTGGAATTTCGTCTAATTTTTGCCATTTTTGGGAAAATGTGTCCTGCTTCAACACATTGCATAGGCATGTCACACCACAGGACATGAAGTCACACCACAGGAAATTCACTGCATTATGGTCATTTTAATCCTTTTGTATACATGACTGACATCTGAACTCATGCTAACTTGATAATGATATTGCGTTTAATCTTAATGTCTTTTCATTTATTAAAAAACTTTTTTTTCCTTCTATAAGAGCAGTCACACCACAGGACACCATAAAATGAACCTAAGCGTTGCGTGACAGAAACATTGCAATATGAATACATATTAAGAGGTTATAGTCACCTTAAACTTCCACAGCACTCCGCAATAACTGAGGTACTGACAGGTTAGGAGCCAGACCCTTGTAGTTGGTCTTGCAGCTGCCCTTTCACAAACACTGATATACATGTCACCCCACAGGACGCAATTTGTGTTACGAAATTGAACTTGTAGTTAATTACTGTCTTGAGTTTTTTTCACATTCACATATCTTAATATTTGTTTATATTCATGCAATTATGCCAAATGCTTCATACATTATTCAAAATGTTGTTGGTTAATTTATATTTACTAGGGGTGGGCAAACATGAAAATATTTAATCGCATTAACTCAATGACTTTCTGTGATTAATCGCGATTAATCGCATAGCGTGCGAAACAAAACAAAAAAATTAAAAGCCACTTCAAAAGCACCATTTTATTTGAAAATTACAGATTACCAAATCACTGATTATGCCTTCACTGTAGATTGTAGCCCCTTTATTAACAGACTATCTACATTGACATTTCTCAAGATGAAGCAGACCAATCATAATCACAGGCTATTTTGTATGTAATATTAGTCCTATATCTTTCAAAATGGAAATGTAGCCTATTTGCCAATATACAGACTACCAGACTAAATTACAAAGTAGCCATAGGCCTATGCCTATCCAATATAGGCCTAATGAAACAAATTATTGCATACAATTATTAAACCAGGCTATTTAAGATTGAACTGCACTGAAATATTAGAAACTCAAATTAGGATACTCTACATGGGCCTACAGGAAACTTAACACTTCTCACTTGAAATGAACAGGCAGGCAGACGTGTGTCTGTGGGAATGCCCCTCCTTCTCTCTGTCAAAGAGAGTTGAGTTACCGTAGCCTACACTCTCCCTCCTTCTCTCTCTGCATCTATTGCTACCGTTATTTAAGGTGTTTCAGCGACTAGAACTAATTGACTGGCTGTTGGCAGCAATTAAGCTACAACTTTCAAAACAATAACGCTGACATTACAAACAATAGCTTAAAGGCTGATGACGTGAGGTCGCCGATGTCGGGTAAACTTTTTGGGCTCTGTGAAATCTGTTGATGCAGATATGAATGGTGAATATGCGCAGATAGAAGCAAGGAAGCGTTGGCGATAATTGAATTCTTTTACCGCTGATTTTTCAACTGTGCCCTGAAGCCTGATTTGTGCTCCGAAAACAACGTGCTGCGCGATGATGTAGAGACAGCCTCCGCAGTGAGTCAGCGCCTTCTTTGCACGCGCAGCGCAGATGTAGAAACCAAAACGTTCCCTAAGGAATTTAATATCTCACGGTCGACTTTTTTATTGGGGCTTTATCAGACAGCTATGTAGTCTACACTGTTAGTTCGCGTGGCGTTATTGACAGCTGATAGCATAGCATAACAAGGTGTCACGCTATGCCTCCAATATTTTTACTATCTTGCCAGCTTCAAAGGCAAGCCACATCCTGCTCGAGAGCTGCACAATGAAGACCAGGGCTTGAAGACGAAATTATTTTTCTATCGTTCCGTTCCGAGCGGTTCAGGTAGGCCTTTATTTAACGTTTTCGTTTCTGAATTCGTTCCGGCACCAAAATTTCATTCCTGAACCGGGAACGATAAGAACGAACAATATTTTGCGTTCCGAACCGGAAGTGTTTTGAGGACCTATCAAGTTTATTTTTATGGACTGTATCTTATACCTGGAATAGGCTAAATCACAGACGGCATCCAAAAACATTCAGATCTCACATTCTGGATACGTGCTAAACTCCTTACCTGGATGCAAGTTTTATCTATATGGAGATCTTGCGCTATAATTCCTAACCCTGCATGGTGTAGATATGGTGTAGCTGGTCTGTTGCTGACAAATAACTCCAATTTCCTGTTTAACTCTACATCACAAACACTTCAATGTATGCTTCAGGGTATGCTTTTGTGAAATTTTATAAAATATATAGAGAACGAAATAAACCGTTATTAACCGGTTTTGTGGATTTCAGAATAACGTTTCTGTTCAGGAACAGTTGAAGACCATTTCGTTTTCGTTTCTGTTTCTGCTCCTCATAAAATTGCGTAAAATTCCGTTCGTTCCCGTTTTCGGTTTTCGTTCCTTGAACCAGTTCGAAGCCCGGATGAAGACTGTAGAACTTTATACAGAATATGTCCATTCATAAGTTGATGTCCTCCTAGGCCAGGGGTACTCAATTAAAAATCCCAGAGGGCCAGTTTTTCCAAATTCCTCCCAATAAAGGGCCAATACGAGCCAAACCACATTGCCGCTTTGATAGTTTCACTGCATGTGTCCTTGGCATTAACCTGGTCCTTTAGCGTTTTAAGACTCTTAATGTTCTTATGATGTAGTTGAGCTTTTTCAGCAAATAGTGAATAGGATCACAGGCCCTTCCTCAAGGAATTTTTTTTTTTTCCGAACAGCCACCAATAATATAAAGAAGTCTTTTTTTATCCCACAACCAAAAGTTACAGAAAATACTGCGAAATGTGCTTAGAGAGTGTTAAATGTTTGATTGTCAGGCAGACGAGACGAAATCGCCCCCCTGGTCGTTGATAACGGCAGTGGAATGTGCAGAGCTGGCTTTGCAGGAGACCATTCTCCCCGAGCTGTGTTCCCCTCCATCTTGGGCAGGACCATACATCAGGTGAGAATCGATGAACTGACTGGTTTTGTCTTTTTATTAGGTCCAGTGTACTTTGTATTGTCAGGGTTCAGTCTTTCAGTCTTTCCATGCCATCATACTAATTTCATACTAATTTCATTCCCACAAAGTGTTTGGGATGCCCAACTTGAGAAATGATTTCGTCACGTGCTTTGTCTACATCGATCGACAGCATCAAAGTCGATCGCACCCAATGTGTCATTGTTCCCCACCCCACTCCCTTGTCCCTCTCCCATTCGCTGATTGGTCTGTTACACTGAGTCCAAGAAGTATTTGAGCCCCTGCTGATTTTGCCAGTTTGCCCACTAATAAAGACTTGATCAGTCTACAGTGTTGAGCGTGAGCGCGTTCAAAAGAACGCGTTCATTGAACACGCTCATTTTTTCGTGAACGTTGAACGTTAATAAAGAACTTGAATGTGAATTAATTCACATTATATGTCATGAACGGCAGACATCACGATAAATGAATGCTGGAATTTAATTTCCATTGAAAGCTGAGTGACATCTGTTTTCTCTTTTGAAACGCAACGAGAGAAAGTTTCCCCCTTCTGTACTCTCGCTGGTGCCGCTTGTATCATCAGTCAGAATTTCTTTGGACATAGTGCGCAATGCATTGCGGGCAACGTAGTGTCCGGCTGAGAATAGTTGAATAACACAGGGCTAGTTATTGCTGCTTACGCACGACGTTACCCGTGATGAATTGCGGCGGAGAAAGAGAGGGAGGGAGAGCGAGAGACAGACTGACAAGCGCTGCATTTTTTTAAAAAATGGCTCGTGGCAGTGAGCAGCAAAACCAAGTAAGGACATTCACAACGTCCTTTTTAAAATTTGAAACGGCACATTTAGTTAAAACATCCATCCGGTGTGAATGCATGCACGCCCTCGAGGGTCATAAGTGAGGAAAGGGGGAGAAGACCCCTGCCAAGCCCAAATGTAAATTAAACTTCCAGCAGCCTTCAAGAGGTCCGTGGTTGTCTCGGAGCAGGTAGATAAAGTGATTATTGACTATTACACTGTGGAAGATGTACAACCTCTAAACAAAAAACACTGTATCACACGTGTGTTATAAGTGTACATAACATAGGCCTAGCCTACACAGTTTCCTTCAAAATATATAGGCCTATATATTTGTGCATTTAACTTTTGCCTTCATTAGGCCTACCTTCATTCAAGACTTTTGCTCATGTAAATGAATTCATACACAAACAGATAGGCTATAGGCCTATATTACCATATAAAATTATGTATAAGTACTTATGTAATAAGCAGGGGTGGAGTGGGAGGACTTTTCTCAACGGCACAATTTTCCCCTTGGCGGCCCTTTTAAAGAAAACAAAAAATATAAAAAACAAAAAAGCGAACAACATGGTTTCCTTACCAAAAAGACTGCAGTCGTACTACATGTGGACATTAGTGTTGTCAAAATATCAACCTGAAGTGGAGAATTGTAGCCTACACCTTGATGAAATGCACAGCCAGTGGTGTATTGTATGTAAAAAGCAGGTATGCACCCATTTCAAAATTTTAGGGATTATAGTATACTTAACCCCTTAAGACACGGCTTTATAATTTTGCTGTTACCAGTATGGTAATGACCAAGTCATAGTGCATTACTAAAGGGCCTGTGTTGTGTCATAGTATTGTAGTGCTATGGTAGTTAAATTTCAATGACTATTACCGCGTGCCACAGGAGGTAGGCCGTGCATTATGGGGTTAAAATTGATTGATCCATTATTTACAATAGCACAAATATACGTATATAGTATACCCACATCAAAAAATTCTCAAATATATAGTATACCCACTTCAAAAAGTAGACTACACCACTGGAGCCATCATGACAGTCCAAAGCATTCATAGAACTAGTTGCAGGTTTGGTTACATCACGCTACTGTTCCATGCAAATGTGCACTCCACTGTCATTTTAACAGTTTGTAGGCCTAATATCGTTTAAGGAAGACAGGATGAGCACGGGCACAAAGTTTTGAGTGTGGGGATTTTTAGAAGAGTAGGCTTCAAAATATAGTATAGTATAGCTTACAAAATGTCTGTCTACATTGTGCAATAAGCCCACCATGCAGCAAATAAGCCAAACCTAGCTACTTCAAAGCTCAACCATAAGTCAACAAAATGTATAACCAAACGGTGTAGGCCTACCTTAAAACGCTGTCTTCGTCGCAGCAAATGTTTTTTTTCTTTTTTTCTTGCAATCACTCTACTTTAATCCACAGCTTAGCCTACACACCCAGCACTGGTCACATCAGAATCTTGTGTGGTAATTATTTTGTTCCATTTCTTCAGACATTACATAGCCTACATCAGGGGTACTCAATAGGTCGATCGCGATCGACCAGTCGATCGCGGAGGCAGTATTGGTAGATCGTAGGAGGACACTTAAAAAAAAAAAAAAAAAAAAAAGTTCCCTATGGATACCCAGGATCTGACAGGCTAACTCCAGGCGTCTACACTGCCCTACACTGTATGGTATAGCCTACCATAAACACAACGACATCTTCAGATAAGGAGGATAACTGTCAAGCGCCACACTCAAACTCTTCATAAGTCATAACATCGGAGCACAAAAAAATAGGACGGCACGAGACGTTTGCCGATACCGTGCGCTATATGTTCAGTTAGTAGCCTACAGGCAGCGTCACCGCTCAAAAGAAACAGCCAGAGAAGAAAACAACCGCCCGAACACCGGCAATCCCCTGATTTCCCCCCTTTTAAACAATGCTCTGAGAAGTGCAGGCAAGATGCAACTCCCGCATTGAGCGTGGAGTTGGCTACTTCGATTAGATTTCATAGGCACGCGTGCGAGGGGAGAGTGAATGATGTGTGCCTGTTTAACCTGAGTGCAGGCGCGTCTTTTCAAATGGTCTGTTCAGCGCGGCCGCTAGACAGAGAGCGCGATTTTCGGTCCATTCAGTAGATGTCTACTTGTTTATTTTTTGGAACTTGGGATGTCTGTAACGTCCACGAAGATAATAACATCCACGTGAAAACGCCAAACGCCCGCAAACCGCTGTTCTGTCTCTCACAGCGGCATTAAAAAAGTCCTCCACGAAATCCCAAACCAACAACCCTTCAAATAGGTGACAGCAAGCATGCACACATGAAATAACACTTCAGGGAGGGAGAAAATAGCTCTGCACTCATATTAAAGTGAAAAGGGGATTACATAAAATCTGTCCAAAAACCAAGAGGGCACATCAATAACTTCATTAATATTAGGCTTATGTTAATTTATGAAAATTACATTTATCATAAACTTGATAGCCTACTATGGTCTCCCTTTGTGATCAAAAACAGGCGTAATTTACAGTAGGCCTAAATAAGGTCTGTATGAGGTTGTTATTCACCGCTGATTCACCATTCATTATTATTGATGTGTAGGCCTATATAGGCCTACAAATACATTTTCATATTGTGTTAAAATTGCCTTTCTAACAGCTGTATTTTCGAATGTTGTCCCCCGAACCCCCAGTAGATCACTTCCACACACCCATCTCAATAAGTAGCTCACATGTTGAAAAACTCTGAGCACCCCTGGGCTACATCATAGATGTGCCACATATAAATATATGTATGATAATAATATTATTTCGACTATAAGGAGATATACCGGTAGTTCTAACAAATCAAAACAAAACCCATTGCTTCTGTTAGGTGCAGTTCTCTTCCTTACCACTTGGTGGAGTCTGTTCGTAACCCAAGTCAATAACCACAGAGCAAGTGAATCTGGACTGGCAGACTGTAAACTGTAACAGTCATGTGGAAATCGGAAAATAAATCATAACTTATTAATATTTCCATCCTTTGGTAACCAATCTAAATATCACAGGTTCTTCAAATACTGAAAACGAAACTGTGTTACTAAGATCTAGTAAACTTCCGCGATCTACGGTGTATGAAAATTATCAGTAGAGAAGGGGTGTGGCCAATTTACTGTTTGACACCGTCAGTGAGGTATTGCCGTCTGGTACACGGTATAAATACTGGCTAGTCAGCTATGATAACTCACAGTTACGTGGAAAGTGGGTAGTCAGCTCTATTTAGTACATTTGCATGACTACAGGGCCAGCTGAGAACGCTAAGCGGACGCGATGTTACGTTTCACGGCCGCGGCCCACCGGGACAAGTTCCCGATCTCCCAATGGCCATTCCGCGTCTGGTAATAAGTCCTAATTAATACAATCAAAAATGTAATAAATAAATCAATCAGTCTCATTTGATTTGGATATTAATCTCAGTATTTCACAATGAATTGCAAAAGATCAAGACTAATAGGAGTATTTGAAGAGTTCAGATGCAAAACCCCCTAAGTACCTTTTCAGAAAATAATCTTAATTCATTTTTATTTAATACAAAGCTATCAAAATTGCATATTTTTTATTTTATTTATGTAATATAACTTTTTACATGTATTATCAAGTACATGAATGTAAACCAAACCAACAACGGGGCTCTCTAAAAATATAGAAGTGCAGGTCTTCAGAAATGGAGTTAGGGGGTTTTGCATCTGAACTCTTCACTTGTACACGTTGTGATTGGCAGTACAGTAATGCAGTCACCTTAATGGTATGAGACGGGCTGTTCACTGTGACTGTCAACACAAGGGCACAAAACTCAGTTGAAGGCTTTTAAATGTTCTAAGTAAGTTGATTCCGTACGTAGTGTACACAATGCAATAACAGACAAAATTTAATGAATAACTTTTATTAACTACTAAGCAGTGTTGGGGGTAACGCGTTACTAAGTAACGTTGTTACATAATTTCATTACTTTTGGCAGTAACTTAGGAACGTAACGCATTACTCTTTAAATTTCAGTAACGTAATTACAGTTGCTGCACTGCTGTAACGGTTGTTACTCGTTAATTGAGCCTTTAAATCGTCTTCAGGTTTGCTGATATTAGTTCTAGATGCGCGAAGCTCTCTGTCTGGGCTGTTTTTTCCCCAAACCCTTCTCGAGCTCTCGGATGTGGGTGTGTGAGAGCGCGCGCACGCAGACTGATGTTCCTTCCTCGTGCATGCAAGGTCTTTCACTGGGACTTTCATGAGTCAGTTGCGCTGTGATGTGCTTAACATATACAACAATACTTGGAGTTCCACCATCATTTTTTTCTAACATTACGCCAGGTAAAGTGAAAGTGATTCGCTGCGCAGTTAAATCTACAGTCATTCTGAGTCCACCCTTACGCAAATGTATGAATGAAACAGCTGTACCCATCGCAAATGCCATGGTCTCTGTTGTAATCACTGATTATATATTGGTTAGGTACAATGCAAAAAAAACCCAGTTTGGGTAGCTCCGTCAGCAGCAGCAGCCAGCGCGAATCAAGTAGACTAATTGGGAATAACGTGAGAACAAC
The DNA here is from genome assembly GCF_034702125.1 of Engraulis encrasicolus. Taxonomy (NCBI): domain Eukaryota; kingdom Metazoa; phylum Chordata; class Actinopteri; order Clupeiformes; family Engraulidae; genus Engraulis; species Engraulis encrasicolus. The sequence goes on from NC_085857.1 coordinate 58,908,706, forward strand.
AGCGCAAGCAACACTATTGCGTTGAGGCCACGTTCTTCAGGCTATTCAAATGTGCCTGATCACACCGAATGGATTCTGCATTCTAGAATCCTTAATGATAATGTTGATGCATACAATCCAAGGTCGTTTTTAATCAGGAAACTGAAAGGATTTGGAGTAGCTAAGCTGCAAAATCGAGGAGAGGAAATATGTAAGCCTAGGGTGTCCTTACCTACAACATTTCTGTTTGGTATGGCCACCTCACCCTACTCATTCTGTTTTTATTCAGTGAGACCAAAGGCAATTTTCATGCTGAAATGACAATAAAAGTCTATTCTATTTTATTCTATTCTATTCTATGGCGTAATGTTAGACTAGATTCAAATGTATTGACACTGTTATAAATAGGACTACAGGGCAATCATGAAATGCATTTTAGATGTGAGAATGACAATAGGCCTAGGCCCTATATGAGGGATTCCATAGAGGTACAGTTTGCACATATTAAAATATTAGGCCATTTACACAGCCGGCCTACAACCTGGGGAAGCAGGTGTATTATGAGTTGTGCCACTACACTGGTTAAAATCCCTTTTCCCGCGAAAAGTAAAGTAAAGTAATAAGTAACGAGTTACTTTTTAAATTTAGTAATAAGTAAAGTAACTCAATTACAATTGAAAGCAGTAACTAAAGTAAAGTAACCAATTACTTTAAAAAAGTAACTTACCCAACACTGCTACTAAGTAATCTAAATAAAGCATTACATTCAATGTCGGTTAAATGGAATAATACAATCATAAGGCACAAATATTATAAAACAAGGAAGGAAAATAAAAGAAGAAAAGAGGGGAAAAGAGAGAGGGAGAGAGAGGCTTCTAGCCTGTGTGTGTGTGTGGGTGTGGGTGCGGGTGCGTGTGTGTCCCTTGTGGACACGAAATGGCGGACCAAACGTGTGTGTGTGTGTTTGGTCAAGCCAAGCTAGCATTGGCTACAGAAAGTTCAGGCAGAACAACAGGCTATGGTAGCTATTGGCTACCTAGTCCAAGGTAATAGCAGGTAGACCTAGCTCTCGGTGAAGCTAGGGGCCTGCAACGGTGTCTAGGATTTCTGTAATTAATGTACGCTATTCCAAATGGTAGAGAGAGAGAAAGAACCGAGACAGAGCAGGGAGTGAGAGACGGGGTTGTCTAGGGCAATATCGATAGTCGACTACAAATATGGCAACTCACATGTGGGGAAATATTGTCTAGGTATGGGAATATACACAAAGCTGGCTAGCGTTAGCTAACACAATCTCAGAAAGTTGCAGAGAGCACAGGACAATTAATGACTCTCTGGCGGACAGTGCAGTGGAAAAGTTCTACAGAAATTGTACCGAGAGGCACATGGGTTGTCCTGGGGTGTCTACAAGAGTGATTATTCTCGAGAGAGGGGGAGAGAGAGAGAGAGAGAGAAGCAGTGACTGTGTCAGGAAGAACGGCTTATGCTGTGGAGATTAGCAGATGGCTAGCTAATCAAGGCAGGACCTGTTGTACAGTAACAAAATAACAAACAGGCACGCGCACGGAGGTTTAATAACTGCACGATCGCATTCGAGAGGTTCACGGAGCGTTCCAAACATTAATATGCATCCAAACAATGCTTGAAAACACTCCGATCGTTTCGAATGAGACGTAGCAACTAGTAAACAACCGGGAGAAAGTTAGTGATAGCAGGTTGCTAACTAAACAAAAGGGGAGACAGAAGGGAATCAGACATGTATATGAAAATCAGCTAAGCTTACTTCAAAACATATCTAAACTGACAGTAGAGTTATATGCCCAGATATGCCTACTGTGAACGATGGAAAGGCTTCCAGCCTTTTCAGGAGAGAGAGTGGTTATCCTCAGAGTGTATAGACGAGTGTCCAGCAGCGCACAAAGTCTGTGAGTCCAAGGCGTCCGATTCTCGCTCCAGCGAGACAGGAAGGGTTGGGAAAGGTTGCTCGCACAGTCCGGCCGTGCGATGCTTTAGGCGTGAAACTCTTGATGCATCAAAGTTCCACAAATGAATCCGGATGAAGTCTTAAGCAGGAACATCCAGGCTACCGACTTGTTAATGGGCTACTGCCTTCCAACAGTAGAAACCAAAGACACTGTTGTCTCTGATTGAACTTTGCAAAGAAAATAAACTTACAGCTGTGTAGGGATGAACTAAGCGTTAAATTATCTGTATTTGACCTAAATATCAGATAAAAGCTATGTTCAGAGTTTTGTGTGCACAATCTCTTTACCTGTGGCCACACAGGTCCGCATAGCAGGATAGCCAGCGGCAGAAGAGAAAGATGGTAGCTTCGAGGAGGATGTCATTACCAGTGGTGTTGCATTCTGGGATTGGGCTACTAGTTGCGCTAGGTTTGTGTACGGCCCCCTAGTGGAAGGGAGGAGAAGTGGCCCTACACATGCATGATGGTGAGGAGGATGTTCTTGGGATCACAGACAGTAGTTCTCTTTCTCAAAACACATTGAATTGTGTTAATGCCGAACAGCTTGATTTTGTTTTCATCTGACTACAGCAGCTCCTTATCATATCCTAAACTCAGGTGGGACTGCACAGGTTCCTTCTGAAGTAGAGGTACCATGTGTGCAAAACAGGATTTTAATCCTCTGTGGCATTAAGTGCTACCAGTAGTTTTCTCAGGGATTTTTGTTCCAGTAACTTTGGTATCATTGCCTAGTTCATCCCATACAGGTCTAGGGTGCTTTCTTTCAGTTCTCATGATTTTCAAATCCCTACAAAAGGTAAAATGTTGTATAGACAGGCTGATGGATTGTCATTTTGTATTCCTTACATTTTGGAAGAAATGCAACAACAGTTGGGTCCTTAATACCCAGTATCTTTCTTGTGACTTTGTGGGCCATTTAATCTTTGTTCAGGTCTAAAATCGTGTCCCTGATATCCTTTGACCGCTCTTTGGTCTTTCCCATGCTGTTGAGGTTGGAGAGTGATTGATTCACTCATACTATGGACTGATTCTGCTCATTCCATATGTCTTTTATGCATGTTAGTATGTACAGGTGTCTTTAACTCAGATAACAAGTTGATCGGAAGTGCCCATCAGGTCTGTGGGTCCAGAACTGTTACCAGTTGGCAGGGGATCAAATACTTATTTTGCCCAATGAAATAGAAAACTGTACAAGTCAACCTTAATTGTTCTGGTATGGAAATGATCTGTGTGTGAATTAAGGCCCTTAAGTGTGTTTAAGTAACCACCCTGCCTGTGTCTAAGGGTGACATTAGGCTAGATATAAACGTCTTCCAATGGTGATTATACTGTATACATGGTGAGAGTTTTTCTGTTTTTTTGGTTTAGGGACGAGACGCGTATGTCGGAGACAATGCCCAAATGATGAGGCATAAGCTGAGGCTGAAGTACCCCATCGAGCATGGCATCATCACCAACTGGGACGACATGGAGATGATCTGGTGCCACACCTTCTACGACAACCTCCGCGTGGACCCCGCGGAGCACCCGGTCCTGCTCACTGAGGCCCCCCTGAACCCCAAGGCCAACAGGGAGAAGATGACACAGGTACACATCTCATCTCCTGTTTCGCTCCCTCCGTGATTTCCGTCAACTATTGTACACCTTTATTCTTTTCTAGTGCTGTCAGAATTGTCACGTTAACTCAACGCCTCTTTAACGGCGATAATTTTTTTATCGCGAGATTAACGCGATGTGACCCTGTGAAGTTTTTTTAATAAACTGGCCGATCGCGGGTTGCAGCGATAGCTTAACTACAATTCCCAGCATGCACGAAACGTTAGCAGAACCTCCTGCTTCCCACTTAGTGGGGTCGTAGGCATGTGCATTTTTTCTCAGTCATTTCAAATTGGTGTTAAAGTTTGGTTTTCACTTCCAAGTTGAAGTTTAGGGTCTATAGAACAATTTGGGTTCGAGTGTCAAACACACAGATAACAAAATGGCCTGCGGGGGGCGCTCTAAAATATATAAACTGCTATAACATTTTATTAGTTTAACCAAATTTAACATATGAGGTATGCATGGATTCAGCATGAAGAGGAGGAGCTGGTGAGCTAAGTATTTGGTTACCAGATTAAAGACACACTATGTAATAAACACACTTTTAGCCCATGGACAGCGAAATTCAGGGTTTTTTTAAGATAAAGGGTGGAAATGCCCTCCAAGTTGCAATGAAACATCATTTATTGTTACAATTGTTACAAGTTATTGTAAATAAAGCCTGGGATATCATTCAACTTGATTTGTTCAGAATATCCCTGAAGCACAAAGATACTTACACAGCACGAAAAGGGGGATTTGTGACAATGAACTCGTCCCTAATCGTCCACGGACTTGCCTAACTTTCGTCTGATTTTGAGCGCTTGAGAGAATCAAAACTATCAATTTTGGTGACACCTAACTCGCCCGGAAGCGAATCGCGAGCCGCGTACAGGTCTCACAGCAGGGTGTTAATGGCCCAACGATTACCACATGAAAGGCAATGACAGCCAGCCCGGAACGCGGACTAGCCTTGCTCTTATTGGACGAAAAAGACACGTGACTCAAAGTAAAAGAGCTGCGCTATTGGTTAGCAGCTACGACCTTCTATTGGTCACGTTGGATTAATTTATGCCTACCGTATACAGTAGGTGCAAAAATGCAAAAATTATTATTACTAATATAGCCTACCTAGGTTGATTTTACTTTGTATATTCACATCATTATAGGCTGCACTGTGATGGGGCTTTAGCATGCATGATGTGAATTTATTGATAAAATGAAAATGAATGAAATGAAAATTATTTTTTAAAAAACGCTTTTAATATCACACCAAAGCAAACAATGTACACACACTTTGACAAGAACCATGCAACTACACACATACCCTGCAAACAATAGGCCTATACTCTATATGCAGTGATGTACACAGCACTCAGGTCACAAATGTACAACTAGGAAACATTTCATTACCGACAGGTTAAGTTTGGGCAGGCTGTCATGCTTTAGCGTACGTATCGCACGCTAGTGCATGGTGCGACGCATTTTGAATTCAAAGCGTGCTCCTCAACGCAACGGTAAAGCGCTTTCATGCACTTTTGACTAGTGACGAGGTTTGCGCAGTTTTCCCGCCGTGTCGGCGATTTTGTTTAGTCACAGCGCATTCTGTTACTAAACGCAAATATGTTTTGCTGTGCCCTAACCAAAACCACCCCTAAACCTAACCTGTCAGTGAAGTAATGTTTCTGCTGCTTTACTTTGGCCAAGAACAGCAAGATTAGGCGAATTTCTACCTAAATTGTGCCTAAACCAAAACCATCCCTAAACCTAACCTGTCACAGGGCGTTGTGGAGCACGACTTAACTTGAAAATGCGTATTGGACACACGCGATAGTGAGTTCAAAACAGCGTGTCATAGATACGCTTAGCCTATGCATGATGTTTGGGAAGGGCACAATTCATAAAACTCAGAAACATACAATGCTTTTTCAAAAAAGGGTTCTATGTTCCCCGCTGCATCCAAGTAGACTGCTGCCACATTGCTAAGAGCAGGTTGTTGTTACATCTCTGACAGGTTAGGTTTAAGGATAGTACAAAAATGGATTTTAGTAAAAGTTGTCAATTCATAGTAAATATGTGGTAAATATGAAAGTAAGAGGAAAAATACTACAGGTACTGCCTTTTAATACAGACTATACAGGTATGTACAACATTATAAACATTGCAGTTGATTTCATGTTCTTCAGCCAGGGTCTACTGAAGGTCTCTGGTCACTGCGTCCTTGTCATACTGCAACAGGCACTCAGTCTCACTTCTGGGAGCTGTAGAAACAACAAATAAATTAATACTTCACCATGCACCTCATATTGACATAGCAAATATATCAATAAGCAAGTCATATTGAGCCCAACAGGGATAATGTCCTATTTCAGTCTTCTATGGTCTCATGCACTATGTCTCCCTGCCAGGATATGTAGGATGTAAGAAAATAAATCAAAACATAGCAATGCACAGCATTGAGAACGTATCTATAAAGTAGCACAAGTCATATTGCCAATGTAGGCCAGGGGTGGGGAACCTATGTCTTGAGGGCCGTTTGCGACCCTTGAGGCCGTTTTATCTGGTCCCCGATATAATTTTAATGTTATTCATCTTCACATAAAATATGACATATTTTGTAAAGGAACCTTAGAAAATACATTTGCAATACAATTAAGTTATATTCAGGGAAGCTGAAGAAGGTGGTGTTTGTTTAAATGTGGCTGCCTTCAATATAGGTCTAAAGTGAAGGGGAAAATCCTGGTTTGTGTTCATAGTACGGCCCTTGGAGAACTTTTACGGCCCCTCGGATGAATTTGAATTGGCCCTTCGAATGAGAAAGGTTCCCCACCACTGACGTAGGCTATAGGTTAAGCTTACCCTCTTCTGCGGTGAGACTGTGCCCATTTTGGGTTGACCTCCACACGCGTCTGTAGCACAGCACACAGGATTGCAGGACACAGCATCCTGCAGGACACTACAAAAAAAAAACACAAAAAAAAACAAGGGGAATGAATAAATTACCTGACCAGTTATTAAACAAATGAAAATTGATGTGCCAGAGCTGTGGTAAAAGTAACCTTGGGTCCAAATCATCTAGGCCTAGGGTGTGTGTGTGTGTGTGTGTGTGTGTGTGTGTGTGTGTGTGTGTGTGTGTGTGTGTGTGTGTGTGTGTGGTAAATCCAGTGTTCACATTATTCAGATATGAGAATTAATTAATTCATTCATTTTAACTGACATTAGTACATACCCATATCAGTGCCATTTCACCCTGCCAAGACACTGGACCTGGGTCTATTGGAGCTCTCTGCTCAGGGTGTCCTCATTATACTGCAGCAGGCACTGTTGTTTCTATAGTTCCTAGAAGTGAGACAAATAAATAAATACTTTGCCATGCACCTCATATTGACATAGCAAATATGTCAATAAGCAAGACCTATTGAGCCCAACAGGGATAATCTTACACTATATCAGTTTTCTGTGGTCTCTTGTAAGATTGGCCCATCACCATTCTGCAGGACACTACCGTCTCCCTGCCAGGATCTGTAGGATGTAAGAAAATAAATCAAAACATAGCAATGCACAGCATTGATTACTTATCTATAAAGTAGCACAAGTCATATTGACAATGTAGGCCAGGGGTGGGGAACCTATGTCTCTAGGGCCGTTTGCGACGCTTGAAGCAGCTTTATCTGGCCCCCCGATATAATTTAAATGTTATGCAGCTTCACATGAAATATGACATATTTTGTAAAAGAATCTTAAAAATTACATTTGCAATACAATTAAGTCATATTCAGGGAACCTGAAGAAGGTGGTGTTTGTTTAAATGTGGCTGCCTTCAATATAGGCCTAAAGTGAAAGGGAAAATCCTGGTTTGTGTTCATAGTACGGCCCTTGGAGGACTTTTACGGCCCCTCGGATGAATTTGAAGCGGCCCTTCGAATGAGAAACGTTCCCCGACCCTGACGTAGGCTATAGGTTAAGCTTACCCTCTTTCACTCTTCTGCGGTGAGACTGTGCCCATTTTGGGTTGACCTCCACACGCGTCTGTAGCACAGCACACAGGATTGCAGGACACAGCATCCTGCAGGACACTTCAAAAACAAGGGTAACGAATAAATGACCTGTCCAGTTCTATAAAAAAGAATACCCTGAAAAAGAACACCCTGTTGTTTCTACAGCTCCTAGAAGCGAGACAAATAAATTAAATACTTTGCCATGCACCTCATATTGACATAGCAAATGTATCAATGAGCAAGTCATATTGGTCACAAAGAAGTTAATCTTACATTCTTTCAGTCTTCTATGGCAAGTTAGGCCTTCAGGTGACTCGTCTTCGCCATATTATGAGACAGCAGCCTGTGAAAACATGGCAAATAGAATAACCCATTAACCTTGGGTCCTAATATAATACATGGACATAAACTAGCCTACATTATTTAGACAAGGTCGGTAGACCTCCACGTGAAACAATAAGAAAAAGTGACCATACATAATTTCAATTTCTTGAAGAGGCCATCTACACTTATTTGTGCAACAAGTGCTGTTTTGAGGACCCATACTTTTTAAGGACAGGTTGCCTACTGTTGCAAATGCCAGGGTATTTCACATTGATTTCGGGGTGTCGTGCTCAACTTGACCACTCTGGTCGACATTGAGCTCGCGCTGATACATTGGGCTCGCGTTACTGAGAACGATTCCCTGATTGACGCTCCCAACGCAGGACGCTCCCCTGTCGGCTCGCTCCCACTAGCCAGACTATCGATCCCACCGCCATATAACGGAGCTAGTTATCTTTTTGATGTTAGTTTTTTTTGTTTCTAACCCTAACCCTAACCCTAACCTTGACCCTAAACCTAACCCTAACCCTAAATTGCTTGTATGTGGCAGTGTATGATAATACGTGAAATATAATCGGGTGGGACTACACGTCCGGGAGTGATAGAAACACCTGGGACTGCACGTCCGGGAGCGATCTCAGTTGGGAGTGTCCATCTACCACCGTTTCAAAGTAGTATGGAACTAAATTATATCCCACCTTTGACTTGATTTTACGCCGGTGGGTCTTGGAACCCCTGTGTGACTGCCTAGGTTTCAGGATAGAGAAAGTAAAACAAAAATCATTGAGTAAAATCGATGGGGGACAAATTGTAGCTTTTGTAGACAACGTCGCTACTTGAGGAAAAATAGCATTACTACAGGGATGTTAGCTACTCGATACATAGTAGTGACGCTACGACCAAGCTACTAGAGAATGTAATTAAACTAGTCGCTTCGCTACCGCCCAGCACTGAAAACCAACATACCCAGACGGCACACCAGTCTTTCCAACGTCGCCTAGATGCATTTTTGCCGCTGTAAAGTACATTGGCACGGCGTCTAAGCGTTAGTTCATCAGCGAAATACCGGGCAGACGTGAAAAATGAGCAGTGCCCAGCATCTAGTTGATGAGCTAACGCAATAGCATGCTAACGGTAGCCTTTGTCTATCTTTAGGCAGGGGAAAGGCAACTGAGAACGAGCAATGTCAAACAATTTACCATCAACAAGTATACTTAACATATTCACTGTTTCACCACAGCATTTTGTCATTACGATGCTCGCAAGTCATCAGAATTTACTAGCGTACAGCAGCAACTAGCTATTAGTGTAGTCACATTGAGGGGACTTGAGCTACCAGCTATGTAAAACGGCTGTGCCATAACTTAGCAATGGCGGATCTGTGTTCAGAGGAGCTATTCAATCGCTCTTGAGTACTGAAACTTTAAACCACAGTTGAGTAAAATGTACTTACATGTATATGACGCCCATTTTCCGTTGGTATGTGAGGAACTTTTCCCCCATATCGCCAAGAAACTTGTAAACCACACAGACAGAGCGTGGTTCTCTTCAATCAGGAAGGTGATGTTGACCGCGGCTGATGGCTTCTTTGTGGCTTGTGTGTGGAATTCGCATTGTGCCAATTAGTTTTACTGCCACCTAAAGGCTTGGTGTAGAACTAATTTAACCAGAGACGGTCTATTTTCAACTAACTTGAACAATCCTTGCTTTAGTTCAGAATACCATTTAAAAACCAGAGTGGCCAAGCACATTGATGTTTTTCCTCAAAAGCAGCTGAGGAACCTTTTTAATTCGAAGGGTCACTTCAAAATGTATGTCCAAGAAAGATCATTCAGATGATTCTATTTTGATAGCCTATTCTGTAGGTTCATTTAAATGTTTATAGCACAGATCAAATTGTTTGATCAACTTAATTTCTGAGCTTATAGTATCATAATAAAATGTACTGACAGCAAAGCTGTGGCTAGTAGAAAGGTTTAATGCAGGGGTGGGGAACCTTTTTCATTCGAGGGGCCACTTCAAATTCCTACCATGGTCATAAAATCCTCCGGGGGCCGTACTATGAACACAAATCAGGATTTCCCCATCAAGGCCTATATAGACACCTTTAGGCCTATATAGACATATAGACATCTTTAAAGGTAGACACCTTTAAAACAGTCCCCACCTTTTCTAGGTCCCCTGAATATAACTTAATTGCATTGGAAATGTAATTTCTAAGATTCCTTTAGGCCTGCAAAATATGTCATAGGCCTATTTCATGTGAAGTTGCAAAACATTATAATGGGTAACACTTCCAAATAAGGGGCCATAATTGACAGTAAAGTAGCTACAACCTAATACTTAAGTAAGGGTTAATAATCATTACTTAATGGCACATTAGACACATATTAATTGTTATTAATGCATTAGTAAGCAGTTACTTAACTATTAGATAACTATTACCTTGTGTTACAAGTTAACAGCATATTATTATTTAACTAATAGATAAGTAAGGGCACAGTTAATAGTTAAGTAGCTATCAGGTCATACTTAACTAAGGACCAAAAGTAACACTTACTTAATACAAAAGCAACGCATAACTAATGGTTATATCATACATAAATATTGGGTTTTGGGACCCTTATATTAGAGTTGGCTGAGGATAACTAATGGTTAATTAATAGATAGATATTGATGTTTGGGACCCTTATATTAGAGTTGGCTGCGGATAACTAATGGTTAATTAATCGATAGATATTGGTGTTTGGGACCCTTAGAATAGAGTTGGCTGAGCATATCTAATAGTTAAGTAATTAATCTACTGTGACATCAAGTTTTCACTTGTTCAAATCACTGTAATAGTGGCAACAGGAGCCATTATATAGCAAGGATTGGACGTACACTTCTCAATGATGGTGGGATGATGAGATGTAATTTTTTCATGTACCACTTATTAAATTTAATGGTAAAAACCCTACAATAAATGCAGAACATTATGAAGAGTAACAGTTTTGAAGCGAAACTAAACCATTCCTTTGTGATAATTAGGTTAATGTTTGAGAATATTAGCTCCAAGAAGAGCAGTGCATGATGGGTACGCAATCTATAGACAACAATAATTCGGTATTATTTAATCATTAGATATGCCTTACTTTTGTATTGAGTAAGTGTTAATTAAGGTCCTTAGTTAAGTATGACCTAATAGCTACTTAACTATTAACTGTACCCTTACTCATCTATTAGTTAAATAATTATATGCTATGAACTTGAGACACATGGTAATAGTTATCTAATAGTTAAGTAACTGCTTACTAATGTTTAACATGTGAATTAATAACAGTTTATATGTGTCTAATGTGGCATTAAGTAGTGATTATTAACTGTTACTAAATTATTAGGTTATAGCTAATTTGTTGTTAATTATGTTAATTATAATTATATATATGGCCCCTTACCATGTGTCTCAAGTTAATAGCATATAATTATTTAACTAATAGATAAGTAAGGGTACAGTTAATAGTTAAGTAGCTATTAGGTCATACTTAACTAAGGACCTTAATTAACACTTACTTAATACAAAAGTAAGGCATATCTAATGATTAAATAATACCGAATTATTGTTGTCTATAGATTGCGTACCCATCATGCACTGCTCTTCTTGGAGCTAATATTCTCAAACATTAACCTAATTATCACAAAGGAATGGCTTAGTTTCGCTTCAAAACTGTTACTCTTCATAATGTTCTGCATTTATTGTAGGGTTTTTACCGTTAAAACTAATAAGTGGTACATGAAAAAATTACATCACATCACCCCACCATCATTGAGAAGTGTACGTCCAATCCTTGCTATATAATGGCTCCTGTTGCCACTATTACAGTAATTTGAACGAGTGAAAACTAGATGTCACAGTAGATTAATTACTTGACTATTAGGTATGCTCAGCCAACTCTATTATAAGGGTCCCAAACACCAATATCTATCGATTAATTAACCATTAGTTATCCGCAGCCAACTCTAATATAAGGGTCCCAAATATCAATATCTATCTATTAATTAACCATTAGTTATCCTCAGCCAACTCTAATATAAGGGTCCCAAAACCCAATATTTATGTATTAATTAACCATTAGTTATGCCTTGCTTTTGTATTAAGTAAGTGTTAATTTTGGTCCTTAGTTAAGTATGACCTGATAGCTACTTAACTATTAACTGTGCCCTTACTTATCTATTAGTTAAATAATAATATGCTATTAACTTGTAACACAAGGTAATAGTTATCTAATAGTTAAGTAACTGCTTACTAATGTTCAACATATGCATTAATAACAATTAATATGTGTCTAATGTGGCATTAAATAATGATTATTAACCCTTACTTAAGTATTAGGTTGTAGCTACTTTACTGTTAATTATGGCCCCTTATTTGGAAGTGTTACCTTATAACTATATCAGGGGCCGGATAAAACGGCCTCAAGGGCCCTCGAGACATAGGTTCCCTACCCCTGGTTTAATGGTTAGTGATTCTGAAAAACACCACTGGGCAGCGTGAAAAAAACATACACACACACAGACACACACACACACACATTTTAGTAAAAGGCCAAAAAATGCCCTAGGGCCCCCAACAATCCCGTTGCCTAGGGACCCCAAAATCCTAGAAACAGGCCTGCCGACCCCCCACTCCCTCCCACCCACCTGACCTCACCCCACCCCACCCCACCCCACTTGAAATTGACTGGGGCAGCTCCCGACCTGATCACTGGCATTTACATATTAAAGGCTCTTCTAAGAAGGGGATGGGAGGGGGGCATGGGGGAGCCGCAAATGCTGTGGCTTGAGGTATGAGGCAATTTAAGGTGCAAAACTCATCCACAAATTCATCTTTTCATGCAGTGTTAGGATACCTATACGCAAATATGGCTGCATAAAGCCTATGTGATATTTAGGACCCAACTTGCAACTTTGAGTTTATGAATTTAGGATCAAGAGTAACTTTTTTCAATCAAGCCATATTCTATTCACACATAAAATTACAAAAAATAAATCAATAATAATAAGAATAATAAGAAGAAGACTGCATTTCCGGAGAGACAATGCTATTAGTATGCTTGTGGCCTATGCACACACACAGAGCTGTTGTATACACAGACAGAAACATGAGGGAAAGAGATAGAGGTCTGAGTGTGTGAGTCTGTGTGTGTCTGTGTGTGTGTTTGTCGGTCTGTGCGAGAAAGAGGTGTGTGTGTGTGTATGTGTGTGTGTGTGTGTGTGTGTGTGTGTGTGTGTGTGTGTGTGTGTGTGTGTGTGTGTGTGTGTGTGTGTGTGTGTGTGTGTGTGTGTGTGCATGTATGGAGATGCTTCAGGTGCCTTTCAGCAATGGGTGGGTAGGGAGAGGTAAGGGTGGGATTCAAACCTGCAACCCTCTGACAGACCAACACCCTACCCAGTAGGCCACTGCCACTTACTGTATAGAGTGGCCACAGCAGCATATTAGGCCACAGTTGCCCAGGTGACAGCAGAGGTCTAAAGATCTACAAGGCTGCATGTGTGTGTGTGTATGAATGAAGATTCTAAAGGCGAGTTTGGCAGTCAATAGCTGAGTAATATGTGCAGCCTTGTTTTTACGCTGTCATATCTCCAAAAGTTTTGCAAGTTGTCAGATGATATCGACACACAAATGGACAACCCTGCTCTTCATATCAAAGCTGAGATCACTTTTCTGGGCCAAATGGTTCAGTCAAAAAAATGACATATTCAGGCCTATGCACTGAGCTGTTCACACATTTTTTTCCAAGTGAATGGGGTCACATCATAGAGATTTTAAAACTGCTCCCTCTGAAACACTTTTAAGAGTTAGCTTATGATCTTCACAAAGTTTGTATTCAGAGCCAACCTCTCTGACAATGCCTTTACCTAATTGATACCTAGTTAAAAACCCCAGGACAGGTCACCTCTCACTCTGCCACAGTTTGTGACATCATCATCTTGACCATTCTACCATTCATTTCAATGAGGGGGAAAACAGAGAAAACTGAGGAAAAACAAGTCTGGTGAACGAATGAAAGGGGGTAGGCCAGCGAAAAATACACCACCCTGAGCCCTTTTCGAGGCGTTCGTTTTGGCACTCAAACTAGGTCTCTATCTCGAACGCTGCAGAAATTCAAAGCCGGCATACAAATGAATGGCGATTCCCATAGGCCGACGTGAATGGAAAAATGTAGAATAATAATAAACTGTTGATAAACAATTAGTATGCTTTCCCACAAGCATACTAAATAAACTGTTGGATAACAATTAGTATGCTTGCTGGGGGCAAGCAGAGGCCTTTGGCAAGCATACTAAATAATACTATAGGACTATTTCATACATGGTAGACACAATCATCTGTTGTTTTGAGGACATGTCTGTCATCTGAGAACTGTCCATTTGTTACCAGCGCAGTTGACAGGAATGAAAACCGTTCTTATTATCTGCATTTGCCAGAAATGCCTGCCAATCTGGTAACAAATGAACAGTTCCCAGATTTGGACTACACTACCAAAAATGCAGTTGCCAAAGATGTATTCCAACTAGAGGTGAAGTGCAGCTGTACTAGTACTTGTACAAATAGACCTGCCAGATCTCGGTGCAAGTGCATGAAGGCAGAGTTAAAGTGCACACCTCTGTGCAAGTGCACATGCAATTTCTAAGACTGAGCACTGACTGTTTTTGTATCTGTTCTCCGACATAGTTATTGTAGAGTGGAGTATTGGAATAAATGTTAGCCCTATGGTCTGTTTGTTTTTTGAATGTAGGAAAAAATGATGTTCCCCATAGTATTTATTATTAGTATGCTTGCCAGCGTTTCCGGGTGCCATTTTTATTCTACGAACCATTCGTTTTGAAGAACCGCTCAAGATAGAAAATCCGTTCAAAGACCGAAACGTTCGGCTCGGTCATACGACCAGGTTTTGTATTTTTCACGGGGGTACCTCGAACTCTCTAGCGCCACCAACAGGAAAACGGTAACTTTTGAACCGTAGGTCCAAATTTCAAAAACTTGGTATCCCTGGAATCCTTGGACCAAGGCGAATCCAACGCACTCTATGACGTCATTTTCCGCCTGGATAGTTTTCCCTCCATTTTGAATTTTGTAAAAATCAATAAAAATGGCGCCCCGCCCACAATTTATGGCGGATCGTCCCGAAAACAAAAAGCAAAGCATGTTCAGAACGGGATACATCTACCCTAAAAGTTGCGGAGCGATTGATTGAACCGTCTTCGAACAGGAACCAATCGAATTTGCCGGCGAGGACGCCAAACAGGAAGTGAGGTCATATCTCGGCAACGCCTACTCGTATCACAACAAAAATTGATACACATTATCCTTACTATAGCCAGGGACTACATACCAATTTCCGTGAAAATTGGAACATGGGGGGCGCCACAATTAGTGAAAATGTGTTTTAGCTCATATTGAAGTCGCCAAACAGGAAGTTAGCTCATATCACGGTGAACGACATGTCAGATCACAACTTAATTGGATACACATGACTGACATCACCCCTAGAGTTCAAATGACAAATTGGAGGATAATTGGCCACTGGGGGGCGCCACAATTGACGAAACTGTGTTTTGGCCATATTGAAGAGGCAAAACAGGAAGTTAGCTTATATTTCGGCAACGCCCATATGTATTAAAACCACAATGGTATTCACATTATCCTTGGACCAAGCCGAATCCAACGCACCCTTTAACAAAATTTTGGACCTCGGAAAGTTTTCCCGCAATTTTGAATGTTGTAAAAATCAATAAAAATGACACCCCTCCCACATTTTTTGTGAGAGTGTTTCGAAAATGTTATCAGATCATGTTCAGACTGAGATACAGCTACCCTGAAAGTTACGGACTGATTTCTTGAACCGTCTTTGAACAGGAGCCAATCAAATTTGGCGGCGAAGACGCCAAACAGGAAGTTAGCTCATATCTCGGCAACGCCTACTAATATCACAACAAAAATGAGTACACATTATCTTCACTATAGCCAAAGGCTACATACCAATTTTTGTGAAAATTGGCCCCTGGGGGGCGCCACAATTAGCGAAATTGTTTTAGGTCAATATCAGCCCCATTTACACTATGGGCCAATGGCCTCAATGTATTGGCCCAGGAACTTCAGCCAAGTAATTTAAAGCTATTTGGTGCTATTACCTTAGCCCAAAGGGTGCACAACAAAGATATGCAAGTGTACAATATGGTGTCCAGGGGGTGGTACACCAAAAAAACATGTTTTTGACTTTTTGACTCTTATGGGGTGTTTGTGTTAGATTCTGTATGTTAGATTGTGTGTGTTTGTGTGTGTGTGTGTGTGTGTGTGTGTGTGTGTGTGTGTGTGTGTGTGTGTGTGTGTGTGTGTGCTGAACATGGATGAAGAGCAATGCATGAAGGGCAACCTCCACGAAGGGCAACATGCATGAAGGGCAACGCATGCATGAGGGGCAGCGAATGCAAGACGGGCAAGCATACTCCAGCATTTTCTGTGAGGAAATGCAATCTAGTTATTATTATTATTATTATTATTATTATTATTATTATTATTATTATTATTATTATTATTATTATTATTATTATTGATTTACTTTCTTCCAGATATAAAGTTTTTAAGTTGTGAATAAAATGATGGCTTGATTGAAAAAAGCTGGTACTCATGATCCTAAATTCATAAACTCAAAGTTGCAAGTTGGGTGCTAAATATCACATAGGCTTTATGCAGCCATATTTGTGTATAGGTATCCTAAGTATCTGTGTGCTTCAGGGATATTCTGAACAATTCAAGTTAGGTGATAATCCAGGCTTTATTTACAATAACTTGTAACAATAAATTATGTTTCATTGCAACTTTGAGGACATTTCCACCCTTTATCTTAAAAAAGCCCGGATTTAGCTGTCCATTGGCTAAAAGTGTGTTTATTATATAGTGTGTCTTTAATCTGGCAACCAAATACTTAGCTCAACGGTTTCTCCTCTGCATGCTGAATCCATACATACCTCATATGTTAAATTTGGTCAAACTAATCAAAAGTTATAGCAGTTTATATATTTTAGAGCGCCCCCCGCAGGCCATTTTGTTATCTGTGTGTTTGACACTTGAACTCAAATTGTTCTATAGACCCTAAACTTCAACTTGGAAGTGAAAACCAAACTTTAACACCAATTTGAAATGACTGAGCCTAATACGACCCCACTAAATCCCCTTCCCCTTGTCTGTCTCCGTACTCGGCTTGCTAGGAGGAGCTTTCAGTCTGTGCATTGCAGTGAGTGAGGTGGTAGACAACACCAGCCTGACAGCATCTGCCTGTAAAATAAATGATTTACAAAGCTCTCTATGCCTCGTTTTTAAAAGTTATGGACTAACATTTGTTGCAAACAGTGTGCTGAAGGACTTGATTGGTTGAACAATAGCTGTAGCCAATGCCGGGGTGCACATTAAAGTGATCGGGAGTTTTCCCGGCCCAAACCATCGACGTGGCCCACGGCGACAACTCATTTAAACTTTTTTTTCTTGTGTCTTATTCTTGCATTAATATCAATTAAGTTGCAACCGCCAGCTGCATCATAGTGGATTAAATAGGTCCAGAGCCCCTTCCTAGAAAATCTGTGGTTCTACTACCATGTAAGCAGCATAATTCCCCCCGACCCCTCCCATGTGTTCAGATGGTGTGGCCCAAAACTCGTCTTTTTTAAATCACACTGGCGCGAAACAGAGCGTCAGTGATGGAAAGCAGAAAGAGGGCTAAAATAAAAAATAAAAAAAGAGAGAAGGCGGCGGCAGCCAAATGTATAAATAACTGACATCTTCTCAAGACAAACTGGTAGGTTACTGAAAGAGATATAGATAATTGGCCTGGTTGTGAATATTATCATATAACGTGGCGAGCGTTTGCAACTGTCACAACTGTCAACTTACTGTCAACTTTTAAAAATGTCACAATGTAGGCTATAGGATTATCTATGCTTTAAAGTGCATTCCTATTTCCGTAGAAGAACCGAAAACTTGTTGCTTTACATGCCAGTTAACCATTTTGATTAACAGATTCCCAAACGCTTCATCATGCTTTATTTGTAGCATACCACCAGCGCGCACAGGTTGACGCAATAGACATATTAGATAGCCTATGCAAATAGGCTATAACGTGGCGATGTTTGCAATGTCAAATCAACTGTCAACTTACTGTCAGCTTTAAAAATGTCACGATGTAGGCTTTTATGCTATGGTTGAAATGTATTCCTATTACCACCGGCGCGCACTATTAGTTATTAGCGCAATGGATATAGGCCTATTAAACAGGGGGTATTACATTTGTTGTTAAATAGCCTATTTGTTATTAAATGCACGTCAAACATGCTGTTTAAATCATTTATAAGTGCTGTAGCATATCAATATTGCTCTTGGTTCGCGCGCACAGGGACTAAGGGTGGGCGATATATACCGTCTGCGAAGTTATCGTAAATGTTGTTTTGACGATGAGTAATTTTGCAATATCGAGATATTTTTATGAAGACGCTAAAATCAACAAAAGCGCTGTGACAGGACTCATTCAGACAGTGACGACAGCCAAGCCTTTCAGCCAATAGTAATGTAGTTGTGAACTGGAGAAAAAAGTCTGTGAACCAATGAGCAGACAGCGCTGAAGGGGGCGCGCTGCAGCGTTTTGTCAGTCAGGAGAGAGAAATTTCCGTGTCACTCGTGCACAGACAGCTGGGCACTGGAGGAGAGTTGCTGTTATCTAAATGGTGGATTTACATGTGGAATTCAACCATTAAACCAGCCATTGCATGATGCTGAGGGCGTTTTGAAACTACTATGTGCTTTACTTAGCAACCGTCTGTGATTATGGAAAGCCAAATGGTTAGGAAGATAAATAGCGTTGTCTCTGGTCTGAGAAATCGCTAGTTAGCATGCTAGTTAGCGAACTAGGCTAAGCAATGTTGTTCTCTACAACTATTAGTGGCTGTTACTCACTACTCAAACACCCACCTGCATACAGATGGCATAACTGCTTAGGTGGACAAGTACTGTTAAGTTAGATTGGTGCAGTGAGTTAAATTACAATGTGTGAAATTCAACACATGCAATTTGCAGCTGCCCTACACTGTAAAAAATTTGAAGAGGGTTTACTCAATAATATTGTGTCAAGAAAGTGACACGTGATATAATTGATTATATTTTATGACTACAATATTGATTAAAATTAATTGAGAAATATCACTTAAATTTACGGGACAATAATATATACCGGCTAATAGAGGACACTATAGATGTGTGTTTTATTTATTAAATGAGAGCTTATATTGCTTAAAAATAATGAGTAAATTTAAAAAAAGATTTATTATGAAAAACTCTCAATTTAAATGTGCAACTTACCAAAGTTAATTTAAGTAATATTTACTACTTTCTCCTCATATTATTTACATTATATTTGCTAGTTTTATTTGCTAAAGGAGACTACCATGCACAAAAGTAGTAGGAAATTAGATAACATTTATTTGTCTTTCCCACTTCAATTTAGCAACACTAAAATGGGTTGCTCAACAGAAAAAAAACAAAAGCATATTCATTTGTGCACACAAAATACAAACAAGTTTTAGAGGAATGCACCGTGTGCAATGTTTATGTAAATAAAGAAAAAAAAGTAAAAAACAAACAAAAAACACATAGAGAGTGAGCGAGATCTGTGTAAGGAGTCTCCTGAAAGGCTCTAATGAAGAAATAATGACCTCACTGTGTACCCGCAATTACACAAACGTGTGTGTGTGTGTGTGTGTGTGTGTGTGTGTGAGCGATAGTGTGCGAGCGAGCAAGCGAGCGAGAGAAACAGAGTTTGAGCAAGCAAGACCTGTAAGAGGAGGCATCAGAGGCATCTCTAAATAAAGAACTAAAGAACTTGCGAAGAAGCGTAAGTGTCCATTGCACTGCCTCAGCTCAAGTGTCCATTGCACTGCCTCAGCTCAAGTGTCCATTGCACAGTCTCAGCTTAAGTGTCCATTGCACTGTCCATCGCACTGCTTCAGCTCAAGTGTCCATTGCACTGTCTCAGCTCAAGTGTCCATTGCACTGTCCATCGCACTGCCTCAGCTCAAGTGTCCATTGCACTGCCTCAGCTCAAGTGTCCATTGCACTGTCCATCGCACTGCCTCAGCTCAAGTGTCCATTGCACTCTCAGCTCAAGTGTCCATCGCACGGTCTTAGCATAAGATTGCTAACGGCACAGTAGATATAACTTAATGCATAGTTCACAGCTTCAAACACATCTACAGACACATCAGATATCAACAAATCAACCGATGATGGCATAACACATTTGACTTTTTTGTGCGTGTCAACCTGCTTGAAAAAGTAGTGTTTGGAGAAATTAAAAGGTAAATCTTTAAGTCATTAAGTTCTGAAAAACTGAAGTCAAGTGTCCATTGCCTCGCCTCAGCTCAAGTGTCCAGTTCGGCATTTCCTTAGTCCAACAACTTACTCTTCAAAGTGTGCAGCTTTGGGGACTGCTTCGAACAGTCCAGCTCCAGAAGGAGCTTCTGGAAGATTTCAAATGTATATCTGAGCTCCTTAGGGTAGGCCAGATTTAGTGCATAAGTCAGCCCGAGGAGCATGCAGCAAGCCCTGGCAAAGGTACCAGAGTGGTGAGAACTTTCACTCCCTCAATGACGACACCAACATCGCTCGGAACCCTCTGCTGAGCTGGGACATGATGCTGTAGAGTCCAGCGGATTTGGTGAATTGATCATTGCA
>NC_085857.1:58929428-59036928 GCF_034702125.1 Engraulis encrasicolus
AAAAAAATGATGTTCCCCATAGTATTTTCATTTCCTATTACTGTTCTCTCAAGGGTTTGTAAGTGTCTCAAAATTGTATTCTTCCTACAATTTACTATTTAACGTACAACAAATTAAAGCAACGTAAGCTATATAGAAGTACATATGAGAAAGCGTCCTTAATGAAAGATGGATACATACTTGTTACTAATGTTACTACAGCGTAGGGCACTGGGTTACTACGCCGGCGACCCACTCCTCACTCATTTCCTGTCTCTCCTCCACCGACCTGTCAAAAGTAAAGGCAAAAAGCCTTTAAAATATATTAAAATGGATACACACTTAATAATAAACAAGATTTTTTTTTTTTTAAAGCAAAGGTGCTTATAATGAAGGAGCTAGCCAATCAGAGAATATTAAAACTGTGATTTGCATGTGTGTGTATCTCTGTCTCTGTGTGTCTGTGATCCACAGATCATGTTCGAGACCTTCAATTTCTGCGCCATGGCAGTGTCCTTCCCAGCTCCTCTTGCTCTCATGGCCTCTGCTCGAACCACTGGTCTTGTTGTGGACTGTGGCGCTGGGGTAACCAGCATCATGCCCATCGATGACGGTCAGGCCATGGTCCACGGCATGCAGCGGATGGATCTGGCCGGACGCGACCTGACAGACTACTTGACGAATATCATGACGGAGCGTGGGTACAGTTTCACCACTTCTGCTGAGATGCAAATCGTGCGTGACATCAAGGAGCGACTGTGCTATGTGGCGCACGACTTTGAGGAGGAGATGGGCACCGCTGCCTTCTCCTCTTCGCTGGAGAGGTCCTACGAGCTGCCAGACGGACAGGTCATCACCATCGGTAACGAGAGGTTCCGCTGCCCAGAGGCCCTCTTCCAGCCATCCTTCCTTGGTGAGTTGGTGTGCCCAAACATGTAGCCATTAACACTGTTGTACAGCATTACTCTATATAATATCTATTGTTTAAAGTGCAGTATACAACATGGTCTCAAAACACTGTATAACTAAAATAACAATAAAACTAATTATAAAAAATAAATAAAGGAAAATAAAAATGATGCGCAAATTAATCAAAAAGTATGGTCATTTAAGTGAGCTCAATACTAAAAAACATATAAGGGGGAAAAAGGATACCAGCAGCAAAAGAAAAAATAGGAACCTAAGACAAAAAAATACTATCAGACCAATTAAATGCATAAAAGAATGAAAAAAAAAATGTTTTCAGTCTGGATTTGAAGATCTGGGGCCTCATGTACAAAGAAGTGCGGACGCGAAAATCCTGAAAGTGACTTACGGACAAAAAAATCCGGATGTATCAATAAGTGCGTAACTAGGTTTTGCTGTGAAATCTTGCGCACATGCACGAGCACACGCGGGCCCAAGTCTCCGCCTTGTCTCCTCCCTTAAATATTCTATATGAATATTCTAATTAGTATGAACAGACCCATTCGTGTGCATTCATTGGTTGAAAGAATTGGAAAGGGAACGCGGGAAGGGGAACGCGGGAAATACATTTCATGATGCAAGGTGAAGGCGCAGTTTCGGAGGTAGCCAATTTAGAAGGAAAAAGGCTGCGCGCAATAGCCAAACAAAATTACTTTGGCGTGTGTATAAAATCAGGCATTGGTAATAATAGCCTACTTAATGTGAGGACTGCAGAAAAACTGTCATATTATAGCCTACTGCAGTACTACAATGCAGGTTTCCCAACAATTGATATTTACAAGGCATTACATGAAAACACATTGCGATGAGGCAGTCGCCAAGGTTTCCGAGAAATAAACATTTAGGATATGTCGGGTAGGCCTATAAATATGAAAGATGACACATGTACACATAGGCTACGCCACATGTATGAATAACTTGCAGCCAATAGGCCTACTCAGTTAGCCTATAAAATCACCTGTTAATTGATGGACTAATTTTACAGTAGCCTTATTAAAAGAGAAAGACAAGCACTGCAGTGAGGACGTTCCCAACAAATGCGAGAAGACACATCGCAGATCCAGAAAATATTCAATTTTTAATAGCTGCCAAATAGGTAGCCTACTTGAAATAATACTGCTGATGGGCATCCAATTTCGTTGTAGCCTAATTCCACGATAGTTTCATGAGTCCACTTCATTTTAACCAGCTGCCTCAACAATAGGTTCGTACCTCAAAATTAAAATCCACGTTTAACTGGCTGCATCTCTGCAATATTTCCGACCGCGTACAACACATGTACTTGCGCTGCATGCCTCTGTGTGCCGCCAAAAAGACGCAATGCACCACTTACGGCAACTTCCATGCTTACGGAAACTTCCACAGCAGCCCTGAAATTCGCGTGGAGATCCGCAGTTTTCCACGCCTAGTCTGTTTTAGTACATCTGACCGTGACCGTGGAAAACAACTTAAGTAGATTTTTTGTCCGTAAGTGAGCTTCATTCATGAGGCCCCTGGACAGAGTCTGCCTTCCCAATATTTAGGGGAACATTGTTCCATAATGAGGGTGTGCGGAAGGTAAAAGCCCTGTGGCCAGCTGGCTTCTTCCGCGCCTCAGGTATGGACAGGAGACAGGAGCATGCATGGGCCGCAGACTACGAGCCGGAATACAGTATAGGGTGTGAGAAGCTCTGACAAATAAGTGGGTGCTAGGCCATGTAGGGCTTTCTACAAACACATCTCAAACTAGAATGGGCACTCGGTAGAGCGCAAACCTTCGCCTACGCCACTTATTTTTTTCTGGCCATCTTCAAAGTGTGGAGCATAACATTCTCCAAATTTTGGTGTTAGTTTCATTTAAATCGGACCGGAATATCGTAATATCACATTTTTGGCCCTGTCTTGACCTCTTATTCAATTCAGCATGCACACGTTCTTCTGGCATATAGTGCTTGGCAAAGAAAAACGTTTTTGACCTTTTCGTGACCTTGACCTTGACCTTTGACCCAATCACTCCCAAAAAGTAATCGATTGTTCCTTGGGTCATGACCAATCATCCCACTAAATTTCATAAAAATCGGCTCAATTTATGTTTTTGACCTTTTCATGACCTTGACCTTGACCTTTGACCCAATCACTCCCAAAAAGTAATCGATTGTTCCTTGGGTCATGACCAATCCTACCACTAAATTTCATAAAAATCGGTTCAATTTACGTTTTTGACCTTTTCGTGACCTTGACCTTTGACACAATCACTCCCAAAAAGTACCGTATTGGCCCGAATATAAGACGTGGTTTTTGTTATAAATTTAGTACTCTAAAAAGGGGGGTCGTCTTATTTCCGTGCGCTAGAGAAAAAAGTAAAAAATAAAAATAAAAAAAAATGTAAAAACTTAACCTGAATGCGGTCATTAGCCTATGCTTCACAACAATGCCACACAACTCAATAATGGATGGGTTAAGAGATTGTTTTGTCCATATCAAATTTGCAGATGCTTGTTTCGTTATGACTGTTGCACCGCACGTCTATCAACTGTGAAGGTCAACGCGATGCAGACGACAGTGCAAGGGGAAAAACACAAGTCAATCGCGACTCGTTGCTCTGCTTTTATTTGTGTTTGGTTTTACAGTCTCATCAGGAAAGCTTTGGTCGTTCTCTCTGGTCAGCCGACAACACCACTAGAAACTAAAGAAATGAAGGGTGATTTGACGAACAACCTGTAGGCTAAGTTTTGGATGCTGTCATCAGCCAATCAATGGTCATCTGTGTGTGCCCGAGAAAGCGGCGCCTTTGACAAGCGGTGCCTTTGACGATATGCCTCGCAACGATGCAACAACACAGAATAATGGTTAGGGCAAGAGATTGTCTTGTTCATATAAAATCACTAAGAGTTTTACCCTTGGCACGAAATGAATGCCAATCGGACTTTTAACTCATTGGCTGCCAGCCATTTTCATAAAAGAGTACCTCGGAGTGCCAGAGATTTTTCAGCATTTTGGGCGTTTTTTGGAGGCTCACAGAAAATTGAGTTCTGTGTCTATGTCAACACCATACCTATCAAAACACAGATTAGACGCTCATCTGTCATCAGAAAAAAAACAGTGTCTCTCTACCCCTTTCCGTTCTTTCATAATCATCTGTTGAAATTAAGTGGAATTCGCCAAAATGCTGCTTTCTAGCCAAAAAGCTGAGAAAACGCCATTTGAAGTAGAACTATAACTGCAAACGTTTTTGCCCATAATGGCATCGTCCTAACAACTCAGATCAGATGCTATTACAGAGTCTTCTGTCATCTGTAGCCTGAACAAAAGATCGTTTGTATGATCTTTTCAACCTAATATACTGAAATATAACGGGGGTGGACTCGAAAACAAGGGTGTTTTGGTTTAGTTGCTGGCGCGCAGAATGGATCATGACAGCAGGTGCCCCTAACTCTGGGAACTCCCTCCCTCTCCTTCTCCCTCTGATTGTGCTCTCCCCTCGTTGGAGAACGAATCACAGCTGGTTTATTTCCTAGTACCGTGTTAACTTGTGTCTTTGTGGGGGAGGCAGGCAGGCAGGCAGGCAGGCAGCTCCGCTTAGCATAGCTTACTGCAGCTTCTTTGGCAGAGCGGACAATTTGCAGATTGATTACTGTCATCATGGTTCTGCTATAGTGATCTTGTCATATATTGTTCAATGAATTTTCTTTTGATAAAGTACTGATCACATATCCAACATTTCACAAGCCGATTGGAGTGGTGAAGGCTAGCTGGTCTGAGGCTAAGTGCAATGTTTTCTCATGTGAGCTGGTGTAGGGGTAATCCCACATCTATTGGACATGAGGAATATTCTTCCTCACGCAAGGGCACTAAAATATGTAGGTAAAACTACATTTATTGGACGCGAGGAGTATTCTTCCTCACAAACGGGCACCAAAATATGTAGGGTCAACTACAATTAATGGGTACGACGTTAAATGTAAGGGAAGTACAGTAATGTAATTATAATTACATTAATAAGTATACAATTCTTATACAGTTCCAAATATGTAATGTGTTATTACTATATGTGAGGAATAAGAGTATAAGAAATGATGCATGAAGAGTGTGTTAAACTCTTCACGCTGGGTATCAATAATGTGTAGGTGTGCACTTATGGAATTGTCAATTGCCTAATTAATGATTGCATAAAACACGGCTCATGACCGTCTCATAAAATCATGACCATTATTGACAAATAATCTGAAGGTTTTGTGTGAATTCTTTTCTGGTTGACTTCGTAGAAATTGTTCAAATAAGACAAACACAGTTCACCACAATGTACATTTATTGTAAAAGCATCATCCGGTCATAACACTGATACAGTCAATGTGACTTGCAGGGCATAAGAACGTAGGTAAAATATACAATATATACACGGGGTATGAGAGGATGCGCTATATGTGTGTGTGTGTGTGTACGCTATGCGAGAGAGAGAAAGAGAGAGAGGAGGGGCGAGTGGCGAGCGCTTTCTGTGAGCGCCGCGCACCTCTATTACCGCGTGTGCCGAGCGGTGGGAGGAGAGAGAGAGAGAGATGTATGTTCTATGAACTATGGCTCAAATGATTCTGCGCAGCGCTGCGCGCAGGACCGAAATATGAGATACGAGGAGGGGCGTTAAGCTTTCGGCTGATGAAGCGGGAACTTATCTTCAAGATAGAATTCAAGCTAATCAGAGAATACTGTCCTTTGTCTAAAGGCTTTACAGTATGTGTGGGGGGGAGGGAAAAGGGAGCGCTTGGCGCGCTTTTCCGACAATAGCTTACGTCCTCAACTCGATAACTCTATGGGTTAAAACACGGGTACGTGTATCTCTGTGAGTGGATAATTTACATGTGGGTGCAAGTATGCCAATCCTGCAACTACAGTAAACTAAGAATAGCGTGTGGCTATTTGTGGTGATGAGAGGGGAGAAAGAGAGAAAGAAAAGAAAGAACAGATAGAACAAAATAACCCAAAATAAAATATATCACACTCTACAAGTGTGGATATTTAAACACAACTCCTCAAAGCTATGTAACAGTTCTAACTGCGTATATATGCCCAATTTCAGTGCTTACTGCATTATCCTTGGTAGGAGGAGAGAAATCCTTTGATCTCTCGGGCGAGGTGGGTGTGTGCGTCTTCGTGCGCACGAGGTCCTTTTGTTCTCCAAGCTCGCAGGTCCTGTTTGTGGGCCCAAGCCGTTCCGGGGCACGAGGTTGCAATGTGTCCACAGAAGTCTTGCTTCGTTGTACGGGGAAAGGAAAAGGGTATTTCGTTGTGTAATCCGATTGTCTTTGCGGTGCCGTCCTGCGAAGGTCCAGTGGAAAGGCGGGGGGCACGTAGGTCCGTTCCACGCGTAATAACTATACCGGCTGTCCACACTCTCTTGGGGGACAGACCATCAGGCTCAGCCGAGTCTTCGTAGACTCTAGGCGAGGTCCTTGATTTCGGTACTAGTAAAAGATTAACAATTGTCCGTACAAAAGTTATCCTATAGCGCGTGAGTTCCTCGTGGGTCCTGACTCACTGCTCTCCTAGCAGTGTCCGCAAAAGTCAAATGCAATACAAACGAAAACCGGTTGAAGGAAGAAATATATCGACTGTAGTGTTAACCTGGCCAAGATAACTTACAGTTTCAATAATTTCTAAAATAGACGTCCCTCTAAGGAGACGTGTCCTGGCACGTCTCACATCTCGATGTAGGAAGTCGGGCGTCTGGCCTAGGGCGTCAGGCTTAGGGGAAAAAGGGGTGATGCATACCTTTACCTGGGCTTTATACATACAAATGGTGTCCTCATCTTACAAAATGGCAGGCATTCGTAAAATGAGGGGAAATGAATTAAACTTTAGGGGTAATAACGCCTACAGCTGAAAGCATCTGACCAGACACAAAGGCTACTCTGTTCCAAGAATCTGCAACCCCCCCTGTCTTTTTTGATGATACAGTAAGCTGATCATACTATACAGATCCATAAAAAATAACTGTAGAATGAGTAAAAATAGTTGACTTACCAAGGCTCCTTTATTTAGGCTTAGTTGTAAGTTGTTAGCGATTTCGTGCTAGCTAGCTAGCTAGCGTAGCAAACTTTATAGCCAAACATTTCCCAACTGAGGTGACACATCACCACTAGTCCCGTGCATTCTCCTGTTAGATGATATTTTGTAAGCATCATCCTGATGTTGTGTAGGCTGATCACATTATCCAAAATGAAAGGTTGCCACACAGATCATCTCATGGTGTATTTTGGGCAAGCTAGGTACAATGCCTTCTAGCTAGATAGCAACAGGGGGTTGTATTTTGGTCATGAGAGGAAGGTTTTTTTTGGTCAGGCTCTGACACTAAAATCAGTAGCCTACCTGTGTTAAAATCAGAGGGCAAGAAAGTAGACTACTGTCACAGGTGCTTTACTTTCAAAAATGATTTTGCTATGCTACTTTTGAGATTATATTATAATAGTAAAAAGGGGTGTTTTTGTCATGACATGTCCTCTTGTTCTGAACTAAAGCCCTGCCTTGACTGTTCCTAAGGACACTTCTGCCACCTACAGGAACAGTTAGAAAATGCCTAGAGGCTTGAAATTTATACAGAAGATAGGTCAGACCAGGGCCGGTTCTGGCTTATTTGGTGCCCTAGGCGAGTTTGAGTTCTGGCGCCCCCACTGTGTGGTGTGTTGGATGTGATGGTGGTGGGGCCCCCAACCCCAGATGAGAGGGAGGTTATCAATGTGTTTGAATTGTAATATGAAATTGAAATGCCAGGAGAGTGATACAGTACATTTGCATGTAAAATGCATGTGTAGACAATAGGCCTACCAAGGAGGTCTGCATTGATAGCCTATCTACACTACAGCATCACAAAGCATGGCAGCATAACAATTTTAATAAGCTACACATTTGTGCTGTCTATGATTCCAAACCAATTTCATTTCTGGACTGGAAATAGTGGTGCATTTGTGAGTAGGAGAATGAGAAGGGGGCTGTCTATGTGTTTGAACTGGAGGGACAGGGTGAGAGAAAGGGAGAAGAGCTGTCACGCTATTGAATTTCATAATATACAAAATATAGTAAATAGCCTCCCTTGTCTGCAATACTACATCACTCAGCATGAAAACATGCTGTGCATGGTTCTGTTACATGATTCATATAGGCTATGTCATTCTGGTCTGGAAACAATGTTTTTTTTAAGCTTACAACAAGCAGGTAATTCATGTGGATGGAAGGAGATATGGCAGCTAAAATTGTTTTAAACATTGCACCAGTCTTACTTTACATTAGCCTAGCAAGCCAGACCCGTACAGCAAATAGCTGTACAGGGGTCTAGGGGAGCTGGGAGAGAGTGTGGGCGGTTGCTTCAGCACTCAACGTCACGCAATAGGATGGTGGAACAACAAATCCCCACACACTTCTGTGTAACGTCACAGCTGTCTTTCACAACGTACACGCGACACGCCCCTCTGTAGGTGCAGCGGCAACTTCGAGCCGTCGTAGCAGTGAATTCGTGTGATGACCACAGCCACAAACAAGTTTCCTAATAAATCGTGTTTTCACTTATACAGTTCAAAAATGCATCGTTTTCAACCACATGGCCCTCCTTGATCAATCAGCGAAATGTCGAGCAATGTGGGGCTTGTTAAATGGTTATATTTATGATTGTTGTCAACATGGCATGTTCGGTGTTAGCTAGCTAGCTGTATACCCATAACTAATACATGGCTAGCCGCTAGCTCGGTAGACTAGGTGTCATTCTCATCTATTTAGTGAGCGACTTACAGACTTTCAAAGTTCCCAAATGTCTCGTTTTTAATGACATGGATCTTATTAGAATTTGGGGCAGGCATATAATACAAGGCTGGATACCTAGCTCTGTTATTGACGACAGGTTAGCTAGCCACTAGCGAGGGCCTCTTTGTAGGTGAAGCGGCAACTTCCAGCCGTCGTAGCAGTGAAAGCGTGTGATGACCACAGCCACAAACAAGTTTCCTAATAAATCGTGTTTTCACTTATACAGTTCAAAAATGCCTCGTTTTCAACCACATGGCCCTCTTTGATCAATCAGCGAAATGTTGAGCAATTTGGGGCTTGTTAAATGGTTATATTTATGATTGTTGTCAACATGGCATGTTCGGTGTTAGCTAGCTAGCTGTATACCCATAACTTTCCCTGATTGTCGCTCCCAACGCAGGACGCTCCCCGGTCAGCTCGCTCCCACTAGCCAGACTATCGATCCCATCTATTTAGTAAGCTACTCAAAGACTTTCAAAGCTCCCAAATGTCTCGTTTTTAATGGCATGTGTCTTATTAGAAATTGGGGCCGCAATTTCATTCTACACCTACAGTAGTGTGACTGGTTCTGTAAAATGCTCAACTTAGCTTACCGAGCTAGTTTAAAACATCGAATGATCAAATGGTAATGTGTTGAGATCTATTTGTGTCCGATAAGTTCATGGTGTATTATTACATCAATCCATGTCAGTCACGAAATGTATTATCATCCAGGCTTTTTAAATTAAGTAAACACTTTCGTGCTGTACGTAGCACGGACGGACACCATGCTTCTTCTTAGAAAGTTTCCTGTTTACTAGGTAGCCCGGCCCCCCTCGCGATTTGATTGGCCCTGTCATCGGATAACTTTCAGCCTCGCAAAACGACCGGGGTCCGCTAGACTGCCCCCGGGAGCAAATTCAATTTGCGGTCGCTAGGGGCGTCTAGATTTCTAGGCTAACTTTACATTGCTTGTCAACCTAAGCAAGTATTATCAGGTGGGTGTTAGTGAGTAGTGAGTAGGCTACTAACAGCTACTTTACTGGATTTCATTGCTTGGCATACTTGGCTAATGTTAGCATGCTAACTAGCAATTTCTCAGATCAAAAACAAAGCTCTTTTTCTCTCTAATTCCAAATAGTAACCTCATAACTATTAGGCTCTCCATAATCACAAACGGTTGCTGATTAAATCACATAGTTCCAAAACACCCTCTGCAACTCCTGCATCATGCAATGAGTGGTTTAATGAGAACATAACAATTCTCCATCCAGCAGAGCACTGCTGTTTGCGCTTGCCCCCTCTGTCTCTCCAGTGAGTCTCCAAATTCAAAATAGATCACACGCTGTCACTCGTCCCGCCCCCTTTCTCAGAACTGTCTGTTTATTGGTTCACAAACTTCCCAGAGACAGTTGGAAGCGATATTACTATTGGCTGAGGGGCGCTTTGCCGTGAGGAGCGCTTTCGCCACGCTTTGTTGATTGCGACTTCATAAAAAAACTTCATATCGCAAAATTATGCATCGGAGAGCGCCATTTCGGCGCTCCTTCTTCACATGGCGCTCTAGGCGACCGCCTAGCCGGCCTATGCTTAAAACCGGCCCTGGGTCAGACCGTCCTCGAGGTCTGGCTGTAAAAAAAAGCAATTATCGGTGAACGACGTCGAAGGCAGGGGGCGTCACTATTCGAAATGACGTCATAGCGACGTCGAAGGCAGCCAATGAGTTAATGTCAACGTGGTCCTGATAGGCAGCGCATGGGTTTGAAGTGCAAATCGTCAATCTGCCTTTGGTCACATTCGGTTTCTACAGTCCAACGGAAAACTTTGGATGCATAAAATGAACGGCGATTTGGCGAGACGGCTGCTGGTTAGATATTGCTGTCAACTAAGCATTTTGCAAAATCTGTGCATTGCACAATAGGTTGCCTATCTCTGGACTGGTTGCCTGGCTGGCGCAGACTAATGCTCTGAGTGTAGGCTATGTTGTGTCGCACTTTAAACAGGCGGGCCCAGGCGGCTGTAGCCTGTAGGTGCCTATTGGCGCTTGACAGGTGAAGTGAGTAAAGAAGGGAAAAGGATATGAGTAGCCATCGGTGGTCTTATATCATGGAAATTCCATGAAAATTATATTGTGAAATTTGTTCTTTTTTAAAAAGCCTCAGACTTTGTCTCGGCGAAGGTAATAAGTTGGGACGGGGATCAGTGAGATGTATTAAACATACAAATAAGATATGACAACAAAGAAGAATATTTCAAAATGAATTATACTGATGGACAATATGAGTGTGCAGGTATTAGACCATCACAGAGAGGCTGAGTCACTCACAATTAAACATGCAGAGGGAATAATTACCAGAGTTATTACCAGTCCCCCCAGGAAATCGCGATGTTGCGATCGCGTCGTTTTTCGCAACTTCAATGATTTCCCGCGAATTCTGCGCGAGAGCGCAACTTTAACCAATCACCGCGATTTCCCGCAACTTTGAACACTTTGAACCAATCCATGTTGCGCTGACTTCACTGACGTCGACAACTTCCTTTCAAAAAGGATAATACAATAAAAAATACAATAAAAAAGTAACCTAGCAATCAGTCCCAGCACTTTACTATGCATGTACAAAGTTGTCGGTGAGGGGAAAAAAACTAATAAATACGAATGTAGGAAACGCCATGTTCTCATTGCGCGTCTGCTCGCATGGTCACAGGAGGGAAAATGTATGACTACTAGTCTGGCATAACCAATAGGCCTACATTTTTTAAATGTGGTAGGCCTACATAAATATATAGCCTAATTAACACTTCATGACAGTCATCTAGGCTACATTACGCCAAGTATAGGGCTCCTACAACAAGATGTGTTTTCTTTTTTCTAAAGCGGTCCACCTGCTGGACTACTTTGGTGTTTGACTTGTGCGCATACAGAAGGCAACATTTTCCCTCCGAATTGAGATGCGCAAATGCCTTGTCCACAACAAAGCAGTAATTTCCATCCTTCATTGTGAATGCTGCGTGCGTGCCTGGCCGATATAGTAATCTCTTTCGCGCAAATTGGGCTATGGCTGGAATCAGGGTTCACGTTAGCCGGCTGTGGCCGGACATTGGCCGTTTGCATGCATGAATGACCGGCAAAATAAAATGTGGCCGGACAAAATGTCGACAAAAATGACTGCAATCAGTCAGTAAATAATATTAGCTCATTTTAAATAGGCCTACTTAACGTTACAAAAGACCAGTAGGTAGGCCTAATATGAAACTGAACAAAACTGAAAATATTTGTGAATAGCCTGTAAATGAACTTGTCATAAGCAGCACGCAATATTGCTTGCGCTCTCGTCCCCACCGTCGTTGTCCCCAATCACGTTATGCTTATAATCACTTGACTCACGCTGGCTGCTGTGCTGTCGAGGAACGATTCTGTTTTGTTGTGGGCTATTTTTTACCAATATATCAGTGAACACAACAAAGGGCATTGCGTTTGCAAAACCGTTTCATGCCCTTAGAGAAGTCAAGCCTAACAGTTTGGGACTCAATGGCATGCGCAGCATTGCATCACTTTCACTTTTACCTCTGCTGAAAAATGGTGGTGGATCTCCAAGTAGGCTACAGCCTACAGAGGGTCAAGTTAAACATTCCAGAGAACGATGGACTCGCCAGAAGTCCCAGTGAAAGTGCATGCAGGGCTTTATAACTGTTTTCATCACCGGGCAAAACGTGTAGCCCATATGAGCATCGTTGACAGAGCCCTCCGTTCTGCAGGCGACGTGGTGTTTTATAGCCTAGATAACAATGTCGTCGTCTTTTATATTCACAAGAGCACCAAAATTAATATAATTTCTGAGCATTATTCAGCAAGCACCCTTCACAAAAGGAAATCTGTGAACTCCATCCTCGTTACATTGAATGATGATCATCAGCCGGACGGCGCGGGAGAACCAAAAAAAAAAAAAACCTAGGTTATGCCTTCTTTCGAAAGCGACCCCTCTCTCTGCTTTTATTTGTGTTGCTTTTGACAAGCTTGAAAATTAAACGCCAACACAGGCAGGCTATGTGTAGCAGACGACTCACATTAACCAGGATTTCAGTCAGTTCCTGTCGCGCAGCCTCTTCAACTGGGTGGACATGCCCAATTCCGCCCGCCTACTTATAGTTAATTATGTATCCACTTTTTTTTAAAGTCAGGAATGGATATCGACATGATACAAAGTTTGTATGCTTACAATTTGAAACGGTGATGACATTTAAAACAGAGTCAAACGGCCATAAACAGCATTGTAATGAAGGGTGTCGTAATGGCAGCATGAAAGAGATGGAACTTTTCACGACGACATTCTGGCTAAAAACTCGCCCAGGCAGCTTCCCTGCTTTGCCTAAGAACCAAAATTATAATATAAAAATGGAAATAATATAAAAACACCAGAGGACTGGAATGTGGCAGTGTCCTTTACTTTCAAGCGTGGGGAAGCACATTAAAAATCGCAACAAACATCGCACCTTTCACTTCATGCCGCAACAAAATCGCAACAACACAGTAAGAAGCTCCGCGACTTTTATCGCGATTTTCTGGAAATCCCCGTGCACCATCTGGCAATTCCGACCGCGATTTTTTGAGAAAATGCCCGCGATTTCCTGGTGGGACTGTATTACATACATTTTTGAATTTCCTTTGGTTTACCAGGATTGAGTGTATATAATACATATTTTTGTCATTAAAATCATTGTACAGGTTCATGACATCGTGAAATATATTTCTACCATGAAGACTCAAGAGGCAAATGAGCGTTATTAATATTTATTGAACAATAGACATGATACAAAATGCATGAATCCGTTTGGCGAACAATTTACACTTGATATAAAATGCATGAATCTGTTTGGCGAAGGTTCCCGTCTTCGCGTTGAACTCCGGGGTAGGACGGCATATCCTCCAGCGGAGATGGAGGCGGGCGTAGCCTGCCCCCTAACAGACGGGAACCACTGGTGAGGGGGGGGGGGGGGGGGGGGGGGGCTTCAAAGTCGGCTTAACTGGAAAGGAGAGAACAGAATGAGTGACTGATTTTTAAACAAACGTGAATGTGATCCATTGGCTGAGAGGGAACGATGCATGAGTGATGCGTAACGGGGAAATCCCCAATCTCGCGTTGAGATTGGTTGACGATCCTGGGCAATGATGACGCATGTATGATCTGTCAAAAGGGAGATTGGATGGTTAGCCTAGTAAGTTTGACAGCCGAGAAATTCGAGTCTCCCTGGTAGAATTTACGCAAGCTCCCATGTCCGCTGTAGTCTCACTCCAGCACTCCAAGAATTACAGCTATTGAAAATGGACCATATTAAAAATGCTACATGTGTGCAAATGATAGAGGGGTTTAACATTCTCCTATGCACCCGAGCTCACTTGAAATAGACCCAGAAGAACTGGGAAACTGTCAGTTGCTTACAGAAGTCAGCAAAAGTTACAGGAGTCAATTATTTTTGAAAATAATAGAGTATTGCATATCCCAGTGATACAGTGAAAATGGACCATCCAACTTAAGTCAGCTACATCATGGCATGGGGGTGCAGTAGTGCATTGGTTAAGTTGTTCTCACTCATCTGTAGAGTTAAATACAGTGCTGAATGATATAAATGGGTTTTAAACAGCATGAAAAGCCACTCATGCATTGTATTTTGAAGGGAGATCTTCAATTACTGCCACATAGTAAGGACAAATTGCATTCTCTACTATGTTTTAATAGTTTAACTCCATCATAAGGACCAGCAGGTGATAAAATGGCGGGCTTTTGGTCAAGACCTGTCACACTGTAAGCACTACAGAAAGGAAAACATTGCAAAACATGACAAGGAATACACCCTCCATTTAAGCTGGTGAAATCATGTCCAAGATAGGAATTAACACTGTTTTTTATATAAAATCATCTCATCGGTTAATGTATTTAACTGTTAAGTGTTGTATTTTGGTTTGTTTTTAGTCTTCCTTGGCATTTGCTGCCTTATATTGTCCCCGTCCCAACTCTTTGGAGACGTGTTGTTTTTACATATTCACGAATATCCCCCAAAACAATAATTTTGGTCAGTTTTGATGGCTGATATGTTTTCTTTTTGCCGTTCTCCATCTAATGCAAGAATCAGACGTTTTGAAAATGGCAGTATTTTGTTATTATTCACAATTTACCTTGTGTCCCAACTTCTGTGGAGTTGGGGTTTGTACTTGAGCAGCAAGATTTGAAAGTCTGCTCTGATGTGAATAGGCAACCAATGTAGTGAGGCTGGGATTGGGGAAATATGTTCAAATTTCTTGATCCTTGTTAATACCCTACCCATTTTGCACTAGCTGAAGCCTACTTGTAGTGCTAGATGGAAGGCCAGAAAATAATGCATTGCAGTAGTCCAATCTAGATGTAACAAATGCATGAATTAGTATTTCAGCATCACGCAGAGACAACATAGGTCTGATTTTTGCAATGTTGGATAGATGATAAAAGGCTGATTTTGTTACTGCCTTGATATAGGGCTGAAAAGTCAAATTCTCATCAAAGAGCATGCCAAGATTTTTAACAACTTTGTTCTCAAGGATGGTGCAGTTGTCAAAGGTGAGAGACAGATGCTCAGGAAGGTAGTCACATTTAGGTGATCTTACAGTGTGTCAAACGCTGTACTTAAATCAAGAAGGACAAGGAGCAGAGTCATTTGCAAGACTCATTTGCAAGTAACAGGTCATTTGTGACTCTGATCAAGGCAGTTTCTGTGGAATGCCCAGATCGAAAGCCAGACTGAAATTTATCAAAAAGGTTGTTTTGGAATGTGGCCTGCCTAAGTTATTACCGTAATATTTTCAAGGTTATTAATGACTACGACACTCTCATTTATTAGGGTGAGAGAACCCAAGCACCAGACACTTGATATATTTCCCCGCAACAGGTCTACGTGAATAACAAGAGATGCAACTGTCGTACAATTCGCCTTTGGCTAAGCCCCGCCCTCTTTAGTTACAGTTGCTAGGTCGGACAGATAAACTTTCTATGCTGCGATATCAACGTGATTAATGCAGTGACTGCCTATCGCAGCAGTTGTTCACTCCTAAGAAATAATTAAAAAAAACACTCCTCTATTCATTTTTTTTTTCTCCTGAACTGTCATGCATTACAGTTGTTTAGCTGTTGTGGGATCTCAAATTCTCACCCTGGTATCGATAGGCATACCAGTGGCACCATGGTGCTAACTCGCATAGCCTGTGAGTACACCCCAGATTAAAATCCGGTAGAGAAGGGGCTATGTTGGCTCGAATCGTCTCAAAATGAAACGAAATGAAAAGGGATGACAAGGGAGGTCATCAGTGTGCGTTTCAACCTTTCTTTGCATTGAACTTTTACATTTTGAGTCTGCATCTGGCGTAGCCCCTTAATGCACGCCGTACCTCCTGTGGCGCACTGTAATAGACATTGAAAGTTAACTACTATAGTACTACACTACTATGTCAGTGCACAGAGACTTTAGTAATACATTATGACTTGGTCATTGCCGTTCTGGTAACAGCTAATTTATAAAGCTGTGTCTTAAGGGGTTAAATAGATTGGTGTGAGATTTGAATGCAATCCTATGGAGAATATCATGATCTGCTTCAGTAGTCACAGTGCATGTTGACATGTATGTTTCTTTTAGGTGTATTTCAGATTGCCAATGTTGACAGCATTCATGCATCCCCAAACCATGTCAGTCCCACTACCATGCTTGGCTTATGAGAGGATACACCTTTTTTGTAAAACTCACTTGTTTACCACCACACATGCTTGACACCATCTAAAGCAAATTTGTTCATATTCAGTATTCAATGTCCTTTTAGCATTCTCAATGAATTTCAGTGTCCATGTCATCACAAAAATCATAATATTCTTCAGTGCAAATTCCATAGCAAAACAACATCTCTTTCCCCAAAATACATGTTCACTTACTTTTCAGCTTAGTATTTTAACCTAAATCAAAAAATGAATTATATAGACAATGGTATGTTCACCAGTTTAATGTTTAAGTTACTTTTAAACTTCTCATCAAAGTATTTTACTTCGCTTCAAATCACAACAGACAATTTCTCTTTTTCATAAGTTTACACAAAATGTGACACTTTTGTGGTCGTCACATGTGCATGATTTCATTCCCTGTAATAATACTCAAAAATACTGCATTGTGATAAGTTGCACAGATGAAATATCCAAATAATGACTTTGTAGGAATTTTGAATGTCCGTGTTTTCATGATCTATGTGAGTTCTGTTCATCACATAATTACGAAAATCACACATTAGAATGCATTACAATGTGTAGATTCAGAATCCACTAAAAAACGGGTTTTCCCGTTGAAGGAATTGTTCAATATCATATTAGTAAATCAACACTATAAAAGTTTTTTAAAAATGTGCTGATTATCAGAAATCCCCCTTCAATGAAAGACAATGGTAACTATTGTAGTTTTTACTGGCATTATCACATCATAGACTATTAAAATCGAGTGACTGGTTCGCTTTGATCTCGTAAAAATGATGGCGGGAATTAAGCGGAACGTGACCATTGTGACATTGTTTCCTACAGGTTCATTTTCTTTGCAACACTGATTCATTTAGCCTGGTGTTTAACCTGGGAGCTACCAGGTTAGAGTTGGAGCATAAATAAAACCTCCATGAGGAATAACACCCTCTGTCCTCATCCTTCTGAGTTCCGGAAACACTATAATACATTGTATGAGAAATCACTAACAGGGCCACTTTCATACATGGCATATAGGCCTATATATTTTACTTTTACTTTTTACAAGGATTTACTTGGTACACATTCTTTTCATAAGGAATGTGTATGAATTTTATATATAATTTTCGTATGGGCAGTGTGCTCTGGCTAGCTAGCTTAGCAATACTCCGCTAGCATAAAGAATAAATTAGCTAAGTTGCCAGGGTCACTCTTCCATTTCTAATGGCCCACATACACTAATAATGAAAATAAACACACACCTGTAAGTTCACAAACACAGTACATGTCACCACAGGATTTCGGGCTTCCCTTTTCAGTCCTCTTCCCACCAGAGAAGAGCAAACTAGATGAGATAAAGGAGATGCTTCACTTCCTTTGCAGGACCCTACTGACTCAATAACTGCAGAGGAAAAAAAAACCTGCGAAAAAGAAAGAAAGACAAGAAAAAATTTCATCTTTATTGATATTATCTTTTGCTTAATGAATTGTATTTTTCAGTTAGTACAGTACAGTTAGTACAATGCTATTGGTCTCTAGAATGTAATGCCACTAGGGGAAAAAAAAACTATAGGCCTAAGTATAGTAAGTATAGTAAGAATATAACATAATTAACCTCATAGTTCTCTCATAGTAGGCCTATGTTTTTTTTTTAAACTGGTTTCATAATGGTCCAATCAAACTATACAATATGTGCTCATCACTTGTCATCAGCTGCTGGAACATACAGGGTCTCTACTCTTCAGCCTTTGTAGGGATCCTGATTTCTTAAAATTAATATAGATATCCTGATTTTAACAGAAACATGGTGTGGCAAGGACACACAAACTGGGCGCCCACCTGGATTTGGGGAAATAATAGTGCCCTCAAACAAAACAAAAGCGGTAAAATGCAGAACAACTTCAGGAGGACTATTGGTGTGGTACAGGGAGAACCTTGCCAAATATATGTCTGTTATCAAAATAGAAAAAAAACTACTGCTGGATAAAAATGAGCAAAATTGGCATTCCAAAACAGAATGTTTATCTCTGTGCAATATATATCCCCCCATCAGACTCACCCTATTTCGAAGAAACAATAATTCACACACTAAAACAAGAAACAAGCCATTTCCAGGCACAGGGAAATGTTTTACTCTGTGGAGATTCGAATGCAAGAACCGGGGATGAGCCTGATCATACAGTATTGACCCACAAGGCAACATACAAGTGTTTGGCAGAGACACTCCCTATGCCACACCATACCTCACTCCGCGAACCAACCTAGACACTGTGGTAAACAAAACTGGTAGAGAGTTATTGCACCTCTGTCAAGCCCTAGGCGTGTACATTCTTAATGGCAGGATAAAAGGAGACTCTTTGGGGAGGTTCACATGCTGTTCATCTCTTGGAAGCAGTGCAGTTGACTATGCACTGACTGACATGGACCCCTCCTCCTTCAATGCATTCACCATCAGGAACCAAACCAAACCAACCTCTCTCCGACCACAGTCAAATGAATGTATATCTGAAAAGGCTATCCGAAATTAATCTTTACAAACTTAATCCGACCTACAGATGGACTTCTGATAGCCCAGAGAAGTTTACTCAAGCATTAAATTCACCGGAAATTATTCAACAGATTACTAACTTCATTAACAAAGAATTCCCTAAAACTGCATTAGGTGTAAACATAGCTGTACATGAGCTGAATGTAATTCTTTACAAGGTAGCTCACATGGCCGAATTGGAAAAGAAGGCAAAAAGAAAAAAGAAAACATGTGACCATGACTGGTTTGACTCTGAATGCAGAAACATTAGAAAACAGCTCAGACAACTGTCAAACTTGAAACACCACCAACCTAACAACACAACACTTAGGGCTAAATACTGCGAAACATTAAAAAACTATAAACATACAATAAATAAAAAGAAAATAAACCACACTAACCAAATATTACACCAAATTGAAAATTCCATACATACTAACGAGTTCTGGGAGACATGGAACAGTTTGAACACCAAAGAAAAGCCAGCCCCACCAATCCAAAATGCTAAAATATGGACAGAACATTTTAAAAATCTATACGATGAAATACAAGTAAAACCACCACAGGAAAATATAAACAAGCACCTTCAAAATCTGGAATCCATTATCAAAAACAACCAAAACCCTCTTGACTATCCTATATCAGGAGAGGAATTGACACAAAAATTAAATTCACTAAAACAAAGAAAAGCATGTGGGCACGATAATATCAGACCTGAAATGCTGAAATACAGCTCTCCAGTGCTTCAAACTGCTGTGCTCAAACTGTTCAATCACATCCTTACATCTGGCTGTTTTCCTGACGCCTGGAATAAAGGGATTATTACACCAATTTACAAAAATGGAGATAAATTAGACCCCAGGAATTATAGAGGTATATGTGTGAACAGCAACCTGGGGAAGGTATTTAGTTACATTCTAAATGACAGAATCCAGAAGAAAACCGAACAGAATTCTTCCCACAACATAAAGGTGTGAGACAGGGCTGCAGTCTGAGTCCAACATTGTTCAACATTTATATTAACCAGTTAGCGATGCAGTTGGAACAGTCTGCAGCCCCTGGACTTCAGCTCCAAGAAACAGAGGTCAAATGTCTGCTCTTTGCTGACGACTTGGTGCTGCTTTCGCCCACAGAACAGGGTCTACAACAGCTCCTTGATCAGTTAGAGCAATATTGCCAGACCTGGGCCCTGGCAGTAAACCCAATCAAGACCAAAATCATGATTTTCCAAAAGAAACCCAGGTGTCAGGAACACAGATACAGGTTCAGCCTAGGTAGCACCGCCCTAGACCATACAATGCATTACACTTACCTAGGTCTGGTAATTACTGCATCCGGAAGTTTCAGCCTGGCTATGAATGCACTAAAACAAAAGGCCCGTAGGGCACTGTATGCCATCAAACGAAAATTCCATAATATAACACTGATTCTTGAGAATGTGGCTAAAACAGGTTGTAATCTTGAAAGAAAAAAACGAAGTGAATTACAAAATAATATGGTATATCCTTGTAGACAAAGGTCTTGGCTTTTCAGAAATGCACAAGGCCAATCTCCCCATTTTTAATTTTTTGGAGAAATCAGGTTTTTCTCCGATCATACCTTGTTTTTTGTCAACACCGTCAGACACAATTAAATGCGACATAAAGTGTATTGATTTGGTTGCATATGTATCTGGAGTTTTTAAGTGATTGTGTGTGTTTTTTGGTTCACACATATGCCTTTAAATGTTGAAAATTCACTTTCATTCTATTTTCATACTGCTTCATGTGTTCTAATTTTAAAATATGTGCTGTCAGACAATGTCTAAATTGATCCAAAAAAAAATTAATTTCACAAATATTCGTGTAGGCTTAAATTTGCTATTACGTAGGCCTACTTTGATAATTTAACAACTCCAAAGGAACATTTTGTAAGCACATTCATTTAGAATGTCCAAAACTCCTTCTTACGGTGGTGAATTAAGAACTGATGGCGGTGACAGTGTCAGACAGGTGGTGAGTATCTCATCTCTGTCAGAGATACGAAGCAGAGGAAAATCCTGAACATGCACAGGCTCAGTGACCACACTCTCGCGATAGAGACAGGGAGACAAAGAAAAACATGGCTACCCAAAGACAAAAGGATATGTGGTCACTGTGAAGCAGAGAGGGTTGAGACAGAGGTGCACTTTCTGCTATACTGCAAGAAATATGAGGATGTGAGGAAAATCTTCTTCCCCAAATTCCAAAATATATACCCAAATTTCGAACGCCTCCCAGAAGCGGAAAGGATGGCGATTATACTTGGCGAAGGGCTCTCACCAGATCTTGCCGCACAATATGTGCTTGCATGCCACAAAATGAGGGACTCCAGCCACAGTAATATACAAATGTAAAAATGTATAGTGTAAAAATGTAATAATAATACATACACACAGCCACACACCCTTGCACCCCCACATGCCTGTCCATATGCATGCACACACACACGCACACATACACACTCACACACGCACATGCACACACGCACACACACGTACATGCACACACACAAACACACACACAAACACGCAAACAGATCTTCTGTAAATGTTCACACTTTTGTTTTGTTATTTGTATGCTTTGGCAACATTGTATCATTACAGTCATGCTAATAAAGCACAATTTGAATTGAAAATTGAATTTGAATTGAATTGAAATCATGCCTTGCACATAGGAACGTGGTGTAAGCGCAGCGCATGTCCGTCCTGACTGGACATGTCTGCGTTGCTCCTTGAAAATAGAACTCGAGTCTATTTTCCTGAGTGGACGGCCGCGTTCAATGCACGGCTCCCATTGTAAACTAGACTGCCTGTGCAGTCGCCTTCGACTGCTTAAGGTATATCCCCGAAACGCGACGCTTCCAGTCCCCCATCATTCCTACCACTCCCATCCACCATTTCGTAAACGTATATGATACATACAGACGTGACATGACGTGCATAGGCTTAAAACCAAACGACTATTGTGAAAATGAAGCAAAAAATGGGGCAAATGGTAATACTGTTTTAATGGTTCAGTGGATATACCACATTAGGTACAGTGTAATAACCAGTGTAACAATATTTAATACAATGTAAAAAATTTACTTACATCATGTGTTTGTGCGTAAGTGGTATTACATGGTATGGCATATTGTTACACTGGTATTACACTATATTACATGGTATTGCATACTGTTACACTCGTTATTACACTGTACCTGATATTGCATATTGTTACACTGGTATTACACTAGTATTACATGGTATTAAATATTGTTACATTGGTTATTACACTGTACCTAATATGGTAGATTCACTGAAATGGTGAACCATTAAAATAAGGTGTTACCGGGCAAATCAATCCACCCAGTCAGAAGTTATGGGCCAAATGAAAATTCCGCCATTTTGAAAGTGTTGTCTTCCAAACTGGAATCAGTTCATGAACCTACCCTAGAGCATTCACACACAAAATCTGGGACAAATCCATCCACCCGGTCAGTAGTTATGGGCCAAAGAATAATTCGGCCATCTTGAATTCAGCCATCTTGAAAGTGTTGACCTCCAAACTCGAATCAGTTCATGAACCTACCCTAGAGCAGTGGTTCCCAACCTTTTTCTTAAGGGACCCATGTTTTTACTATTGTAAGCTTTGGTGACCCAACCACGCGAGCGCCCGCACGAGACGGAGTCACGAGATGCCCTCCGTTTCCTGCGAAAACTGATTTTAGTTATTTTATTCCTCAATTCGTCTTTGGTCAAATATAGAATAAATGTTTAATGTAGCACTTACAATTTGTTGCGTCTATGCATTTATTAGTTAAATGCTTTGTCTTTTATTCAACATGGGCTATATATATTTAAAACGAAACCCCTTAAAATCAAGAGGGCTCCGCGACCCCCTGTGGATCTTTGGCGACCCATAAGGGGGGTCCCGACCCATAGGTTGGGAACCACTGCCCTAGAGCATTCACACACCAAATCTGGGACAAATCCATCCACCCGGTCAGAAGTTATGGACCAAGCAAAAATTCGGCCATCTTGAATTCAGCCATCTTGAAAGTGTTGACCTCCCAACTTGAAGCAGTTAATGAACCTACCCTAGAGCATTCACACACCAAATCTGGGACAAATCCATCCACCCGGTCAGAAGTTATGGGCCAAACAAAAATTCGGCCATCTTGAATTCAGCCATCTTGAAAGTGTTGACCTCCAAACTCAAATCAGTTCATGAACCTACCCTAGAGCATTCACACACCAAATCTGGGACAAATCCATCCACCCGGTCAGAAGTTATGGACAAAACAAAAATTCGGCCATCTTGAATTCAGCCATCTTGAAAGTGTTGACCTCCAAACTCGAATCAGTTCATGAACCAGCCCTAGAGCATTCACCCAAAAAATCTGGGACAAATCCAAACATCCGTTCAAAAGTTATCGCGTTAACACGAAAGACCTTACGCGGCGGCGGCGGACGCGGCGGCGGACGCAGCCGCGGAGGCGGACGCAGACGCGGCGGCTGACGCGGCGGCGGAGGCGGACGCGGACGCGGCGGCGGCGCACGCAAAACCATTACATCCCCGACGCTCCGCGTTTCGGGGATATAATAAATGGCTGCTACCTGCGGATAGAACGTGGACGTTGACTGTGCAGTGTGAAAGGCAGCCCGCGAACCTCTCGGACTCGCACTGCTCACGGAGACGATAATTCTGCGGTCACACCGCCGGCGTTGAAAGAGCTAAAACGCTGCTGACTCCTGCCTGGAAAGCACAGGTCAGGGGCGTTGAACGAGGCAAAAGATTCAACCTGAAGCATTCGACCAAGAATCTCAACAAACCGAAGCTCGTGTTTAGAAAAATGTGAACGTTCCATTGGCTGCCGCCTGCCGCCGCCGAGCTCATTACATATTTTTAGATGAAGTTCAACTTTTGACGCCCTCGGCTTTTCACGCTTTTTCTAGACACGCTTTGCGGCTTTTAACGCTTCTGCTGCCTGCTCTCCCATACAAAGCCAATTACTTCCGGATCTTTCCACGCGTTCAACGCTGGCGGTGTGACCGCGTGGTTAGGAAACGTGCCATCCCTGTGTGCGTATACCGTAAGAGGTGTGTGCTAACCAATCCAATGAGCTCTCTCTCTCATAGTAATTTGTACCATTGAAGGTATTTGATAATGCTTCATCATATTTTAGAAATAGGGCTTATGCCTATGTATGCC
Organism: Engraulis encrasicolus; assembly: GCF_034702125.1. Lineage (NCBI taxonomy): Eukaryota > Metazoa > Chordata > Actinopteri > Clupeiformes > Engraulidae > Engraulis > Engraulis encrasicolus. The sequence continues at coordinate 58,953,596 of NC_085857.1, forward strand.
TTTTAAATACCGGTGTATATATATACCAAATGTTGATCATTTTGAAATTGTTTCAGTTGTTTAGGACTGAAATTATGTCTGCATACTTTCAGTGCAGCATTCCTTTCTAAACATAGGCTATTCAACACACTTTAAAAACACACTGAAAAGATAAGGTCATAGTAGCCTACTAAAAACATTTTGTTCATAATAATGGTGATTAATAGGTGATCTTAAATTTTTATACTGACATCTTTCAATTTGACTTGGTAGATCGCGGCAGACCATCAACTTCAAACGTAGATCTTGGTTAAAAAAGGTTGGGCACCCCTGCTGTAGTACATGTTTGTTGTTGGAAGAACACCCAATCTAGTGGCCTGTGTTATGTTATTGTGATCCCCAGGTTTGGAGTCGTGTGGTATTCATGAGATGACCTTCAACTCCATCTTGAAGTGTGGTGTGGATTTTCGAAGAGACCTCTATGCCAACATCGTGGTATCTGGTGGTGTAACCATGAGCCCCAGATTCACAGAACGCATGCAGAAGGAGATCACCTGCTTGGCACCAGCAAATGTCAATGTCAAGGTGGGCATGCACAGACCTGGCACAGAATTTGACATTTATCCCTAGACATCCATAACAGAACAATTCAAACTCAAAACACATATTTTCTAGTTACTCTACAACGCTGGTCTGCCTTATGAGGTGATTTCATTGTGCTTTTTTTGTTTCATTTCTCAGGTCATCGCCCCACCAGAGCGCGCTTATTCTGTGTGGATTGGAGGCTCAATTTTAGCCTCTTTGTCCCGGTTCCCTAAAATGCTGATCAGCAAGCAGGAGTATGAAGAGAGCGGCCCGTCAGTAGTGTGGCGCAAAGGTTTTTAACCCATATGAAAAAGAATTATATGATTCATATACTGCAAACATGCATGTTCCTTACATGAAATCGTATAGAAAAAATGTGCCAGATTTGCAAGAGTCACTTATACTTTTTCTAATATATGTCTATCATGATAGTCGATTATGGCCCCTTTTCGAAAAGAAATACTATATGGAACTTATACGCATGCCATATAACATGACTGCATGCAGTATAAATTCTTATAAGAGTTTGACATGCCAACAATGCATAATACTATATTATATTGACTAAAACATATGAGAAAACTACTATATTCCTATAGAAATAATGCACGTTTTATGTTAAAATCATATTGAAGTCTTATTCAATTTACGTGTGGGAATCTGACCGCTACACCAAAGAGCCAGGCTCGTTGGCATGTTAGTCTGAACACACCCACAACCCTAGTGATGGTCACTCCATCACATTGCCTTCCCCTTCGGGAAGCGCACGCGTGCGCTTCACACACTCATGGTGTCTCTCACGCAACTGCCCATCATGCTTCTCCCATCCAATGTGCCCCATCATCAATGCTTCACCTATCACTGAGGTCCCTCACACGGGGGTAACCAATCCTGGGGGTCCCTCACATGGAATTACGGCTCACACACCATGAGTACGCTTCCGATGGCCTCACGGTACCATCCCACTTCTGACACCATTTATAGCGAAGGGGAGTAGAGTTGCCCAGCTGGGACTTGAACCCAGACCTTCTGGCGTAGTAAACCGGGGCTCTGACCGCTACACCAAAGAACCAGGCTCGTTGGCATGTTAGTCAGAACACACCCACAACCCTAGTGATGGTCACTCCATCACACGTATGTTCCGTACATGTTCCGTAGTTGGATTTTACAGACTTCCTATATTAAGTTTATATGAAGTTTACAACTTGAAATGTAATATTCAATATTCAGTCTGTCCCACATTGTCCCTCCGAAGCATACCCCTTGTCCCCCCTTGGACTTATTAGCAGGTGGTCACCCTAGCTGGAAATAAGCTACAACAAATATTGCATGGTGCACCTTTAAATACAACAACATGGCACAAATACAGCACACATCTGATTGGCATTCATCCAAAAACAGCACTATTTTCCAATCTTTTTACTTATACGAAATATATAAGCCCATAGTAACATAAATCGTGTATGGCATATATGACTGACAGCACTATTTTCCAATCTTTTTACTTATACGAAATATATAAGCCCATAGTAACATAAATCGTGTATGGCATATATGACTGACAGCACTATTTTCCAATCTTTTTACTTATACAAAATATATAAGCCCATAGTAACATAAATCGTGTATGGCATATATGACTGAAAATGAATAAAAAAATAGTTAGATTTGTATATGTGGGTTTGTGCCTTGTATAACCCTTATGATATTCTTATGGAACAGATATAATCCATATGCGTTTTTAATAAGACTTTTTCATATGGGAAGACCCACAAGTGTCTATGGTAGTGGAGTTGGTTAAGGGTTTTACCGTTACGGAAGTGACAAAAGCACCAAACTTTGCATGGTGTTTCTTTAGGGTATATGCTGTAATTCTAGCCTAGGAGCCCTCGAAAAAAATGTCTACCATGTCATATACAATATGTAATGTTGTGTAATGCATTACATTGTTATGACATGACATTATACTTAGCTGACAATGTTAATATAGTCCCGAATTCAGCAGAGAAGCAAGGGCAGTGGTAGCTACCAAATGCACATTGTGTGAAAGTATGGGTGAGTCTGTGCTTACATGCTTGACAGCAAATGTAACATTGTGAACGATTTGAGAAGATTCTTGGTCTGAATTAAAATGAGCATTGCCCACACTAAAACTATGGTGAGAATAGACTGCTGCTAATGCTCACTCAGCAGCATCTGACATAGGAGGTGGGCCCAGTCTCATATCTTGTCAGTTCGTTGATGTTAACGAGTGGCAACTTTATTTTTGCTTAAATAACCCCCTGACAACCCATTAATCAATATTTTGGCAGTTGCCATCCTCAAAACTTGCACATTGATTTATAAAAATGACAACAAAAACTAGCCGACTGAGTGACGTCACATCAATGCAAAGTCAACGAGGCAGAATACAGCTAGCGCGTGCATGCTACCCGGAACCGTCAGATTTCATGGCAAAAAGTTACAAGTTGGGGGGTAAGTGGGCTCACTTGTTGTGTACATGCAAAAAAATATATTTTTCTCAAACTTTCAGAAGTGCTCTTTTTCGCTGTTAGTGTTCGACTGTCTGACCATCATTGGGCAACGAGAGATAAATTTCAAAAAGAGGACAGGTCTGTTCCCTCAAAGCAATAGAGCAACGAGGTGTCGGGGGTAGATCAATTCGCCAAAAAACCTGTCAGTAAAGAAATGAAAGCTGTGTTATTTTTTCCAGTAACAGGAAAATGGTCAGGAATGAAATGCCTACGTTGTTTCGATGATTAGGTGAATTGTCTGCCTATGAAAAAAGCCAAATATGCGGATAAATATTCCCTTTTCAACTTTGAGAGCTGTATCCCTCCAAAGCCAATAGGATTTCCATATTCTGTTGTTTAAAGTTTTTGAACGACTTTTAGTGTGTGAGAGAGGGAAGGCAGGCAGACATGTTTTAAACAAAGGACCACACCCACAAATAAAAACATAACGAGCAATCAATAAATTAAGTGGTTAGGGAGCCAACATATAATCTAGTTTAAAGCCCAAAGTAGAACAGAAAACAGAGATGTTACCATTTTGCTATTTTAAAACATAAAGTATTTGTCAATATACTCTATGTATGGTGCATTGCATATTGATTATTCATAATTTCGAATGCATAAATGCCCCTATCACTCCATGGTACACTTATGACTTGAGATATATACAGCTCCAAGCCTTTTTATTAGAATACCATGAAAAAGTTTAACTTACCAGTTTAATTCTAAATAACCAGAAATGAAACCCCATTGAAAATGAATGGGGTTTTATTTCTGTTGAGTTAGAATTAAACTGGTGAGTTAACACCAAAACGTGGCATGGAAATCTACAGGGTATATTGAAGAGTGAAGTGTGGGGCACCAGGTCAACAAACAAGAACAGCTGACAGCAAAGCACCAAGGATATCTGGGCTTCCATAACTCCCATGCACTGTTTTTGCCATTGACTTCAATGTTAAACGCATCATGGCCATTATGAAGACAGAGAATGTCCTAACCAAGTATTGACCATTGCATGTTATGTAGAAAGTACCAAATTTCAACTGATTTAATGTGACCCAAATTTTGATGAAGAAAAATGTGATTTTATAACAATATTCTAATAATGCAAATTCCCCAATTCATGGGTTTTTTGAGCTGGAAGGCCAACGTATATAAAAAGAAAAAAAATAATGATTGGAATAGTTAAAAAACTGGGCCATGAATCTACAATCCATGACAGTTTAACATTATTGATGGAATTATGGAAATAAATCAACTTTTTCATGGTATTCTAATAAAAAGGCCTGGAGCTGTACATACAGTATCTGAACACAAATCAGCATATATTTTATTTTGTAATGGCCTTATAGAGGTAGATGATCCAAGCTGTCACTGACGCTTGATATGTACATGTATTATTGACTTGATTGATATGAAAACTGAATATTTCAGTTGGGCTCCTAGGCTGAAATCATTGAGGGGGTCCTAAGGAAGCATCATTCAAAATTTCACGCTTTTATCAGCTCCGTAACGGTAATGGCCTTTTTCTCCCGTAACCGACTCCACTATGGGTTTTCAAAGGTTTCTCAGTCCGCCCAGGAATTTGCGGGCCTTTTTTTTTTTTAAATGTAATTTGGCGTCAACAAACTGAAAACATGGATCAACAATAGCTAAGAATTTAAATGCTGGTAACCTCTCCTTCCTAGCTATTGTTATTATATACACTCACCAGCCACTTCATTAGGAACACCTCTCTAGTGCTGGGTTGGACCCCCTTTTGCCTTCAGAACTGCCTGAACTGCCTGCAACAATACTTGAGTAGGCTGTGGCATGCCAACAAAGAAAAAAATGAGACTAATTGGCCCAAATTGCCCAAATATACCATTATATCGCCTGCCTGAAACGTTGATGTAAGGCAGGGTCGATCCATGTTTTCATGTTGTTGACGCCAAATTCTGACCATTCCACCTGAGTGTTGCTGTAGATATCAAGATTCATCAGACCAGGCAACATTTTTCAGATGTTCTAGTGTCGTTTATGGGGAGCCTGTGCAAATTTTTGTCTCATTTTCTTGTTCTTAGCTGACAGGAGTGGCACCAAATGTGGTTTTCTGCCATATCTACCATACATGTATACATACATAAATGCATTGAGTTGCCACCATGTGATTGGCTCATTAGAAATTTGCATCAATGAACAGTTGTAACAGTGTACCTGCAATATTAAAGTGGCTGGAGAATGTACATTGCAGGCTTTAGAATAGAAGGTGGAATACCCTAGAAAGCATACAAACAGAATAAAACGAAATGATTTATTAATAACGATCACTGCTTGCGATGTGTCTGCGCTTGCTGCTGATGTGAATAGAAAATATTAAATATTTTGTAACTTAAGTGACTTTCAGATGGGAGAGGGGCCAAAAGGGGGGGTCAAAAGCTGAGAATTCATTGAAGTTGCAAAAAAGTTGCAAATTGCAGCATCACAAATTCCTGAGGGGACTCTTTTCTAAAGACCCTCAATGTGTTTTCCAAAGTGTCTGAAGACCCGCTACTTTACTCTACTCAACTGTCTTAAAAGTGCTGGCTTGTTTTATGGTATTCAGTGAGGTTGAAGTCATGTGTAAGATCTATTTTCCATGTTCCATGTACGCATATGTCATAGCCTACAGACAGGCATAATTTATGCCTGTGCTTTCTCTGGGATTGGGAAATTTAAATATTTAATTACAGATGATTAAATTAAGAGGCACATCATTTATTTTGGTGTTTTATGTGATTGTTTTCATATACTGTATCTGTCATACAAAATGATTTTTCTGCCAAAAAAATAAACATTGTGAAGCATCAGATGGTGCATTCAATTTGACAAACAAGCCCGAAAGGTTCTTCTTTCATTCTCTTTCTATTTCTCTTCTTTCATTTAATTTCTTTAAAAAATAAATAAAACAAACAAAAATATACCCATCTGACTTTGAATACTGAATTAGCAGAAGCCTACCCTTACGAAAATAGACCATGGTTTTACTATGAGAACTGAACCATGTTTTTTAGTTACTCATAGTTGTCACGTTTTTTTTTTTAGCACGGTTTGTGACTATGGTTTAACCATTGATTGACTATAGTTTGACCATGGTTTATCTATAGCCCTATTCCGACAGGACTACTTTTATGTATGGACATGGGGAATTGTTATCTCAGGACTTTGGTGATAGAAATGGCCGATTCGGACTGGATTGAAATATCTCAGTAAACCAACAGATAGTAGGAGGGGTTACTCATCACGCATCTGTGACTGCCCTTGTCATCATGCGCGTGCTAACTCCACAATACAATATTGATTTTTGAGCACATTATTGCACATCCATGGAGGCTTTTGGTCTCGTGGAACAATTCTAATAATTCCCTGTTGATTTACTAACCCATCAAAATCCATTCTAATGCATCTGCATGCGTGTCCTTTCATTTGGAGAGTGCATTTGACCATGCTGTGTGATTTTGACAGCAAACACAGCTTAGAACAACTCCCTAAAACAAAATTAACGTTATACTGCAAGGCTGTGACGTTTGCAAGCCCGGAGACATTGGATATTTTGTGCGTTTCGTGCATTTGACCAGACATCATTACATATGGTCGCATTCGGATGGGATTAGTATTACCTAGTGTAGCAAAGTGGGCTTTGACGTTCCTTTTTCATTTGCGGTGCGTGCGTCATCACGTCACACCGACCTATCAGCTGATCTCACAGCTGATTTCACTCCAGCTGAGACGCCGGCTTTTCGCAAGCTAGGAGGAATAGCTGCCGGTCAACGTGCTTTCCTTTGTCCATCCAGACGCACATTCTGGTCTACTCTGTGCACTCCGATCTGTTGCCAAATTCCACTTGGCGTGACACGCTCTCTGCCTCGTACAAGTGTATCTACCGGTGCCATCAGCTGTTTGTTGGCTACCCTGTTGATCTACCAAAGCTCCGAGAGTTCTCTCCTTCTGGCTCAGGTAGGCTACCCAAATGACTCCACACGTTCGCTAAAGTTTTGATTTGTTTGACTCGGGTCTAACCGATTATCTATTTTGTTGTAGCGTGAGTTTGAGTTTCCTCTGACTCGTCGGCCTTTATTGTCTCCCTCCTCTCCTCCTCTGCTGTTGTGGAACGTGAGTATACCGCTTCAACTTTTCATCACGTTGTAAAATTGGTACAATAGCCCAGTTACATCGCATTATCCTCTGTATTTGTAGGCGCCTGGGTGTAGCTGCAGACTCCCGGTTCGCTCTGAATTGCTGCTGTTTTGTCCCTCGATACATGCTTCGGACTGACGCGTCGCAGTGTCCGGTCATCCGAGGGCTATCACTCCGAAAGCATTCAACAGCCCAGCATAGGGCAAGCCACAACTCGCGCCGGTGGCGTATGTGGCCGAGTTCAGTGTGTGCCTGCGTGAATGTAGCCTGTGTGAGTGAGTGTCCTGTTATGTCGTGGTGAGAGCACGATTCATTTGTTTATTTTGTACATTTTCTTTGAGGGATGTTTCTTTCTTTTTTTTGATTATTTTCTTTAGATTTGAGTTGGGAACTTCAGTGGGAATTCTTTTGGTTTTGTTTCTGTAACTGCTGAGTGTGCACTAATCAATGTACACTAATCAATGCCCCTGGCCTGATTGTAACTTAGGCAAGGCAAGGCAAGGCAAGTTTATTTATATAGCGCATTTCATACACAGGTGCAACTCAATGTGCTTCACAAAGTTAACAAATGTAAATGAAAGGAAAACAGGGAAATGAATTAGAGTCAAAAAAACATTTAAAACATTAAGATAAAACATAAGGTAAAAATAATAATAAAATAAAACATAAATAAACATAAAATCTTGAAAAACAATTCTTATTTTACTAATTTACTTCTCTTATTTTACCGTCTTTTCATTCAATAATTTAAGAAAGCATCTGAGAACAGCTTTGTCTTGAGTCTAGATTTAAAGCTATCAATAGTAGGTGCATTTTTTACGTCATCTGGAAGCTGGTTCCAAAGCTTTGAAGCATAGAAGCTAAAGGCTGCCTCTCCACATTTTGTTTTGACTTTTGGAATCACCAGCAAATTCTTCTCCGTTGACCTTAGTGACCTGGCCGGTGCATACAGCTGAAACATATCCAGTAGATATGTGGGTCCCATTCCATTTAATGATTTAAATACAAGTAGCATTGCCTTAAAATCAATTCTGTAGCTTACTGGGAGCCAATGCAGCGATCTTAAAATTGGAGTAATGTGGTCAAACTTCCTTGTCTTTGTAAGAACCCTTGCAGCTGCATTTTGTACCAGTTGAAGCTGTTTAATGGTCTTATTTGGGAGGCCAGTAAACAGACTGTTACAGTAATCGACTTTACTAGAAATGAAGGCATGTATTAGCTTCTCCAGATCATGTTTAGACATCAGGCCCCTAAATTTAGAGACGTTTTTTATGTGATAGAATGCAGACTTAGTAATAGCTTTCATGTGACTGTTGAAATTTAGGTCACTGTCAATGAGGACCCCAAGATTTTTAACTGTTTCCCTTGGTTTCAGTCCCTTCGTTTCAAGGATAGTAGCAATCTTTTGTCTCTCCTCTCTTTTCTCAAATATAATTACTTCAGTTTTTTCTGTGTTCAGCTGGAGGAAATTGTGAGACATCCATTTGTTAATTTGGTCCATGCAATGATAGAGTGATTCAAGGGGGGTGTAGTCATTGGGGGACATAGATAAGTAGAGCTGGGTATCATCCGCATAGCTATGGTAATTTATGGAGTTATTCTCGATAATGTGTCCCAGTGGCAACATATACAGATTGAACAGTAGTGGTCCCAGAATGGAGCCCTGGGGGACCCCACAATCCAGAGACATTGGTGATGAAGTATGTCTTCCAATGGCGACAAAAAAACTTCTTTGTTGTAAGTACGATTTTAATCAGTCGATCACTATGCCCGTAAAACCAACCCAGTGTTCCAGTCTATGTAGTAGTATAGAATGATTAACTGTATCGAAAGCAGCACTCAAATCAAGAAGTACCAAGACGGATGATTTGCCAGCATCAGAATTCAATCTTATGTCATTCATAACTTTGATAAGAGCTGTTTCAGTGCTGTGGTAGGCACGGAAACCAGATTGAAACTTATCAAAATAGCTATTAGACATTAAAAGGCAGTTAATTGGTTAAAAACAATTTTCTCTATTATTTTACCCATAAATGGGTAACTTACTACAGTTTATTTCATTTTGTTTGTCTTTATTTGCTGGGCAAGTGGCAGGCCCTTGATTACCCCTTTTATTTACCCTTTCTTTTCTGTTAACAGGTGCAGGTAATCCCGGAGGGAGGCCCTCTTCCCCCCTGGTGGTGGGTCCGGTCACGTGGTGTGCAGTGAATTGCAGTGCAGTGCAGTGCAGTGTTACCTGTGTGTGAGTGCAATAATTCACCTTCACTTAGTGTGTGCATGGGCTAGGGGTGGGCGATATGGGCAAAAAAAGTTTTCACGATAACGATAACTTGACGATAATTTCCAAAAACTGGTGCAAAAACAAGTAGGGGGGGGAGGGGGGTAATCAATGTGTACCGTAATATGGGAATTTGCCATGGCAGGGCAGGGTGAGTAAAGCAGAACATTGTCTACATCACAAAGCATGGCAGTATAACAAAGTTACACATTTATGCTGTCTATGATTTGTGCATGATTCCAGACTAATTTCAATTCTGCACTGGAGGTAGTAGTGCTGCATTTGTGTTTTAACTGGGGAGGGACAGAGAGTTGGGAGAAATGCTGTGCTGTGAAAGAGCTTTCACTTTTTGAATTTACTAATATGCATATGCTGGACTGTAAAGTAATACTTCATCACTTGTCATGAAAACATATCCATGTGAATTTAAAAAAATGATGTAAAAAAATGATGTATTGCCAATTATTCTGTTAGATGACAGCCATTTTTGACTGGAAACAGTGCATTTTTGGATAGGAAGCAGAACCTAACTATGGCAGCTGCAAATTGCATGCGTTGAATTTCACACATTGTAATGTAACTCACTGCACGAGTCATTACTTGTCCACCTAAGCAGTTATGATATCTATACATGCAGGTGGGTGTTTGAGTAGTGAGTAACAGCCACTCTACTTGTAGAGAACAACATTGCTTAGCCTAGTTCGCTAACTAGCATGCTAACGCGATTTCTCAGACCAGAGACAAAGCTATTTCTCTTCCTAACTATTTGGCTTTCCATAATCACAGACAGTTGCTGATTAAAGCACATAGTTCCAAAACGCCCTCAGCATCATGCAATGGCTGGTTTAATGGTTGAATTCCTCATGTAAATCCACCATTTGGATAACAACAACTCCACTCCACTGCCCAGCAGCAGCAGCGCTGCACGAGTGACACAACATCTGTCAGTGTCTCGGCATCTGCCAAAACGCTGCAGCCCGCCCCCTGTCAGCACTGTCTGCTCATTGGTTCACAGACTTATTCTCCAGTTCACAACAACATTACTATTGGCTCACAGGCTTGGCTGTAGTCGCTGTCTGGAGGAGTCCTGTCAGAGCGCTTTGTTGAGTTTAGCGACTTCATACAAATATCTCGATATTGCAAAATTACTCATCGTCAAAACAAAATTCACGATAATTTCGCAGAATATATATATCGCCCACCCTTAGCATGGGCACGCGTGTTTGTGTGTACTTATCCAAGGCCTATACAGGGGGCTTAGTATAATTCCCCCCTCTTGGGTGCACCTGCCCTGTATTTGAGAACCCTCCCTTTTGTACCGATTTGTGTGAGTGTGTATGTGAGTGTGATTGTGTGTGTGCATTGTGGTGTGCAATATTTTAATTGTCCGGATTTTTATATCTATATGTGAAAGTGTTAATAAAGAGATTATTTTGTTACAGAATCCACGTTTCCTCATTAATGCAACAGAACTTGTGTGGGGGTCAAATCTAAGGTTTTCATACAGTCCCTGGGCTGTAGTTCCCATTCTTATCCCAGGGTGGCGTAGTCTATTTTGTAAGAAAAACTGTGAAATTTTGAATTTCAGGGATTAAAGTTCTCCGGCCCCCAGACGGATTTCCGGCTTGCAGCGATTGACCGTGGGTTAAAAAAAAAAAAACTCGAAAATAAATTGATGGTAAATAAATTAATATAAAGACAACCGAAATCCCTCCTGCGTTTGTCAGCCAATGGTTGCAGAGAAGCGCACTAAAACTAACATTGTTAACCAATCAGAAGAAGAAGGGGGCAGGTCTTAGGAAAGCGTGCTGCTTCAGCATCTTGCGAGAGTCGGACCCACTGACTTCTAAACTATAGTAGTTATAGTATAGGCCTAGAAGTCAATGGTCGGACGGACGGCCACAGTTGGTCTACTCGCAGTTGCGGACTCGCCGCTCTCATGCCGCGGTCACAGAGCAGAGTCAACAACTCGCTCTACATGGCAAGGCACTATGAGCAGAAATATGTGTAAAGATATCTAAACTGCATGCTATGGATTGGTGATGCCGTTGTCGTCAAAAACATAAATGAAACGGGACATTGTGTTTGGACATAGGCCTACAGAATGTCGATAAGCACTACAGTGTTGATGGAGCTTCTCTGCTCAGTGCTAATAATTAGCTGTCAACAACACACAAGGTTGTGTTTTTTCCATAGACGTTCGATCCCAGGTGTCTTCTTAGAACTTAACCCAGAGCTGTCACAACATCTCCTGGAGTGTGGAGCGGGCGAGCGGTTTATCTGTGTCTCACCTCCTAATGTCAACCACTGCCTGTGCATGCTACCGGTAGTTCCATTCAAAATAATGGTTGGATACCGTGATTCATGAAGCAATCACCAGATTACTTTCTGGGGTTGTTGGAAGAGGTTGTAGGAAGATGTGCTTCAATCTACAACTACTTGTGAGAACGCCAACAGTAAGAGAATAATTTGTTATTCGTTAGAATTTAACAAAAAGCTTAGTTTCATTTCAGCATGTTACATGCCACACTCATGCTGAGTTTTGTTAGCGCGCTAACTACCAAACTTTTATGCTAATGTTTTAGCTAAGAGGAGAGTCAGGTTACTTATAAACACCACCTACATATTAACTGATATTATGTCCGATGGAAAAAACAATGCAAAAGTATTGACATTGGCGCTGTGCTCAACTTAAAGTGACTCAAATAGCACCTAGCAAGATGGCAGTCTGCATGCAGACAGCAGCAAGTTTCATCCCACTAGCTGCAGTATCATACAGGTTTGGTTGTTGGGTGTATAATTCCTGTCATTGGCACGTTTTTAGTCTACATTCACATCTCAAGGTGCCGCTTTCATGACGATTGTGAGATCATTAAATAATATGTCACATAATGGCTTGTTGATGGCTTTTAACAATCTGTTCATGGGCTTTAGTTTTCAGTGGAATTCTAGTAATTGACTGAAGGCTAACAATAACACTGCTCTCTGGTGATGGACAGAACAACTTTGCATTATTATTCAGCCATGTCCAGGCATTTGCATTTTCTTTTCATTTAAGGCAGGATTAAACACTTAACTTAGGCCTAAGTAACCAAAGATTAAGCTTATGCTTTTACCTCTGTTCTCCTCTGTATCTAACATGTCATGGTATTTCAATCTTTGTTGCTCATATTCTGCTACACATACTTTTCTAATGCTTTTGTGATGAAATAGCCTATGTAACCACAATATTATGCATAATAAGTATGTAATGATCTAATAATGATTAGTGCTATTGACACCCTTTTGGTCTCCTTGGTAGGCCCTATTCGAGTTGCAAAAGTCATTCAAGTCAATAATCATTTTGACCCTGACATGGCACCCACATAAAAATAAGATAAATAAGATAAACATAAGTGTAAACACTAAGCTTAAAAAGCAATGAAATTCTCGTTTCACCGTGTATCGTATAGGGTCGCGTGGTGTAAGAATGTAGGTGTTCGGCAAGGTGGATGGAAGTTGACGCAGAGACAGAGTTTGGTCAAATGTTCAAGAGTTTACTGAGTTACCCAAAGCAAATACAATACAAGACAGTATTTGGAGAAGGCGCGTTCTGCTCTCCGATTGTCTGCAAGCTGGTTTTAAGGAAAATGTCCCCCTACTTCTAATTGGTTATTCCTAAGTGTCCCCTTGTTTATGATTGGTTCTCTTTAACCTGTCCTTCAGCCCTATCTTGTGGTCACCTAACCTTACTTGACAGTTTTGCGAAATATGATCTGGAGTGTGGTCAGGATGTATTGTGGTTATTCAGGCCCAGACATCTGCTGGTACCAAACTGTGTTTAGGGAACTTACAACATGATGTCTGGTATCGGTCTAAGATGATCTATTAGTTGCTCAACTGTTCTGTATTTTAGCTGTACCCTGCAGTGCCCTCTGCATAACCTTGTTTGACCTTTTTCTGTTAGTGTATGCCCTATGCCAAAGCTTACATGTTACCTGCCTATATTTCTATTATATTTCTATTATTCCTACATCTCCCCCTGTTTAACCCGTTAAGCGGGTTAATCTAGCAAAAGCACAGCGAATGAGCAAAAAATAAAGTGGGCACCATGGACCATCATCCCCCGTGGGTGGCCCCCCCAACCACTATGTCAACCAGCTTGGTTACATGTCACAGGCAAGGGCCAGGACCTAACGATGGTCCCAACCAAATAATAGCCCATAGCGCCCACAACCCTATGTCAGTGTGTAGGACTATGTGTCGGTGCGTATGACTATGTGTCTGGGATTATCCAACCCATGGAAATATCAGTTTGTATATGTGCATGAAAGATGCGATAGAAATGATGAGAGAGACAGATATGAGAAAGATGTGATGTGTATATCCTAATGAAAAACAAAAAATACAGCGAAGCAGCCATAAGCCTGACCCTACACATTCTACACTAATTCATTACCACACAATCATAGTATAAAATCAAGGTTACAGGTGAGTATAATGATCACAAATGGTTACATGGTTACAAATGATTACAGTTTGGTATGCATGGCCAAAGCAAAACTATTAGCGTTTTTTTTTTTTTTTTTTCAGTCCACAAACGTCCTTTTATATATATTTTTTTTAAAGTGTAAAAATCGGGTAAAAAAAAACAAGGGAAAAAATCCGTCAGAAAAAATGATTGAAAAAAAAAAAATGTCCAAAAAATTGAGTGAAAAATCAGTTCAGGATCAGTCCAATCCGACAAAAATGATTAAAAATGGAGTAAGTCCCGTCAACCAAAAAAATCAATGTTCCTTTTTAAAAAAAAATTTTTTAATGACTTGTATGTGTGTATACGTATATGAATATGTTTTTGTGCTTTCGACATCAGTTTGTGTGATGGAGTGTGGTGTCATGAGATTTGGTGTGCTGACATTGTGAGAGTGATGTGAGTGTGAGTGTGAGTGTGAGTGGGAGTGTGCTTGTGATTGTGATTGTGAGTGTGAGTGTGAGTGTGAGTGATGGGCAAAGATAGAGAGATAGAGTGAGAGAGAGAGAGAGAGAGAGAGAGAGAGAGAGAGAGAGAGAGAGATTTTCTTCTTCTTCTTCCTTCGGGTGAGAGAGAGAGAGAGAGAGAGAGAGAGAGAGAGAGAGAGAGAGAGAGAGAGAGAGAGAAAGAGAGAGAGAGAGAGAGAGCTAGAGAGAGAGAGAGAGAGAGAGATTTTCTTCTTCTTCTTCCTTCGGGTGAGAGAGAGAGAGAGAGAGAGAGAGAGAGAGAGAGAGAGAGAGAGAGAGAGAGAGAGAGAGAGAGAGAGCTAGAGAGAGAGAGAGAGAGAGAGGAAGAGAGAGAAAAGAGAGAGCTAGAGAGAGAGAGAGATAAAGAGAGATGGACAGAAAGAGAAAGATTCTTCTTCTTTCTTCTTTTTTCTTCTTCTTTCCTTACTTTTTCCCCTCGCTGTCAGCGAGTCTACGGTACGCCCGCGTCGAGTTTAGGCCCAGCTGTCACAGTCAGGCACCTCAGCTGGTAAGCTCAAATAGATTGCAGTTTTCTTAGAGAAACAAAACTAAGAGGTTGATCAGGTATCACCGAAAACCCCCTGCAAGTTTGGCCCAAATTAGTTTCACCGACATCCACCGTACCGGTGGAGGAAACTTGACAGTTACAATCCCAGTTTACACTTATTACTTCGTATGAGCTTAGACATTAAAGGCTGGACTCTTGCAATAAAGATTTGCTTGTTGACATCAACCAAAATCATTTTAAAAGTGAGAACTACCTGTTGATTCACTTTGCGTGCACTTTCCAAGGAGACAGACCTGACACATGAGGTCGTAACACCCATCAGACAATGACCTCTCTTATTCAAGATAATTTCAGCTCACCTTAGAGATAAGTGTGTAGCCTATGTTATTAAACTGTCAAGTATACCATTAGCCTATGTGAATATTATGGCAGAATAGAATTCAGATAAGTGTCAGACAAGCAGACAGACCCCCTGTTCCTCTCCCTCTTCATGGGAGACACGAAAATCTCTTCCTTTTGTTTTTTGGGTTTTTTCCGATTTCGTACTTTGTATATATACCTTTATTTACTTATCCGCAACAATGTTATGATTGGTTACCCCTTCAGATAAATGTGTATGTTAGTTTATTGAAAAACCACCCCCTGTTGGAATCTTTTACCTCCTTCTTCTTTTTGAATCTGTATCTTCTTCTTTTTTTTTTTTAGCTAGTTGAAACTTCTCTTGGAAAACTTTATAATGAGGGCTAAATATTACCCAGGTTAGCGCAATAACCTCGAGATGAACCTCTTGAATAAAAGGGACAGAAAGAGTGGCAAAACCACTGTCCTCGGGTCACGTAGGAGACAAAAGGTCAGTTCCCCTTCGTCTGGATAACCACAAAATAACCGAAATGAATAGCCCTCCTATTGCACCACCAGTCTGCCAGTTTTACGCAACCACACACACACTCATACAGAAGCAATATTCCGCTGAGCGTCCAATGTCCCAGCACAATCGAAATTTAATTAGGCTGCAAATGGTTTTGTTTTCAAGTGTTTCTTTTTTTTTTTTTTTTTTATGTCCAAAAATATACCCTTTCAGAAAGTTGAACTATCCTTCGTTGCACTAAAATTCCGAGCCTCCCCTGGGAAACCCTTTGTTAAACCTCCAGGCGTTCCGTATTGGGGCTGAGTCGGTTTTTAGTGGCTATGTTTTGTTTGAGCATCAAAAGAGGGTCTCCCCCGCACTCCAACGCCAAACACACGACCTTTGTCTGCGTCCGACGCTATAGATTGCAAGGGAAAATCTCCAATTTTTAGTTCTGAAATGTCAGAGTTACCGGAACAAAAGTGTAACCACTGATACACAATCAGTGCAAACACTCCAGCTGGCCAGGTGCAAAAACCCACAATGATGCTTTCTTTTAACGAAAGATGGACTTTCTTTGCCACAACTGTCAAACAGAATGTTGGACTTACCCAACAATCAGCAGTGGCAGCACAGGTATAAAATTAGAATAGAATACCCACCACACGCGCCAGTCACACAGACACGGCAAGGATCACACAGATCCACCAGCCAACGGTCCGATCACACAGATCAGAGGTCACACAGACGCTCTGACAGACCGCTGGCTTGATCACCAAGATCAGGGGTCACTCAGACTCACACCCGATGGCTTGATTACAAAGTTTTAACGTGTGATGTTTATTCTACTCTTGCAATTGATTTGTGTGACAAGCGTAATTTGTCAAATTAATTATAGTTCAGGATTCACCGATACAATAGCGCATGCACAGATTAATACACTACCTACACACACACAGCAGTCAAACTGGCAGATTTAGTGAAAAAGAAAAAAAACAAATGCACCCCCATGCAACTTCCCTCAACCAGACACCCCAGTGAGCGGACCTTCGTTATCACACGCCGTACAACCAGCCCAGGCCCACAATCGCACACGCTTCCTCTCACACACTGCCTGGTGCGTGGCTGATGCACACACTCAACCTGGCCAGTCGCCAAACGCCTGCACTCCAGGGTACCCACACCAGACACCAATAACAGAATACACAATATATACAGTACTACAAAAGAACACACTTTCTAAGCTACACTTATATACAATAGGCCTATTACTATACAACTTATACCGGTTAGAGTCACACAGACTTTTCAGAGTCACACAGACTTTTAGTCACACAGACTAGGTCACACAGACCTTTTAGAGTCACACAGACTTTTAGTCACACAGACTAGGTCACACAGACCTTGGCAGAGGATCACACAGATAGTCACACAGACTTTCCCTTGCACACAGCACAGGGCCTCTGCTCTTAGCCGTCTACCAAGTGTGATTATAACAGTGTGAATTTAATCACACGTCACAAGCGTTCACACTCCAATAGTTCCACAATACAATCAACGTCGAATCCACACGTTATCAGACCCGAACACACAGTTTACAAAGGCCTTAGTCACCCAGACTTGATAACAGTATGATTATCCTGATGACAGAGATCGATACTGCAGAAACCGGCTATGCCCCGGGGTCTTATCACAGCGCTTTTTACCTATAGGGTGCACACAGCACTAGCACACAGCTTTTCCAGAGCTCACTAAATCTATGGGTACACTCAGCAAACCAACACTCTAACAAGGGCCCATTCTAGGTGATGACAGACATCAATAAACTAAACAGAGACTATAATAGACTATTGGAGAATTTTTATCAAAAAGGTATCTCCTCACCTCTGGATCAAGCCGGCCAAATGTCTGCCGCCACCGAAAACGGGCCCCCTCGGCTCTTGGCAAAACGCCCACGCCGTCCCACACACCTGCCTCCAACGTCCGGGGTCACCAAGTTGTAAGAATTGGGTGTTCGGCCAGGTGGATGGAAGTTGACGCAGAGACAGAGTTTGGTCAAATGTTCAAGAGTTTACTGAGTTACCCAAAGCAAATACAATACAAGACAGTATTTGGAGAAGGCGCGTTCTGCTCTCCGATTGTCTGCAAGCTGGTTTTAAGGAAAATGTCCCCCTACTTCTAATTGGTTATTCCTAAGTGTCCCCTTGTTTATGATTGGTTCTCTTTAACCTGTCCTTCAGCCCTATCTTGTGGTCACCTAACCTTACTTGACAGTTTTGCGAAATATGATCTGGAGTGTGGTCAGGATGTATTGTGGTTATTCAGGCCCAGACATCTGCTGGTACCAAACTGTGTTTAGGGAACTTACAACATGATGTCTGGTATCGGTCTAAGATGATCTATTAGTTGCTCAACTGTTCTGTATTTTAGCTGTACCCTGCAGTGCCCTCTGCATAACCTTGTTTGACCTTTTTCTGTTAGTGTATGCCCTATGCCAAAGCTTACATGTTACCTGCCTATATTTCTATTATATTTCTATTATTCCTACAGTTGACGCACCAAAAAGTTCAGGCTCAGGATTTTTTTTTGCTTTAATCCCTGGAGTTTAAAACTCTCCTGTCCTTACCACTTGGTTACACTAGGGTAATTTTCCCAGACCGTTTTACAGGAGGTAAAACTCGCGGGGAAGTTTACCTGACATACTCCGCTATCTTTATCGGACTGGCGCGTTCGGACGGGATTAAATTTTCCGGTTATGATTACAGGTCCTCCTATTAAACTAGTCCCGTCGGAATAGGGCTTATGATTCAACCATGGTTTCACTATGATTTGCCCATGGTTTAACTATGGATTTACCATCGTTTAACTATGCAAAAATGAACCATGGTTTTATGACAACTAACCATGGTTAATATTTATTCATTACATTACAGTGAGCTGACGCTTTTTTTTTAAATCCAAGACGACTTACAGTCTATTGGTTACAGTCCCTGGATCAATGTTAGGTGCCTTGCTCAAGGGCACTTCAGCCATGGATGGAGGTCCACGGAATGGTGAGGGCAGGA
Source organism: Engraulis encrasicolus (assembly GCF_034702125.1). NCBI lineage: Eukaryota > Metazoa > Chordata > Actinopteri > Clupeiformes > Engraulidae > Engraulis > Engraulis encrasicolus. Next base: position 58,972,503 of record NC_085857.1, read on the forward strand.
TTCAAACCTGCAAACCTGTGATCTAGAGTCCAACTCCCTAGCCATTACATCACGGCTTTACTCACATGAAGTTATTTAGGGGTTTTGTGTTATCTTGGGTAACCAAGAAAACCATGGTTTGTGACTATGGTTTAACCATGATGCACCCCTTCCCCCCACCGTTAAACCATAAGTTAAACCATGATCACAAACCATGGTTGTCATGGTTACACTAAAACCATGATTAACTATAATCCATGGTAACTCTATGGTAAAACCATGATTAGTTTTCATAGTACAAGCATGGTTAATCTTTGTAAGGGCTACCACAATGACAGCTACTGTACTAGAACTAAGGTTGGTTGATCGTAAGCGTACTCAGAATCAGCATGAAATGTGGTAGTAAAAACATAGTCACTGCATTACAACTATTCGTAAGGGTAGAGTAATCATGACATACCATGGTAGAACCATGTTACTACATAAACATCACAGTAATACCATAGCAAGCAATAGTGCAATTATGGTAGGTTCAGAGTACTTAGAGTAATCATGACATACCATGGTAGAACCATGATAATCATAGTAATAGGCTACCATAATAAACCATGGTCCATTTTCGTAAGGCTATGTTTAGATATATGCGTTCGTTCAATTTTTGTGGGGATTTGTAAAACTTTATATTTTTGGAATCCTTAGACCCTAAAGAGTCAGAAAAGCAATGTTCAATTGAATGAATTGTTCAATGAACAATTTTCAAATGTCATTAATGCATCAATTTTGGGTCTTGAAAAAGTGGACACTACCATACTAAAAACGCCTAGGCTAATTTGCTAATATCTTGATAAATTGAACATAAAAGTTGGTGTGAGTTAAATATTTTTATAGAAAAAGTTGTTATTCAACATTCTTAGATAGTTCAAAGGGCCCTTAACACAGATTTACCACAAATAATTTAGTTCAGGGCCCAATTTTCATGGGTTTTTCATTCAAAAATGAGAAAATACTGGTATATTGGCTTTAAAATAAAACTTACATGCCTCACCACAGAAATGTTCCTCTTCATCACTTACGTTGCAGTACAGGGTTTTTTTTTATATTAAAAGTTTTCTTTAATGAATGTTATGTTTCAATATGCAAACGAGGTGTAAATTAAACATGCACTAATATACATGCACACCCAAATTTGACATGTAGACTAAGGCCCTATTGAATTAAGCCGAGACTACAGTGTGTTTGGTGTAATGTTGTTACTTTTTTACTGTGCTGTCCAATCCACTGGGGTACACAGACATTTTGGGGGTCAGGTGCTCGAGATGGGGGCGGAGGGCATATGGAACTGACTAGGATATTGATGTTACCAGTTTTACCGTAGATGATCACGTCAACATGGACCACAGTACATTGTTAAAAATCCACAAAAGAACTCAAAAAGGGCCTTTTTTTGTCCAGTAGGGCTTTAGCACCACCACATTCCTATGATACAGTCACTGTTTGGTTTGGAAATCTATAAGTCAAGTTCCAAATCAACAGACTGATCTGCTCCGCACTGAAAGTAGTGGGGGCTAGGCAGCACCCCACCCTCCAAGCAACATACTGTATGAGTAGTCTGTGCTCAGGATGCCAGTAATGGGGAGTAACTGATTACATGTTTCCAAATTCCATTATTCAAAATACAATATTTTAAGAAGAGCTGTATTTCCTTACAGTTACTACTTCCGTGAGTGGTAATGAAATTACATGTACTACATGAAAGTAAGTGGTAGTTTCTAAATTCATGTTTTGATTTTTTATTTTGATCATTTCCATGCATTACCAGAAACCACAGTGACATAATGTGTTGGTGTGACAATGGCTGTGTGTCTGACAGAAGGAAATTAACATGATGGACTAGATTGCGTGAGTCTTCATGAACAATTATCTACCTTTATCTGGCTGTCCCTGCTGGTAACCCTTATAATATCCTCCTTGGCTGAGTTTCCCAAACACACTTAAGCGTAGGTAGTACTTAAGTGGCAGGGTTGGCATTTTTAGCCAAGACCGTCCAACAGGCATTGAGAGAGACAATGAAGTCTGTGACAACATTTTCACTCCTCTATTACGAGCTATTTTGACCACAAAAGACAAAATCAATATTTAAAATCGGAATCTGAGAGGTCAGCTGTAGCGGCATGAGGACTGATACAACTGCACTGACAGGAGGAGCAGGCCAAAATCATCACCAGTCCACCGGGCAAATGCCCTGTAGGCCTTGGCTAGTCCAGCCATGTTAGGTAGTGGTACTAAGTATGAGGCACCCCTTAGACAATATCATGGGTAGACATCAATTCAAGTTCATAAAATACCTTTCCTTGCACATACAGTACACCTGTACAACATGATGAACATAATACACGTATAAGGAAAAGTAGTGTAGGCCTATATAGGCCTATAAGCTTTTAGTGATGATGTCAGACCTATTCTGATATACTGACAAGGGGCCAGCTCATAATTAAGTGATAGCCTCTTACTGCAGATGGGCCTGTCAGCAGGACTATTCACTCTTTGCTGAAAACAATCAACCACATCATAACAACATTGTTATGAAAATACAGGGAGTCTTATATAGACTTGTATAGTAAACGATTAAGACTTGGTCGTTATCATTTTGGTGACAATAAGGTTATAACAGAGGGACTGTGTTAAGGGATAAGATTAAGAATGACTTAATACTAATTTATTTGGGGAAATTTAGCCCTGGACAATGTGCAGCACAATCTTGGACAATCTGCTGCACTTAAGTCTCTCACAACACTGGGCAGCCTTTCTACCCAAAGGTAGCTTGGCACCACAGTCCTACTTACAGTACTAGAGCATTGAGCACCACACTGCATTATATGACACTTTTGTACTTGGGAGGGATTACCACCATTACACATTTTTACTCTTTTCAATTACATGCTTTTTTTGGACAGTTAAGTGAACATTTCTATGTATGTATGCAGATGTGTGACTGATATGCTGCATTTCTGCAGTGTCTTTTGTACATGCCTATGTTGATGTCTTATGAATAATATATTCGATTTCTGTGGTGTGTATTATAAAGGATGTACAGTATATTCTGGACACCTGGATTTCAACTAGAATTAATAGGTTCCCTGTACACATTTATTCTTATGCAGAGAAGCTTTTTGGATATATACGCTGAACTCACTCGAACCCTCTGGCCTCAATGAGGAGCTCAGCTTGTCTTGTTTTCTGTAATGTTAGAGCGATATACAGCTAAAGTTATGATCCTGTACCTTTACTGGTGTTAATGGTGTTGCGTTGCAAGTCACTATTTCAAAACAAAGGAGGATCGGCGTTGTGAGATTGTGCACATAATTTCCTCTAATTCAAGCCCAAATACATTCCAAAAGCAATTTGTCTTGGTGGTTTATGTGTAGTGACATTATATTTTCCCACAAGTTGATTGTATATATGTAGACATTTATAATATGACCTTTGACAATGCGTCTCCTATTGCTAGCTTAGCCGTGGCTACAGAGAAGAACAGCCAATTTGAATAGGGAGTGAAATAGATCCTCTTGCCAAACACAAAGAAACGTGGCGTCAGTCTTAAGCTGGGCTTACACTGTGCGACTTTTGCCCCGATTTTGCTCCGATTTGGCACTCGCACGACTTTTTGAGAGTCGGGCCGATTTCTTGCTCAATCGCAGGTCAATCGTGAGTCTCACATCGTGCAGTGTACATGGGGTAACGACAAGCGATTTCGCCTCACGATCGTGCAATCGCAGGGTCGCAAGAAAATCAAAACGGTTTGAAATTCTGGTCGTGGCTCGTGCGTAAATCGCACAGTTAAAGCAGTGCTACGACCCGATTTGACACTTCACATGCACAAATTAATGGGGCCGTGCGATTCGCTGTTGAGCGCGACCTCATCTCCACCTCAGGTGCGCATGTTCCCTCCTCTGCAGACCAGGGAAACATGCCTGTCGTACGGTGGAAGCATTTCGCTCGCATCCGACTGTCGGCTCGTGTAGTGTGAGGACGTGAGTCATGAGTTGTGAACTTTTAAACAGTGAAATTCCATCGTGCAGTGTGAGCAGAAGCTTAAGACCCACGAGTGAAAATACCGCACAGTGTATGCCCGGCTTTACATAGCCTACATAAACAGTTTTAGAAACATAAATGATCCTAACCACAACTCAATGGAAAATTTCGGGATTGAGAGAGGTGGTTTGTTTGGAGACTTCATTACGTAGGGGAGTTCCCATTTGAACACACGCGACGCGAAGGCGAAGCCCTGTTCCAAGCGAGCTGAACCCATGCGACTGGTTCTATATCGTTCCTCCTGACATCCTGATCCTGATATCCATGCACGTCAGTGCAGGTCGAGTATTGAGGAACAACAAATTCACTTGTGACCTGGGTGATGTCACCCGGTGACCCCGGGGTCGGGGTCAAAAGAGCAACCCAGGAAATGTCCTCTTTTCATTTCTCGCGCATCATCGCAGGTCGCGAGTGCTGTGAAATGTAACATTAATGGATTTTGGACTAGCGCCTGTCGGTTTCGTTGCCCTCGGGATTGGGGCTGTGTTTTTACATCCCCCAAGAAACTGCGCTTTGGTCCCCTTCATTTTCCTCAGATATCCATGTTTGCGTAGAGGTAATGCGTTGCCTCATTGCCGAGTGTCCTCGCTCGGTTGAGCTAAGCTACCTGTTGTATCCCTCGCCCCGACGCGGTGTTCACGCCGCTGATGGCTTCCACCGGCATTTCATTTGAAGGTAAGCCGTGTTGTTAATATCTTATTTCTGTCGCCGCTTAGTTCCAACTTTCCAGCGGTGTTTCCCGCCGCTGTTTTGTTTGGTAAGCGGTTGTGGTGAACGTCGCCTCTCTGTTGGCTGACTGAACTGCTTGTTAGACCTTGGCGTTTGCGCGGTGTTGGTGCGCTGCTATCGTTTGCTTGATTCAGGTTTCATTGATTTTCGCTTTGTTTCCAGTGTTCCCCCGCTGGTTTTGTTTGATAAGCGGTTATGGCGCACGACTCCTCCTCAGTTTATAGTTCGATCCTTGCTAAACTATTGAACTGTTGCAACGTTGCTTACTTCTTGGTAATACGCTGGTGTACTTGCGCCTTCAGCCTGTGCCTGTCCACGGGCTGGCTTGCGTTGGCGCATTCTGTTAAGTTCTAGTATTGCCGTTACTTACGTGCTCGTTTGACATTACGGCTTCCTTGTCTGCGTGGCGGTGGTTCATCTACAATTTGCATTGCCCCGGTGTTCTCGCCAAAGGGCCCTCGCACCGCTACATGCCAGCTCCATTGTTTACATGGTTAGTGGGCACTTGACGCTAGTGTTCTCCCTACTGGGCCACGCACCGTTCTATTATTCTGTTACCATGTTTAGTATTATGGTATTATTGTATTCTGCCAACTGCCTGTGTAATCACTCAGTTGTCGCCTGGTCGTTTGTTTGCTTGTCTCCTCATTGGGGTGCCTCCGCCCCTGTGATGTGTATTTGCCATGCACTTGTATTGCTGTGCATTTCATACAGCCTAGTGATCTTGGCTGTGGTTATGTTCCCTGCTGTGAGTCGCTTTGGTTGGACAGCGCCTGCCCAGTGCCACCTGCAATGTGCAGTTTGTGTCATTGCTTGCTTGTCAGCTTGGTGTCCTCGCCTGTCTGCTGGCGCCTTGTTGGCTACACTCGGGGTGCTCTCCCGGTGTATTTGCAGTGTTCTCTCTGCGCAGTGTCTTCACCTCACTGCTGACTTCATTATTGACCGCCATTGGGGTGCCCTCGCCCCCTGGGTTGTGTATTTGCAGTGCTTACATTACATTACATTACATTTGGCGTGCTTACTTGTCAGCGCGGTGTCCTCGCCTACCTGCTGACTTCCTTACTGACCACCATTGGGTGGCCCTCGCCCCTGGTGTATATTTTGCATTGTGTGCTTACACGCATGTGTTTTGGCTGCCATTGGGGTGCCCTCGCCCCCTGGGTTGTGTATTTTCCGTGCTTACTTGTCAGCGCGGTGTCCTCGCCTACCTGCTGACTTCCTTACTGACCACCATTGGGATGCCCTCACCCCTGGTGTATATTTTGCATTGAATGCTTGTGTACGCATGTGTTTTGGCTGCCGTTGGGGTGCTCTCGCCCCTTCTATGTGTTTTTTCTCAGTGTTTGCTCGCCTGCCTGGTGTCCTCGCCTCCCTGCTGGCTTACTTATTGACTTCCGTTGGGGTGCCCTCGCCCTAGTGTGTATATTGCATTTTTTGCTTGTCAGCCCAGTGTCCTCGGCTGCCTACCGACTTCCATGTTGGCTACCATGTTGGGTTTTTTCCCACTGCTGCGCCGACTGCTGGGTGGTCCTGGAGATGGATGTCGACCCTCACGAGTGCCCCTCCTTCCTGGGAACGCCTGTGGCGGGGTTTAACCTGCTTGGCCTGTGCGGCCTGCGTGTTGCTGGGCCATGTGTGGGCCCTCCGCCTGACGCGCGCCGCAGGGTGGACGTGGTGTTGGCTGTTTGGAGTGTTGGACGTTCTACCTCCCCTCCTCTAGCCTCCTGCTCGGAGGGCACAGGGTGGCAGTGTTCTCGCTTGCACACCGCATGCCGGCGACGTAGCCGGTTTCTGTTGCCGCCATGCCGGTTGCCTGCCGCGATACCGGCGGCGTGCCCTGTTTCAGGATGTACCTGGTACAGCGCTGCTGCGTTACCTCTGTTCCCAGTCTGGTGACTGTTTTGTGTGGCCATGGGTGATCTCGCCTGGGGCTGGGACTACTTGTGCATGCCGGTGGCGTTTCCGCCACGAGGGCTGCTTCTACCGCGTGTGCATGATTACTCCCTGTCCGATGTGTTCAACTTTGTTCATCGTCTGGGGTCTGCTCCACAACGTCCCTTTGGGTTTGTGTGGCCATGGGTGATCTCGCCTGAGGCTAGAACTACTTGTGAATCCCGCTGGTGCTCCCACCACTGCGGCTATTTCTATTTTATGTGGATGGTTCCGTCACGCCTTCTGTTCTGAACACTCCTTCGGGATCTTCAGACCTTTGCACGTAGCCTCCCTGAGTTGTTTTCTGGCCATGGGTGTTTTCCGCCCTGTAGGCTGCTCCACTACCGTCGACGCGTGCGCTACTGCGCCTGCTATGGTGTGTTGACGGGGTCCAGACATCCTGCCGTTCTTCTGTGCGCATAGGTTACAAAGTGGCGCTGCATGCTTGCACAATTTGCGCCCTTGCGTGGCTGTACGGCGTGAGTGTTCCCGCTCGTCCGCTGTTCCCTACCTCTCTCCGTTGTCTTACGGCTGTTGACCACCGTCCTAATGTGTCATTCTGGCTGTGGGCGTTTCCGCCTGTAGGCTACTTGATGCCGTTGCCACTTGTGCAGCTACGGCGGCTACGGTGCGTTGTGGTGGTCCTGTGCATGAGTCATCTCGCTCTGGCTACTGTTATCTCTGTCCTACGACTGTTTAGTGTCGTCCTCCTGGGTGTTTGGCCGCTGGTGGTTTCGCCTGTGGGCCTCTTGATGATGCCACCGGCGCTTACGCCTTGACGGCTGCTACAGGCTGATGTGTGGGCCTTGATACCTTTGTGGTACCATCGGATGTACATGGTTTGCATGATTGTGTTGCAGTGAGTGGTCCCGCTCCCTATCCTGCGGCCTGGCTTGCTTTTATTCATCGCCTTGCATGCGGCTGCTGTATGCGAGTGATTCCGCTCTGCCTCCTATTGTCCGCTTTTGCCCACTGCCCTATGGCTGGCGCATCGTCCTTCGGACCTTGCGGGGCCTTTGACTGTTTCGCCCCTTGGCCCTCTGGTGGTCCACTGTGGCTGATGCCGCTGTTTGTGAGCGTTCCTGCCCCGAAGCAGTTGTCTGCTTTCTTTGTCTTCAGCCTGCTGCTTGTTGTCCTCCGTAGGCCCTTGGTGACTTCGCCATGGCCTCGCTGGGGGGTGCCCTTGGTGCCTACACCACTGCGGCTACGGCATGTATGTGGGAGTGGTCCCGCTCCATATTCTGTTGCCTTACATGTTTCCCTGTTTTCATGGGATCGCTTTCCCCAGGGGTGATGATGGTGCCACTACAGCTTCTGTTGCTGTACGTGGGCGGCCCTGCTGCATGTTTTGCCTTTTTCTGACGACTGTTCCTCGTTGTCTCGCTAAGCTCGCCTCGTGGGTGATCTCTCCTCGCTGTTTCCGAGCGCCGGTGGGTGACTGCGCCCCTACGGCTGCTACTACGGTGTGTGGATGGTTAGGCCCCATGTTCTGCTATCGGCTGCAGGGGCATGATGGTTCACTTCTCGCGGGCGAGTGCGCCCTGTGTCGTCTCGTGCCTTCTCTGGGCCTGGCTTGTTGCCATTCCCGCCTGGCCTGTTGCACATTTCTATTGCGGTGGCTGCACCTGCTGCTTGGCAGCACGTGCCACCCTGCCCTCTCTCCTGGTGTGTCTACCCAGGGGATTTGTTACAGCCATTTTGATACTTTTTATGTTTCGGCCTTTATAAGATAATATGTAATGTAATGTAATGTAATGTAAGATATTTGATTATTATGTGGAAGATTAACTGAATGTTTATGGATGGATTATGTTTAGTTTTTGTTTTTATGTTTATTACTTTAAGTGACGGGTGACCTTTTGGGATGACGTCATCTGTCATATGGCATTTAGCCGGGTTTTGGGTTGTTTGGAGTTGAATGGGGAAACGCAGCCCGGTCTGATACATTATTTCGACCGTACTCACTTAATTATATCACTATTTCATCTTACTTTCGTTTAGTTGGACTGTCTTCTTTATTTTAATTGAGGTTTCATTCATGACATTTTACCATTTTGGACAACAATAAATACTTTTGCACCGTACGATTGAGGAGTGCGCGTACTGAAATCCCAGCCGAGGCCTAGTGCTTTTCCATTCCTTGGACCATCGAAAATTGCACTAACAAAAGTCGAAATAATTTGGATTGCTGGATTTGGACAACTGGAACCGTGGACTACGCTACTGTGTCATTCGAAACTTGATGAAGGTCATCAACCGTGAGTAATGCGGTTTTAAAGCAACTTCGGCCGCCGTGCCAATGTAACGCGGAAGCAAAGAAAGCAAAGTGTTGGCTGTGCGTAAAGTGTTATTGGATGGTTGTGGTGCTTGACACTGGGCTTGTAAATGGAAAATATGGAACTGGAAGTGGAAGATGTGGATGATGGGCAAGAAGCAATTGAATTTGAACAGGAAAAGAAATTGTATAAGTTGATTAGAAGTCGGCGAGGAAAGTTGAGTGTGTTAACCAGGAAGCGCAGCAAAATCAATGCACTGATCGAAGCAGGTGACACCTCGGATGAAGTTAAAAAAGCACTTGAAAGTTTCGTGTCATTTTTGGATGAGTTTGGCCAGGTGCACGAACATGTACAATCTTTATTGAGTGAGGATGAAAGAGAGGACGATCACATGGATTGGTACCAGCCCAAAGTAATGAGCTTCACTGAATTTGTAAAAGGTGTTGAAATGTGGCTGAATGCTGATGAAGTGGAAAAGAATGAGGGTGAAAAAGTGAATGTTTGTGAAACGGAACAGCAAGCCGAAGTAACTCATGAGCATGAAACCTTGGTCTCCCCACAAGACAGCGTCTCTCAGGTGGCGGCAAAAAGGTCACCAAGTGAAGTCTCCAGTCGGGGCAGCAACGCTTCCAAAGTGCTTTCGGATACGCGCGTGGAGCGCGCTCAATTAATGGCGCACCAAAGCAAAAAGACATAAAGCCATTCTCGTATCTGAAGGAGGTTGACATCAAGTCCATCAATGCCGGCATTGGGCTTCTGATAGGTGTCAATGCCCCAAGAGCACTAGAGCCCCACAGGGTCATCAACAGCGTAGGCAGTGGTCCTTCTGCTGTCAAATCGACGCTGGGCTGGTTCCTGCTTGGCACAATATGCTCAGGCGAGAATGCAAGATGTTCTACCAGTATGGAGAACAGGGAAGCGGAACGACAGACAAACCCCTCTCCTATTGAGAGCTTAGGTAAGGCAACCTTATGTGGCACATCACCCATAGCCTCTCTTCTGCGCCAAGACCGGCCAAATGGGCCAGAAAAGAAAGAATGGTGTGCACTGGCCACAGCAGCCTCACCAGTGGGATCCCGCTCTGCTACCAAGCTGCTCTCTTCCCTCTCACGGTCAACAAACACAAAACCAGCTACATGGAAATACACACTACGAGAAAGGTGTGATGGAAAGACAGGACAAAATTATGAACAACTCGAATGGAAATGGACGAATTCAAACAAATGTGGTGGTCCCAAAACAAAATGGAAAGCAAGTCCTTTAAACAAACTGGAACCTGGAACTGGAAGTGGCATTCTAAAGTACAGCAAAGACCCAGGGTGACTTGTCCAGTCATCCAACAAACCAAGTGACTTTGTGCCCCCCCCCCCCTCCCCCCCCTCTTTATTAGAACCCTCACTTGGCTAGTTTAGTAAATATGAATCATGGAAGAAGAATATGGAATCTGGAAATTATGAAAAAAGAAGATGTGGAAAAATAAAACATGGAAACATTGGAAAAAATGGATTCAATGGATTAAATTCCCCTTATGCTTAAGTTAAATGAAAACAAATGGACATGGAACAGATCCCATAGATCCCCCTTGCCCCAAGTAAATTATGACCCCTGCAATAAGAAATGCAAATACCTAAGTTGCCCCTTTTTATCTTTGATCTGAATCTGCAGGTTTCTCTCTCTCTTTTTCTCATTCTCTCTCTTTTCTTTGACTTGACTTGACTTGACTTGACGTTTCTCTTTCCCTTTCTCTCTCTCTCTCTTTTCTGTTTGTAGAACCCAAAGCAACAAATTGGAAAGGCCCATAACTAAGTTGTGCCTTTTACTTGAATCTGAGTGAATTCAAGCCCCTCTCTCCTTCCTCCTCCTCCTTTTTGTTTATTTGTTGTTTTCCTGGAAATGGGTTATTTACTTTATGAATGCAAGGCATGGAACATGGAAATTGAATGAAAATACTTGTTTTGAGGTCTTATGATGGTTTATTACAACGTTATTACATGGTCATTGAAGTATGGTTTACTGATTGCTGGAGAATATGGTTGGTGCATGACTTGCATATGAATTCCTAAGTTGATGATCATGAGTTATGCTTGAAATGATGGACAATTGAAATTCATGGTCACTTTGAGAGACATTTGTTTTTTGCATTTTTGGACCTTTTTGTCTGAAGAACTTTTTTCTTTTTTCTCATGGACTTTGAAAACAAGCGCACACGCACACATCCGCCCAAACATGCACACATGCGAATACAAACTCACAAAATATGGACATTGAAATGAACTTTGGGAATGGGTTGATGGGTATGTGATGCTATTGCTGATGCTGTGTGGATTATGTGCTATGTGTGGTTTATGTACACTGATGTTTTGTTAATGGCTGCTCCTTGTATGATTTTGTAATTTTGTTGGTTCAAAATTAGGGGCCGGTATGTTACAGCCATTTTGATACTTTTTATGTTTTGGCCTTATAAGATAATATGTAATGTAATGTAATGTAATGTAAGATATTTGATTATTATGTGGAAGATTAACTGAATGTTTATGGATGGATTATGTTTAGTTTTTGTTTTTATGTTTATTACTTTAAGTGACGGGTGACCTTTTGGGATGACGTCATCTGTCATATTAGCCTGGCTCTCGCGAGACCCCTAGTGCTTCGTGCATCTTCGTTGCACTTCGTGAGCTCGCACAGGGGTCTGGTTCAGCCTTGTCGAGCCCGAAGTCCTCGAGTAGAAAATAAACGTGCCCCGACCATTGGATAATGTCAATGTCAATCATCGTGGAGTGAGGTGTTGACGGGTATGACGTAGCATCTTGCGCGACAACACTGTAGTGCTGCTAGCACACCCCACAGTCAGTGGCTAACACAACAACTGCGGCCTGCATACTGTATGAACTCAGCGATTTCAAGTGTTATCAAAACTACCAAGCATTCATTCTTTGAAAGAGGAACAGAAAACAAGGAATTAGTTGGTGGCAAGAACGTTCTCGCTCTTCTTCCAATGATCCACTGAAGGAGAATGAGCAGGTCTACAGCGCAGCGATGTTCAGTCCTCAACTGTTTACAAGACCAACTTTAAGTGGGGATTTTAGTCGAGAGGTCTATGCCACATATAAATGGTGAGTGAAAACCTCTTGGTTGTTTTTAACGTGTTTTTGGTGTGTGTGAAACTGACTGACATGGTAGGCTACAACTGTGAATGCCCCCATAGTGCCGGTAATTCAATATTGTACAAGCCTCATTTCCAGACCTCGCATGCTATGGTGACTGAGTGCTGTTGATCATAATATTATGCCAAGCACATTCAGACCAATTTGTTTATGATAAGTTCGTGTTAATTAAATGTACTATCCCCCGTGGTCGCTTTCAATGCAGCATGTCCCAAAACGTCGGCATGTGAGAGATGGAATGTTTATTTCACGACGACATTCTGACTTCAAACTCACCATGATGGCTTCCCCACAGATCTATACATATTGATATAGGTCTGTGGGCTTCCCCTTTTCACTTCTTGCCCTAGTTGTTAACCTGTTTCGATGGTAAAGACTAAACTAATCACAGATTTTGCATGGTTAAGACTTAAGAGACCCACTTCGCGTGGAAACAGAATTAACACAAGAGGGTACTGGAATAAAAACAGGCTGTGAGGCCTGTCACTCACCAGCTACTGGCAAGGACCCCAACTCTCCCTTTCTGTCAGCAGTAAATTTAAAACTAAGTAATAGTAGCCTACTGCTGTTCAGGTCTGAGCCTTAAATAGGTATGAATTAAAATGCAGATACTAGGCCTATAGAGTCTTTAGAATTACAGTTGCCTTGTTTGCGGATTCTATTTTAACATTATGTGTGTCGTTTTCAGGTAGGCACGTCATGGCATTGGCAGCGTCTGCTGGGATTGTCATCACAGACCGGGTCATCCAGCTGTAAAACATGTACAGTGGAAATTGAATTAGGCTCTTCCCTCACTTGTACTGTTGTAAACCATTAAATGAACACTCTAGGTAGACAAGACAGTGAGTTCAGTAATGGCTGGCACACAGGGCATGTGCACCACAAGTTTGGAGCCAGCCAGGTCATACGTGTTGCACCTACCACAATTCCATTTCTTTGGTCTTCTGTGTTGAGCCGGTTTCAAAATTTGCATGTACAACCACATGCGTATAGAATCTACACTACACTACCCCACCAAGATCTAGACGTTACTGAAAAGTTGGAAATGTTATCAGGGTCTGCTGACAGCTGTACAGAATATGTGTACTTAAATACCAGACGTACCACTTTCATTATTCAAAGCCTAATGAGGCAGCAGTCAACCACAGTCCTTACATTTGACATCAGTTACAAATAACCTATGGTTTTAAGGTACTTCATGCTACTGGTTGTGAGTGAGGCTTTTTGTGACTGACTCTCCCTAATGACAGATTCATAGACATAATGGAACATGTAACACAGCATTAGTTCAGAATCTAACCATCATCCATTGGGAACAAAGAAGTGGAATCTTGTCACAATATCGAATCGAATATTGAACATCAAATGGTGTAAATAATGGTGTACACAAGTAATTGGAACAAATGTAAATACAATTTTATTGTGAAAAGAAAACACTGTCTATTTTTTTCTCAATGTACAGTAATGAAAGTGTAAATAATGACAAATAAGATATCAATTTATATACACACATTCTTTTTTCTTTTAAATATTGGTTACTGGTAATGCAGGAAACATAGCTTATAAAATGTAGCGTTCTTGGTGATAGGTGATGTATTGTACAAAATGAAAACCCAAATGGTGACACACTCCTGAAATGTTGTAAGTTCTTTAAGGAAAATGCCTTGACATCTTGTTCTGATATTTTGAAAGGCATGGAATCTGTGAGGGGATGTGCTGGGTCCTCTATGCTGTCGTTTCTTCATACACCTCCTGGCGTCAGACACAGGGAAAGGAAGTATAAGAAGTATATTAGACAAACATTTCAGAAGGTTATGTGTGACAATTGTGGCTACATACAAGGTTTTGAACAAAAATAACACGGGAATTGATTGCAACACCTTTTAAAATATTTCTAGGTGACTTAAAGTTCATTAACAACAGGGTAGGCTACTTACTCTGTGTACAGAGTATTTTCCACCCCCCAAAAGCATCTGTCAACTGTAATGTTATGAGGAGGAGTACAGTCTCTTAATGTAGAAATTAATGTAGGTTTAGGTGGATAGGGGTGCAGGACAGCACATATACTTTTCAGTTACTCTTACTAAGAATTCAAACATGTAAGTGTAACATTGGACACCTTCCAAGGCCACAGGTACAGGTGAGGTCAACAAGGGTCCTATTTACCTTGATCATAAGGTTCTCAGTCATTTCACATTCCCACCCTGATGAAAAAAACTAATTGTTTACACAAATGGGTTTTACACCCCTTAACAATACGGCTTTGCTTGCTTCAGTAATGTACTCTTTGCCTCTGCCCTACCAATGGATGTAATAAATCAGACATACCTTATATAACCGTGGGTCTTGGGTCACCTAATAATGGAGAGAGAGAGAGAGAAAAAAAAATCACCATTGATCAATTCACAATGGCACAGTGTGTGTGTGTGTGTGTGTGTGTGTGTGTGTGTGTGTGTGTGTGTGTGTCCCAGCTTATGACGGTGAGCACGATTAACTTCGTCGTCCGATCAACTAGGGATGGTCACCTACAACTTCTCGAAGTGCTTAGCACACTCAAGAATCGACTATTTGAATTGACCACAGCTGAAGTGTTTGAGAATACAATCGCGCACAATAACAACGGAAAAAGTGCGACGGCATGCTCGTCTCGTCGAACCGTAATGCAGTTTCCAAAGTGTATAATAGAAACGCCATATCCTGTCTTGTCTGACGTGAACAGCTCTTCATCATGCCATCCAAGTAATCGGACCCGGAGTTCATCGTGCACACCGGGAGTAGTTAATGCTGGCTGGCATTTTTTGTCGGAATAACATTTGATCGGTAATCATTTTCAGCGAAATACACATACTTGGTTAAGTTTCATTCATCAACACATGTCACATTGGTTGTGCAGGCAAGCAGACGTCCATTTTGTCTGCAATATTTATCACCCCGTCAGAAACTGACAAACCCATGCCCATGATGTGTTCACTAAAAGAAAATATAGCCATTTCAAGACATCTAACTTACCATATCTTTGTTGTGATTCATCTGATGCAAACGATGGCACCAAATGAGTAGGCGCAGAGGTAGTCTAACAAGTAGGCGGTCCTCCTCCATTGGTGCTAGGGGCTGGTAGCATGCCGCTGTTTGGACAGTGCAGACAGAGTATTCGTGCACTATGTCGGATTGCCAACCAAAATCCACCGATGCCTTGTGTATTTTGTAACCGTCAGTGGTCAGATGTCGGACACAGGTGGCATACCACAGGCGGCTTGCCGTTCAAACGCCACCAATGATCCACTATACACATGCTAGCTGGACTGGAACTACTGTCAACATGCTAACTGCTCTGTTGTGGCTTCTATCGCGCGTCGCAGACAACTACGTCACGGCCCGTTTCGATGTGATTGGTTGAAGTAGTACGTCACTGTTACCTAATTTCTCCAATCACGTTCGAGCTAGAACAGCAAGGTTACCCCCATAATTCCAGATGGATGACAATCCATCTGCGCGAGAGTCAGGTTACTGTCATATGGCATTTAGCCGGGTTTTGGGTTGTTTGGAGTTGAATGGGGAAACGCAGCCCGGTCTGTTACATTATTTCGACCGTACTCACTTAATTCTATCACTATTTCATCTCACTTTTGTTTAGTTGGACTGTCTTCTTCATTTTAATTGAGGTTTCATTCATGACTTTACCATTTTGGACAACAATAAATACTTTTGCACCGTACGATTGAGGAGTGCGCGTACTGAAATCCCAGCCGAGGCCTAGTGCTTTTCCATTCCTTGGACCATCGAAAATTGCACTAACAGGATTGCGTACTCTCTGCCAGGGCTTCGGAGAGCCTGACTGTCTTCGTCGGGCGGACGGCCCTCTCCCTCTGTACCAACGCCCCCCTACAGGGCTCTGTGTGTGTTGTGGCTGACCGTATACATATGTGGCTGACCGTATGCGCTTTGCGCACAGGTCTGGCGATCAGACTTTGGCCAGCATACTGGAGGCCTCCACCTATGGCCTTGACTCCTTCCCGGGTATTGGCCCGGTTCTGGACGCTCTACTTGCCTCACCACTTCAGGTGTTGAGCCGGGGGGCACACTGCCCCGGCTGCAATGTCACGGCGCAGATGTGTTCGTCTGCGGGAGTTGTGATGCGCCATTGCGTGCGGCACCCAAGGGTGCTCGGTGCCCCATGTCTTGTTGGCTGTCTCTCGCCCACCCTGGGCCGTTGTGGCCGACCCGCCTACCCGGGCCTGCCTCTTTGACTCTTGGTTGCAGGCCTATGTGTCCGGAGTACTGGGCTAGGTTTTGCCGAACCGGACCATGGCACGGTGATTGCTGTGGCTTGCGCAGCAATATAGAACCGTGGTTATATACATAACCTTCGTTTCATTCACTGAATAAATCTGAAGCAAGTAGCCTAGGCCTGTCCCCAGACGACAACTTGTCATGATGTTTTCTGTGCAATGCAATTGCGTATTTCGCCCCTCAAGTAATTGCAGCCATTATTATAAGAAAAAAGATGATCAATTGGCTGTTTGGGACCTCCCCTGTCAAACACAGAAACATGGTGTAGCCTACCTAGGAAACATGATCCTGAACACAAACTAATGAACATTTGCGGGGTTGTGAGAATGTGTTTGCTTGGCTTGCGCACCCCTGTCTGAGCCATGCTGGGAGGCCCTCTGCTTGCTGCCAGCGATCCCTGGACGCCCTTTTGGTCCGTCCACTTGCTGCACTGTGGTGTAGCCTTCTGGGCGCTGCGGTTCCTTACATGTGGTTTTATTCCACTTCAGTTGCCGTTCCCGTCGTGGTGCGGGCTTTGCCCCGTTCTCGACTTGCGGCTTCCTCGACCGCCGTCTCAGGGTCTCCTGCTGCTGGCATCCTACGTGCTTGCCGGCATTGGACGCGCTCCTTCCTGACGCTATACTCCTTCCGGGTGTTGAGGTGTGTGTGTGTGGGCCGACCCTGGCATCCTGCATCGTTCCCTCGGCCTCCGCTTGCTGTGGCCTTTTGAGGTATGGGTACGTTGTCTTGACTACGCCATGTCCCACTGTCGCAGACTGTTCTGCATTGTCTCCAGCTGCTTACTCTGCGTTTGTCCGTGGTGGTGACACTCGCCTTGGTCATGGTGTGCACTTGTGAACATCGTACAGGACTCTGTTGCTGACCTTCTTTTCCTGTGTTCCGCCTCATCCATGGAGGCTGGACCCGGAGGTGGTACCGGGCCGTCGGGTACGGCTACAGGGTGGTGCGGATGGACCTTTTGCTTCCCCACCAGGTTGGCGCTGCCCCTGTGGTTCTCACTTTGGCAGCCCGTGGGCCCTTTAGACCAGGTTGCACTGGCTCGCATGTGGCCTATGGTACGTGTGAAGGCGTGTGCAGTGCGGCCTCCTGGGCATCCGGCTGCGCCTTCACCAGGTTTTGTTGTCTTGATGTCGTCCCACATTATCCTGTGGCGACTGCGGTGGCTTCAGGTCCGTCTCAGTAGCACTGACGACGGTTTGAGCACTCCTCATGACTTTGTTGGTATTGGTCATCCATGTGCTGTAAGCACCGCCTCTGGCGGTCAGGAGGAACGATATAGAACGAAGGTTATGTATATAACCACGGTTCTATGAGTTCCGGATGACCGCCAGAGCTTGGCTGTCACTTGGAGGGTACACAAGAAATGTTGCCAAGAGGACATTTCCTGGGTGCGTTGCTCTTTTGACCCCGACCCCGGGGTCACCGGGTGACGTCACCCAGGTCACAAGTGAATTTGTTGTTACTAAGTACTCGACCTGCACTGACGTGCATGGATATCCATGTGCTGTAAGCACCGCCTCTGGCGGTCATCCGGAACTCATAGAACCGTGGTTATATACATAACCTTCGTTTCNTTCACTGAATAAATCTGAAGCAAGTAGCCTAGGCCTGCCCCCAGACGACAACTTGTCATGATGTTTTGTGTGCAATGCAATTGCGTATTTCGCCCCTCAAGTAATTGCAGCCATTATTATAAGAAAAAAGATGATCAATTGGCTGTTTGGGACCTCCCCTGTCAAACACAGAAACACGGTGTAGCCTACCTAGGAAACATGACCCTGAACACAAACTAATGAACATTTGCGGGGTTGTGAGAATGTGTTTGCTTGGCGATTTGTAAATGGTTACGGGGGATTTCCTTAGAACATGCGAGAAGCGTTTATTGTCATCCAAACCCACAGGGCGATATGCGTAATTTCACTGAATAAACCTCTAAATAGCACAGGCAACCACCAAGTAGCCTATCTTGTCATGCGTTTTATGCAATACAATGCCATATGTCGCCCCTAAAGTGATTGCAGTCATCATGTGTTTATAGAAATAGGCTATATTTCACTTGGTGGTGAACTTTGACGTGCGTCTTCCCCTAAGCTGGAGTAGGCGAAAAAGCTAAAACATAAAGATAAAGTATGTCATTTCCCTCTATGAAAGACAGTAAGTAAAACCACTGCTACAAAAAAGAATGGATTATCCTGTTAGACGTTGTATATCCCGTAGAAATTCGATACATGGCTTGGGGAAATATCTGCGTTTTTTTTCACCGTCGCGCACGGCGAAATGAAGACGCATAGGCTACCCTATAACACGAATATTTTAGACTTGTTGAAAACTGGGTTGGTCACCATGGTTGGTCACCGTGGCTAGTCACTAAAGCAGAAGAGGGGGCGGAACCGGAGAGACTGGAGAGGAAAGCGCTGCGCTATGCGTGAGGGGAGATGGTGCCGCTTCTAATCGCCTTCAGGCAGTCGACTTTAGGTGTTACTTATAACATATACTATAACATGATAACGTCGGCCTAATTGGGCTGTGTGTATTTTCGACCCATCTCGGTATGCCTAACAGTAGCCTATGATACCAAAATAAATAGAAGCAGTTTATAAGGCAATAGAGCTGAGATAACAGGAGAGGTGGTGCTGATTTGCTCCACCTCTCCACCCCTTTTCCTGAGACTGATTTCAGGAGGGTACACCTCATGATACAAATTAGGCCTGTTTTATGCCCATTATCTTCACACTGTGCCCATTAGTTCTGTGAAATGTAATTGACAATCTGTAACATTCATTCACTGAGCTATGCTGATGATCATCCAGGATGATGCTATGCATACTGAGGTCACTGTCCCGGTGCCTTATCCAAATAGCCTACAGTAGGCTATATAGGTCACAGGTGTAGTAAAATAGGCTATATACGTATATGGGTAGATGACGGATAGGCAGCAAAAAACATTTTTTTCACAAAACATTGTTTATGAGGGAAAAAAAGTATATGTCTACGTAGTGCAGCAATTAATCTTTCAAAAAATCCAAGTGGTCACAATGTTGGTCTATTCATTGATTATTTATTTACGTTGATAAAGCAATTTGCTGAAAATATGTCCTTTGGTGTGACGTTAAGAAATAAATATATTAAGTAATGTAGAAATGGCTTGATGGAGTTTTATGAACATTGTTACACTCTTCATATTTATTGCAATTTTTTTAAGTCTTAATTTAATGAGAAATTACCATTTAAGTATTTTTTTCCCCATTAGAAGTGAGATTATTAGAAACCTTCGAGGAAAAACAGGGATATCTTTCTTTTAAATGTTCAAAATTGTCCAAATTTATACTAACTTTTCAGGGACGATAATTTGTTCTTCCCTAATGCAATATTCAGTGTTTATCAAACATATTGTTTAGCTCAAACAAATATTTGAGCGTTTAAAAAAATGTCACACTGTAGGACATTCATGTCACGCTAAAGGACAGAAATGCAAAACTGAGCCAGAAACAAATATATCAACATGATTATTTTGTCTTTTGATCATAATATAATGTTGTAGTCAGTATGGACCTACACTTTACACTTATAAGTCTTTGAATCGTCGATTATCAGCCTCTTCTATCTTAACTCTTAATGACAGCCATGCGGTCATTGAATGTAACCTGCAGAGCTCATAAGACTCATACTGAAGGGTGACCTTGGCATGACCATCACACTTTTGTAGGTATGCTATGACTGTCACACCATTGAACCTGTAGTGTGTAGTGGCCAGTGCCTGTTTGGTATCTCAAGCTGGACAGCACATTTATGCTGTATATTGAGCTCTCCACAGCATACTTTATTCATCTATACTCCTCTATATACTCTCTCACTGATCTTTCCTTCACTGTTACCGTTATATTTTATGGTTTCAAAGCACCATTAATGACATTTTATATCATTTGACACTATCTAAAATCAACAGCAAATATTCATCAACAATGCATCAAAGTATAAATTCCAAAGGCCAATATAGGAATAAGTAATTTGAATAAACAATATTTATCTAGTCAAACAGCAAAATAAAAAAAAATTGTACTACCAGTTGTTTTAAAAGCTATTTCTCAAATATCTAGTCCATTGGTGTGACCTGTTTGTCCTTTGGTGTGATACTCCAAAGTGTCACACCATAGGACTTTTAACATCACACCATAGGACTTTTGAGCTTTTGAGTTAATTTAAAGCCATGTCGTTGCCAACTGAAATACAATTTTACCTTTAGTAAGATGCATTTTCATACATCTACATAAGAAAAAAATATGAAAAATATACACTATTGTCAAAATGTATTTTATGGCTGTCACACCAAAGGACTACAAAACTAATACATCTTGTGGTAGCAAAACATAATTGATTGACTGAAGAACTCTGAGAGAAAAATCTAAAATCCACCCTTGCCATTGGCTTCTTAAGGGTCTAAAGTCACAATTTATGTACCGCTGGAGCTTCAACAATAGATAATTATCCACAGAATTAGCCAAAAAAATGATGTCACACCACAGGACATTATTTTCTGCAACAAAGTTTCACAAGTCCATACGGTCTCAGAAAGACAGGAAAAAAATTAAGCATTGCCACTTGCTAAAATAGACACCTTGAAAAACATGCCAGGGTTGTTTAGACAAATGACTGAGCTTTGATTATTTATTTAAAAATGTTTTAATATGGAGAACCAGGCTTGCCTCAGTCACACCATAGGACAAATGTGACATTTGACTCAAAATTAAGTATACTTATTTAAGCTCTGGATTTATTACACATTACTTTTTCACAACAACGACATTAGTTTAATCATTTAAAGCATTGACAATTTTGAAAGCATGAATTTACTTAATTTTAAGAGCCTGCGACAGCAAAATTTACACGTCACGTCATCTACCCATATATGTGTACTGAATATGTGTGCTTACCCTGTCTGAGAAAGTTTTCATAGACTAAAAAGTCACAGGTAGAAACACTTTTGGCACTCCAGGCAACAACCTCCCAGTTATTCCGTTTCTTGCTATGTTATTCTTATTACAATATTAGTTACAATATTTACTATATGTTAGGCTTAAAACTACTGTTTTTACTTGACCATAATGTATGTGCACAACATGACATTAATGGGATGCCACATATTTCTAAATGAATTCAATAATCTACAAAGCGGATTCCAAAAAAGTTGGGACACTTTGTATTTTGTGAATAAAATCAAAATTGTGGCATTTTCAAAACATTCAATATGTTAATAAGGTAGAACATCATATACAGACAACATATCAGTTGTTAAAGTCAAACAGAATTATTGTTTTGAGGTAATTATGTGGTCATATAAAATTTTACACTTGCAACAAATCCCGCCCAAAAAATGGGACAGGGCCAATAAAATGCTTTTTATATTGGATAAGACTAAACACAACGCAAGGGATGAGACTGAACAGTTAAATACTTTGACTGATGGCATAATTGTATTCAAAAATTAAATCTTTTGATGTGCGAGACATGATTTCAGCAGCTCAACTGTTAGTGTGTTCTTCATCTTGTTTACCTTTTTGTTATGCTTAACATGTGGCATATCCTGACTGCAAGAAAACAATTTTGTGACCTGTTTACTCTTATGATGGAACCACACTGTTGGAACATAGAAGAGATTGAAATTTGCCACCATTATGGGGCAATATCTAAAGGCGGTGCTCCAAAATATAATGCCTTGGTAGCTATGCATGCTGTTTAAAGTCTGTATTTATCATTCAACGTTCATTTTAATGCTCTACATGAGCAAGAAGACCATAACCAAGGCACCTCTGCCCCCATTTACCATCATATATGCTCTCTTTAAGACTGAAAACTAAATCAAGCTGAAGTATGCACTTTCTATATAACCTGGAGGGTGCATGACTCCTAGATTTTAAAAAAGGATGAAATATTTTCCATTCTGTAATCAGAGGACAGTTTCACATGTCTCCTAGGTCCATCTAGAATGAGCTTTCCGCATGCAACACTGTTTAATGTCTGCATCATGTGCATTAATCAAGTGTTGTGTTTATGGTCATTTTTTCGAGAGCTGTCATTGTTGGAGTGCCATAGTTTGCTTATTGACGATGAGTATGTCATGATCTCATAACTCATGCAATGATTAAACAGAACTCTATATTACGGAAATAGGCCTTATATGCCTGCAATTTTGATAATTCAATCTTTCTGTGTAATAGATAAGTAATTAGCCCCTCAAAATCTTCGCTTCTGAGTGCCACAGCCTCTCTGTGATGGTATTTTATTTGTGCATTCATGTTGGCAGTCAATATAGTTCCCTTTAAAATATTCTTCCTTGTGTTATTTTTAGAATTATCCAACTATTACAACATGTGTTGGCCCTGTCCCAACTTTTTTGAGATTTGTTGCATGGGTCAAATTTGAAATGATAACATAATTACCTCAAACAATAATTCTGCTTGACTTAAACAACTGATATGTTGTCGGTACATAATGCTCTACCTTATTAACATATTGGATGTTTTGAAAATGCCAGCATTTTTATTTTATTCACAACATACAAAGTGTCCCAACTTTTTTGGAATCCGCTTTGTATTGAAAATCTATTGAAAATTATCAATATTTTCCATTACTAATTAAAAATTCAAAATGGCCGCCCCCATGTGACGTCATAATATGCTAATTAGGTATGCATATTTACTCCCAAAATAAACTTTGGGTCTTCAACATTTTTAGGCTCTATCTGTTACCACTGTCCAGCCACAGCCTGTTGAATATGTGATGCCCAAATCGAGCATTTTCACCAAAATAACATTGGCAGTAAAAGGGTTAAGTGCCTTATTTTTGACTTTTGCCATTTTTGGGATTAATTTTGGACTTTGATATATTTTGTTGGACTTTATTATATTTTTGCCATTTTGGATTATTTTTGCTTTTTGCTATATTTTGTCATTTTCAACGTTTTTGCCTATTTTTGTGGTGGAGGACTAACTCAATTTTCCTGCATTCCTGACGCTACTCTTTACCCTTTTTCCTTGACTCCAACCGCAACGCTGTCCTCCATAAATCAGTAATGGTTTGGTCTTAGGCCATACGAATAACATCACGTGATGTCATAACCTCTTTGACAGGATATGGGAAGACTTTTTAGTAAATTGTGCGCTCCATCCTTCAATAATTTAATCCATTCTTTTTCATGTTCTCATAGCGGTTGTGAAGTCTTTCTTTGGGTTTCAGTAAACGCACACCGTTTGAGGTGCGTACGGCAGACAATTAGACTCAACTTGAAAAAGAATGGTCGTCGCACACTCAGAACTTCATGCAGTTACATTTAATAAGACCAACGTTTCGGCTTACGCCTTCATCAGGGTCATCTTACACACAAACAGCTGAGTGTTCTTTTATAACATAACATTGATTAGACAGGGGACCATTCCATCAACGGCGGTAACCCCAAATCCGAGCTCAAGTCGGTAAACTAAGCTATTTTTAGACAGAGATCCGTTCCATCAGCCTTGCTAACCTGAAACTCAGCTGAGTTGCCACGGTAATTTATGCTCCAACGTTAACCTGGTAGCTCCCAGGTTTAACACCAGGCTAAATGAATCAGTGTTGCACAAAACATGAACCTGTAGGAAACAGCTGTCACAACGGGCACGTTCCGCTTGATTCCCGCCATCATTTTACGAGATCAAAGCGAACCAGTCACTCTATTTTAATAGTCAATGCCAGTAAAAACTACAATAGTTACCATTGTCTTTCATTTCGCGGGATTTCTGATAATCAGCACATTTAAAAAAACATTTATAGTGTTGATTTACTAAGATGATATTAGACAATTCCTTCCATGTCAAGCAAGACGTGAATGGCACAGTGGGCAGGTGCGCTGCGTAAGAAGTGGTCGTCCAGGGTTCAAGTCTTGCATTAAAAAAACGTCTTCACAACCACCTTGCAGATGCCTACGCTTGGAGTTTGCATTGCAATGATTCAATTATCTCTGCCTAACGTTTTACCTAGTCTATGCCTTTTATCATAAAATAAATTCTTCTGAAAGATAAAATTAAAACACCTTAGATGATGCAAGCATTTTATTTTTGCGCATTGAAATGATGGCAGTCGAGGTTCGGACGAGACTCTCCCTTCGATAATTGAGTTATGATCTGTCATTACGCATGGTGGGGATTGAACACTGGTCTCTCAATCAAAGTGCGGTTGCGTTACCGCTCACCTACAGATGGTCGCCTAATATCTCTGATAAAGACTTGATTTGACAAGGCATGCCCGAGTCTACAACATGATCGCATTTTCGACAATCGTTGATATGGACTTCCCCTGTACAACGTGCACGAGCGCAACGCCAGCTTTGATGAGCGCGGCTGAAGTGAAACTAGCCAAGGCGCAGCTGATCCTCAGTGGTGGAACGGCGTCTGCCTCAAGTTTAAGCTGCTGTTAGTTGAAACTCCGCTTTTGGGCGTAAGCGCCGCTGAGTTCAGCGCCAATGATGGAATGGTCCCCAGGTGTTCATTGGGGGTGTGTCCTGGGAATCCCCAGTGCATCATCACTTGCTCCCAATTGCAGTCAATCAGCTGGTGGTAGACCTACACCTATATCACAGGAAACGTTGCAATAAAAAGACATACAAGGCTATACATATCAATTACATACACATTGACATTGACATTTCACAATTCTGATCATCTTTTAATAAATACATTTATAGAAAACATCTTAAATCGAAATCGACATTTAATCCACGAGGGGCAAGAGAATCTAGTCTGTGGATCCATTCTGCCTCTCTTTGTAATAGAATCCTATCTAGATCACCTCCCCGTCGAGGTGTTTCGACTTTTTCAATACCAATATAGCGCAAAGACGCGACTGTGTGTTCCATTTCCATAAAGTGACAGGCTAACGGGTAGGCCTACGTGTCATCCTTTCGTCTAATCGTGCTTCTGTGTTCCGCTATTCTTTGTTTTAATTGGCGTGTTGTTTTACCAACATATACTTTCCCACAGGGGCATGTGATTACAGTTTTTCTGGTCAAATCAGTTTCTAGTTGTTTTCGGCATATAGCAAATGCTCTCGTCCACCATGCCATGGCTGTGTACAATTCTCAGTGATTTCGTACATTATCAATTGCTTTTGTCATATCACTCAAAAAGCTTTGTCACTGAATGCATGAAACTATCTCAATCTTATCTGATCAATGTAATATAAAACTGAATTTACAACATTTCCCATCCAATCTAAACAGCATTTCGCTTCAGAAAAGACCCTCAAGAGTGTACTATTCAATTGACAACATGAGAAATTGATTTGACTAGCTTGTCCATACACTATGACACAATGACTAACCATTCTGCTGGCGCTGATACGTTTATTGACACAAAAAACTTGGTTTTGAAAGACAAATAAGGGTTTTGAGCAAGAGACTCGGTTTTGCAGGTTATCCACCGTGTTTTGCCATTTGTTAAAGCTGTTTTGAGAATGAATATTATGTTTTGCAAATTGCGAGAGAGATTCGAGAAATGTACAAAACTAATTGAGAAATACTGTAAATAAATCACCCCAGTGGTTGAACATGTAATGACGCCTTTGTTCGGAATGTTTTTACCTGATCGCATATGTTTAAACTGGTGGCACTTATGTGTGCTGTTACACTGGGCACATGAATTGCATTTATAGTTGGCAAGTTTTATTGGAGCAAGTCGGCCCGTGTTGCGCGCTTTGACTGGAATAAGGTCCGAGTGAACCAGTCGGTCCCTCAGATTTTTGCCCCTGGAGTATACCACCTGTGGGGGATCTGAGAAGATGCCCCTTAATGACTCATCCGTTTGTATAATATGCCAATGTTTAAGCAGAATAGGTTTCATTTCTTGTGCGCGTCGGGAGTATTGGGTTATAAACATGGGCGCGTGTCTTTTTTTCTCGCGTTTTCTTTTCTTTAGCATGTCAGTTCTGTTCTTATTTTCCAATTTTGCTACGGCGTTGTTAATTTGATCGTCCTTATATCCTCTGACTTTAAATTTGTTTTTCATAGTTTCCATATTTTGCTCAAAATTGTTTGTTTTATGGCACATGCGTTTTACGCGGCAGAATTGGCTGTATGGTAAACTGTTTTTCAACGGATGGGGGTGGCAACTTTTAGCGTGTAAGAGGCTGTTGCGGTCAGTACTTTTTCTGTACAAATTGGTGTGCAACATGTCATCTTGTTTCACAATCAGCAGATCCAAGAAGCTGAATTGGTTTTTGTCATAAGTCAAATTTAGCTAAAACCGTCTTTAAATGATGAATTTTGAGCATATTGTAGCGACCCAGGGACAGTGAACATAAGAAGAACTGCCAACCATCTTCGTTACTTCATGATTGTCATGCTGTCATGTCTGATGAGGGGGGCAGATAGATAGATAGATAGATAGATAGATAGATAGATAGATAGATAGATAGATAGATAGATAGATAGATAGATAGATAGATAGATAGATAGATAGAATGGGTTTTGGTTCTCAGCCTTTTAAAAAATAAATTCCCCCTTGACCTCATCATAAGCTTCCCATCACCCCATTGACCTCATCAAAACCCTGCCAATGCCCCCCTTAAAAATAAAATAGACTAATGTCCCCCAATGGCAACTAAGCACCCCCTCCTCTCAACACTATCTAATGTCCCCTCAACGCTTGCCTGGTTGTGATCTCGTTTGAACAGTTAATCATCATATTGTAGGCCTAATACAAAAAATCTTTGTCACAGTTTGGATAAACTACTGAAATTTTATCCAAACTACTCAAATTTTAGTCCATTCACCTAGTATATCTGTTTCCCTATGAAAAAAATAATAGGAAAGCTCCAACTTTGACCAAGATTTTTAATGTCATTTAGATGTAGGCTACCAAGGGATTACAAAAAACGTGGCATGATTCCTATAACAATTTGTCCCGTGTCAAACGATTGACTAAGTTAGGCTTCGCTCTTTCTCCCTCTCTCATGCGTGCTATAAGAAGCTGCAACATATGATTCGAAGCATGATGTTGGATGCCTCGTGTAGCCTACATGCGCTTCTTCTCCGTAGTGCCTACTAGATACTTTCGCCATTTCGTAGCGCACAGATCCGTTAAAATAGCCGTAGGCTTACCCAAGCTTTCATTAACGGAACTCTTCTGAGAATAAACACTTTTTCACGTGGGCAGGGCAAATGCGGTTTCAAATTATTTGGAAAAATAGCTTACCCACTGTGGCTAACTACATCCACTCACTTCTCATCGAAATGCTTGCATCTTGATCTCATAACAAGTATCGTGATCTCAAATAGCTACCTCTCTGGGAAACGTGTAGACTATCTGTGACAGATCGTTTGGACATTTGCTTATAATCAGAGATGTTCTAGAACTATAAAGAAAGATATTTGATACAACTACGCCAGCCCCGCAGACCAAAGCGCACCTGTTTAAAGCTGGGCTTTCAAAGAGAAGTATGAAGGGCGGGACTTAGATTGTACTCGTTCACGTTATTGGCTGTGCCGACAGCAACAAATGCTGTGATTGGTCAAACGTCATTGTCAGTCATTGTGGAATCTCTTCTGAAACTGTATGAAGTTTTCTGCGGTAGAGCGCTACTTAATGATACAGTAAGTTGGCGCTACAGTTTTCTCCTCGCTTGACCCCCCCCCACCCCCCCAATTTTTTTCTCCTCGGATCTACACGATTCACAGAAATGACCCATTTTGATTTCAAAACGGCGAATTTCGCCGAAAGGTGAGGGATTTTCATGCCTGATTTGTAGTTGGGTTTAAGATCTTCTGTTCTTCTAACATTCCCACAGAGCCGGCAGGCCCATAACGCTCACTACGCTCTCTGCGTAGGGCCACGCGTTGCCCATGACAAATGATAAAACAAGGAAGGAAAATAAAAGAAGAAAAGAGGGGAAAAGAGAGGGGGAGAGAGAGAGAGGCTTCTAGCCTGTGTGTGTGTTTGTGTGTGTGTGTGCGTGTGTGTGGGTGCGGGTGCACGAAATGGCGGACCAAACGCGTGTGTGTGTTCGGTCAAGCCACGCTAACATTGGCTACAGAAAGTTCTGGCAGAACAAAAGGCTATGGTAGCTAGTAGCTACCTAGTCTAAGATAATGGGGCACCTAAGTCACGCCCTTCTACTTCCGATCCATGGGGCAGGAGCTCGCAAAATTTTGAATGCGAGTTAATGGAGCGAGTCAAGCTAAATCCTCATCCCGTTTGGCATGTGCTCCGGATTTCACATATGATGACAGTGAATTTGAAAGGTTTGGATTTGCGTCGTAAGACCACTCATTTTCAGCACGCAAGAAACGTTATTTTAGCTTTTGTGCAAAACTGTGTTGGAGACTACACTTGCGCCTCGCATATCTGACGTGAACCGAGGCACAGCCAACCCTACCGCTGCACCGTGGCTTAAGTGGCTGCATGTCGGACATGCGACGTCTGTTGTGTAGTCCAAATAATTACATATTTTTGCACACTCACAACTCAAAAATCGCTTGCCAAGTGAAGTCAACAAGCACACCATTGGTTGTTATTAATTGTTAGGCACAGCATATGTGTGATCGACGGGGAAATGCGAGGTGGGTCGGAAAATAGCTTTGATCAGTCCATTACAGCCCAGTCAAAAGTTTTTCCGTTGCCAGCCCCAGAAGCCGCCCGGAAGGGGTGGAGACTTAGGTGCCCCATAGCAGGTAGAGCTAGCTCTCGGTGAGGCTAGGGGCCTGCAACGGTGTCTGGGATTTTTGTAATTAATGTAATCTATTCCGAATGGAAAAGAGAGAGAAAGAACCGAGACAGAGCACTGAGTGAGAGACGGGATTGTGTAGAGCAATATCAATAGTCGACTACATATATGGCAACTCACATGTGGGGAAATATTGTCTAGGTATGGGAATGTACAGTACACAACAAGTACAAACCAAGGAAATGGTGATCGATTTCAGGCACTCCACCCCGCCCTTGGTGCCTGTTTCTATTGGGGGAGAGAATGTGGAGACTGTCTGTACTTACAAGTACTTAGGAGTGAACCTTGACAATAAGCTGGACTGGTCCACAAATTCTGATGCACTTTACATGAAAGGCCAAAGCAGGCTCTATTTCCTCAGAAGGCTGAGGTCCTTCAATGTCTGCAGCCAACTTCTGCTTATGTTCTACCAGTCTGTCATGGCCAGTGTGCTCTTCTACGCTGTGACTTGCTGGGGTGGAAGCATTAGGAAGGGAGATGCTGCACGCCTTGACAGACTGGTGAGGAAGGCGGTGTCAGTGGTGGGCATGGAGCTGCAGTCACTCAACCTCAACAGCTGAGAGCAGAACACTGAGCAGACTGGACTCTATTATGGACAATCAGCATCACCCCCTTAACGCCACCTTCACTAACCAACTGAGTCTGTTCAGTCACAGACTCTCACAATTGCAGTGTCGTCTGAGAACTTCTGCATGTGGCATGTCCCAGAGTTGAAGCTGAAGTCAGAGGTGTACAGGGTGAAGAGCACGGGGGAGAGAACCGTTCCTTGTGGCGCTCCTGTGCTGCTCACCACTGTCTCAGATGTGATGTCACCCATCCTTACAAACTGGGGCCGCTCTGTGAGGTAATCAGTGATCCAGGTTACCAGGCTAGGCTGCACTCCAATCCGCACCAATTTCTCTCTCAGCAGCAGTGGTTGTATGGTGTTGAATGCGCTGGAGAAGTCAAAAAACATGATTCTCACAGCACAGCCACCCTTATCTTAGTGAGTGTGTACCCTGTGAAGAAGATACAGGATAGCATCCTCCACTCCCACGTTCTCTTGGTAGGCGAACTGCAGAGGATCCAGTGCGTGGCGTACCTGGGGTTTGAGAAAGTTGCGCAGCAGCACTCGTTCAAAAGTTTTCATTAGGTGTGAGGTGAGGGCAACCGGTCTGTAATCATTAAGTTCTTTGGGGTGAGTTTTCTTTGGAACAGGTACCAGGCATGACGTTTTCCACAAGATAGGAACTTTGCCTTCTTGTAGACTCCTATTAAAAAGGTGATGAAGAGGCTCAGCTAATTCCTCAGCACATGTCTTTAGCAGTCTTGCACAGATGCCATCAGGGCCGGTGTTCTGTCTATATGAGCGACCAGTCGAGATGTGATTCTTTTCGCTACTGAGCATGCGCACACCCTCGCGGTGGTTTTCGCGGGTGATTGCCCATCGAATTGTGAGACCGCAAGTTACGGTAGGATCCCCTGAGACTGTCAACTTTGGTGACTCAAACCTCCTGAGGTTACCACCAGTCATCCATTATAGTCTAGTTAGCCTATAGCCTGTCCACCGACTGTCATGGACTGAAAGTTACGATATATCCCCCTGGGGGGAAAACGGGAAATTGCGTGGATCATCCAGCAGATCATTGAAATAGCGTGGCCTCGAACATTTGTTACTTTGTTGCCTAACCGTAATCGCTCACACACTCAGCCTCGAACATTGTAACATCGATCAGAAAAGACTATGTAGAGGAGGCGTTCTCGTTGCAAAATGGAAAAAATCGCCACCTCTGATTGAGCTGTCAAAATGCTCCCTTCACCCTTTTCACTCAAGAATTTGAATCGACTGCATTGTAAAATGCCTGAACATGGTAATAAGAAATGCACTGGTGGGGATGTTATGAAACTTTATCTAAGTTATCTAAATTGCGCTTGTTTATCACCATAGCACATGATTTAATGTGGCAATTTGCCTTGCGAGCTCACGTCGCATTTAAACCAAACCAACAGCAAATGACTGCATTAAACAACCCGTAGCCAGGCCCTGATCCCAAACACTTTCTCCAGTATTTGCGCAAACTCAACTCAGTCTCTTTCATATGGCACGTTTCTTAACTTGCTCAAACGAGGCTCACGGCTTTTTTAGCAGCATTAAACTCCGAACGAACGACTTCACTGCACAGCCCTGTCCGTGAAATAAACAAAGTAATGGTTATTAAAACAGTCCTACGTGGACCGATTGAAACGCCTTCCGCGGAAAATCAAGGTCGCTCATTTAGATGAGGCATCGCAAATCGATAGAACACCACTATCGAATAGGGCGACCGGTCGCTCATCTCGACGAGGCAACACATCTCGACAGAACACCGGCCATGCCTTGGAATTAAGTCTTTTCAGTGTCCTCTAACTTGATCAGTGGTGATTGTCGGCTGTGGGAGTGCTGGGTTGGGGTAAGGGGGGAGTGTGAAAGGGGTGGGTGGTGGGTAAGTTGTTCCAAGTCGCAGAAGTGAGGAGCAGGGGAGGGGGATAGATGTAGTGGGGATTTGTGAGCCTGCTGTGTCCATTGGTGGAGGTACTGCTGCATTGTTGATGATGGTGGGAGTGGTGACCATAGGCAGAGTAGGAGGGTGTGGGGATGAAGTGTCCCTGTTAGTGAAGCTGGGTGAAGTAGTAACGGGAGTGGGGGGTTTTGAGTGGGGGAGATGGGAGCCTGCTGAAGAGTGGTTGTCAAGTGTGGGCTGGGGGGATTCAGGGGATATAGAGGTGACAAGAGAAATGCTTCCCTCTGTGCCAGAGTTTCCAAATCGGTTGTAAAAATGGTTTAAATCATTGGCCATTGATAGATCACCCTCTGCCATACATCTCTTCTTTCCACACCCAGTGATTTTTTTAATCCCCTGCCATGCCTCTTTAGCATTGTCCTTCATTTTAATTTCCACCTTCTTCCCATATGCCACCTTGGCCTCCTTCAGTCTGCTTTTGAGTTCTCGCTGTACACTCCTCAGTTCAGTCAAGTTTCCTTCCTTAAAAGCTTCTTTTTCTTATTGAGGAGTTGCTTGACATCTCTGGTTGCCCTCTAGTGGAAGGGAGGAGAAGTGGCTGGGAGACCCTACAGTATATTATATTATATTATATTATATTACATTACATTACATTACATTACATTACATTACATTACATAGGGTCT
This sequence comes from Engraulis encrasicolus, assembly GCF_034702125.1. Classification (NCBI taxonomy): domain Eukaryota; kingdom Metazoa; phylum Chordata; class Actinopteri; order Clupeiformes; family Engraulidae; genus Engraulis; species Engraulis encrasicolus. The sequence continues at coordinate 59,004,881 of NC_085857.1, forward strand.
AACATCATATCAATCATATCAGTCTACATTATGACTGTCATGATAGTTAAGAAAATTATGACTTGTGAGGAAGCCGAATGGCTAGTGAGTCAGGGAAACCACTAGACATAATGGCCGGTGACCAAAAAAATTAGTGTCAAGCACTGAATCACGCATGAGTTATAATATCCGACCAAGTTTTTAAAATGTTCATGTCATTTTTAACATGAAGCAAGCCAGAACTCATGCGATGTGTTAATAAGTCATGGAGATCCTACAAACATCTCATCAAACATGTCTTATTTTCCGGCAATGTTGCCACAACGCAGTGATTTTCAAAACAAACCAAGCGTTCGGCTGACAAGTCTGAAGCAATTTAAGCCTACTTGTTCGCAAAGCAAACTGAACAGGGGAAGAAGAGAACACACAATGCCAGTTGGCTAGTATTGTGTAAAAGAAATTGCCAGTTTATATGAAACGATCCTGAGCGCAGCCACAAGCCACATTATTACATTACATTGAATTTGACAGACACTTTATAACCAAATCGACTTTCAAAAGAAGACATAAACATAGCCAATATAACTAGCAAATATAAAGTGCACAGGAAATACAGAACAAGTGCGGATGCAAAGAAGGGTTAGGTTTTTATTTTATTTTTAGGAGTATACACACAACACACATACACAGACATCATGTCAAGAGTCTGGCCTGGGGCTAGGTCAGTTCAAACATTAGTCTAGTAGTAAATAAGTTAATGAATATATTTAAAGTCACACAAACTCATATGTTCCACAGGCAACAAAAAGGCAGGTATGCTACAGGTAATTTGGGGGTAGGGGGGTCAAAATTTGAACCTTTCATGGGGTCCAAAATTTCTGGCGGCGCCCCTGTCACTGTAACGTGAACAATGAAATCAAGCAGTCCTTGTTCAGCAAAGCAGATTAGAGATTTAAAGATCCACTTTGTTTTATTTTAAGAACTCTATATTCTATATTCTACTCTACATTCACATGTGTCCTTCTTCATAAATACTTAAGCATTCATCATTATGACTGGGAATATTGCACTTTTCATAGGCCTACATGAAAAGGAGGAACTTCTCCATGTCCGCTATTTTGAATTTCCAGAAAAAGACATTTTGAGCTGCAAAACCTACTGTACTTTGGTCATACTAGTACATTTTAGTTTACTACTTAGTTGTGGTTAATTTTTTATCTTATATGATTCATATGCAGATTATTATATGTACATGTACAGTGCTCTCCATAATTATTGGCACCCCTGGTTAAGATGTGTTTTTTAGCTTCCAATTATTTTATTTTTTTTCTAAATAATATGGGACCTTAATGGAAAAAAAGAGAAAAATCCAACCTTCAATACAAGTGCATTTATTCAGTGGGGAAAAAATCCCACATAAAGAAATAATTATTTGACATCAAATAATGTGTGTCACAATTATTAGCACCCCTGGTGTTAATATTTTGTACAACCCCCTTTTGCCAACAAAACAGCACCTAATCTTCTCCTATAATGTTTCACAAGATGGGAAAAGACAGAAAGAGGGATCTTCAGCCATTCCTCTTTGCAGAATCTCTCTAAATCATCCAGAGACCTGGGTCCTCTCCTCTGTACTCTCCTCTTCAGCTCACCCCACAGGTTCTCAATGGGGTTGAGGTCAGGGGACTGAGATGGCCATGGGAGGAGCTTGATTTTGTGTCTGGTGAACCATTTCTGTGTAGATTTGGCCATATGTTTAGGGTCATTGTCTTGCTGAAAGACCCAGTGACGACCCAGCTTCAGCTTTCGGGCAGAGGGCAACAGATTTTGATTTTAAATGTCCTGGTATTTCAAAGCATTCATGATGCCATGCACCCTAACAAGGTTCCCAGGGCCTTTGGAAGCGAAACAGCCCCACAGCATCACTGACCCACCCCATACTTCACAGTGGGTATGAGGTGCTTTTCAGCATGCGCATCTTTCGTGGTACGCCAGACCCACTTAGAGTGTTTGTTGCCAAAAAGCTCAATCTTGGTCTCATCTGACCAAAGCACACGGTCCCAGTTGAAGCCCCAATACCGCTTGGCGAACTCCAGACGCTTGCGTTTATGATTGTGAGTGAGGAAAGGTTGTCTCCGTGCATGCCTCCCAAACAGCTTGTTGGCGTGTAGACAGCGCCTGATGGTTGATTTGGAGACTTTGTGACCCCAGGATGCTACCATTTGTTGTAATTCTGTAACAGTGAGCTTTGGAGATCTTTTGATTTCTCTTACCATCCTCCTCAATGTGCGTGGTGGCAAAATAAACATGGGTCCTCGTCCAGGCTTGTTTACCACTGTTCCAGTTGTTTTGAACTTCTTAATTATTCCTCTCACAGTGGATATGGGCAGCTGCAGTTGAGTGGCAATCTTCTTGTAGCCTCTGCCTGACCTGTGAAGGTCGACGCACATCTGCCTCACTTGTATGCTGTGTTCCTTTGTCTTTCCCATGTTTAAGAGTGGATAAGAGAAATGGCCTCGGTGTCACGTCATGTTTATACCCCAGGGAAACAGGAAGTGATGAATTACTAATTAAATGTTCCTACATACTCTGGTAAACTTTGTAAACTACTGTAGAAATGACAGAAATGCTTCAATTATATTTATTTCCTGGGAATTGTTAAGGGTGCCAATAATTGTGGAACAGGTGATTTAATGAAAAATAATTATTTTTTAGTCAGGGATTTTTTTTATTTTCTTACAATTCATTTGAGTTGAAGGCTACATTTTCCTACAATTTTCAGTGTGACAGTATTCTTCTGCAATAAACACTGAATTTATTTTAAGGCTTTTAACACCTCTCAACCAGGGGTGCCAATAATTGTGGAGGGCACTGTATATGCAAGAATATAGATATATGTCTGTGACTATGTATATATCGTTCCAGTGTGTCAGCATTGTAATCTGGGTTGAGTGCCAGCTCAGATGAGATGTGGTCAAGCTAATTAGCATCTGTAAAGGGCCATGGGGCTGGGTGTGCCCAGAGTATAAAGACTCTGGGAGGACACAGGCCTGTGTGCATCCTAACTAAGATCAGCGAGAATGGTGTTCTATCGCAAGGATGTTGCCCTGTTCCAAATTCCTCTGGAGCAGTATAATAAAGAAATCTGCAGAAAACTCACCGGACCGAAAGTGCTTGTCTGACAGTAATAGAGAAGAACCCCACATTTAATGGTGTCAGAAGTGGGATGATGATGGAGCTGCAGACAGGGGAAAGATGGACTATTCCAGGAAGGACAACATCTCAAAAAACTTGGCCAAGTAAGAAGTGGAAGGAACCTACTGGAAGAAGTTCATCAAAGACCTGCCGACGGCAAAAGTTGGACTGCACTCTGGGCCCGGTGAGTAGATTCCAATAACGTTAATTATTTCAAATAATTGTATTATGTTAGCTAAGGAAGTGGGAAGTTAAGCTGAAATGTACAGTTGTTTGAAATGATGAGGTTGGGGAACATAAAGAAACCAAAAATGGATGATCCAGCATATTACCGAGAATGAGGGGGTGTTTGAGTTATACAAATGGCGGGCACTGCACACTTTTATGTGGCCTATTAGAAGCGGTGTACAATATGAACGGCGTATGTGGTAGGTGGTCGATTTCAAGGTCTTAGGTTGGACAGGCTCATATTTGGATATTAGCAAAATTAGATGCTCAAAATATTGTTCTTTCGGTGAGGCCGAGTTGCGTACACTAGGGTAGCACACTGCACACTGAAATATGTGGCCTTAAAAGCAGTGGTTAAATTCTGAAGGGCATTTATGCGGGAGGTGGTCGATCCCAAAGACGTATGATGGGCAGTCGTATTTTTGTGAGAATCGGGCCAAATGGAGCGCTGAGTGATGAATGGATGATCTTATGTAAGGATGTTATCGAAGGGTGTGTGGCGAATGACAAGGTGGCTAGATCATGTATTTTATGACCAGAAGCTATGATTTATGAACGAGGTTTGAATTGGTAGAAGGACTTTCATAATATCTTTGATGTAAGACAGGCACAGTTCATTACGAGAGATCTCAGTGTGTATGAGTGTAGGCCTACTGTGTGTGTGTGGTATTACTCAGGGAGCAGAGGAATAATTGTATGGACAAATTTAAATACTAGGTGAAGATGTTTAGCTTTTTCCCCGTCGGAAGATGAAAAATAATTTTAATTATGGATCAACCTCTGGTGTAATTTTAATAGTGGAAGTTAATAATTTTTGCTGTATGTGAATTTGGGCATAGAGAAAGAGGAGAGATAGAGAGAGAGTATGCCAGTGTTATTGTGTGTGTGTGTGTGTGTGTGTGTGGATCCACGAGAATGAAGTGTGTGTAATTTTGTGTGGCTCTGGATATGGTGTAATATCAGAGAGAGAGAGAGAGAGAGAGAGAGGAGAGAGAAAAGGAGAAAGAAAAGGAGAAAGAAAAAAGAAAGAGAGAACATTGATTGGCTTGTAGGTAATGATCGGATTGAAAGATGAGAAGAAGGTACAGAGAATTAAAAGGGTTTTGGAAGTGTGACAAGATGGAAAGAATTATTTCTTTTGGATGGAGATATCGAGTGTAGAAGGAACAGGTCAGGTAGGGATGAGAAGCAAAGGGCTGAGAGGCCATATAGACTGTGTTGGCTGGAATTATTTCAGTGTATAATATACATGGCAAGATAGAAAGATAGCCTACTTTGAAACATAGAATAATAATGGAAGAAGGAATGAAGTGGAGATAACTAAAGAGTGGGAGCTAACAGAGTGACGACGTGGCGAGTAAATTGGTTGTTGGGGGTGAGCCAGAGGCCAAATTTTCACATATTGGTATCACCTGGGGTGGCAAAGTCTATCAATGTTTTTTGTAATCCTCCATGCCTGAGGGACATTATTTGGTATGATAGCCCTCTGGAAGTGGTAGCTTTCTTATATTTTTACTCACTTTTATAATGACACCCAGTGCATTTCGCAATACATGCCTGTATATGGATGTAGGCGTATGCAAGTGTCTGTGATGATGGTGTATGTTTTTATTGATGTTACATCACATGTAGACACCTTAGGGATTTTGAAAATATACAGTTTTGATGGATAATGTACTTTCCTATGAATTCTATAAGTCAAAATGTATCCGTCGTACACTTTTTCAGCAATATAATGCAAGGTTAGATTGATGCAGAGGCCTGTAGGAGGGTGGGTCCAATCCCAATGATTGCTATATCATATCTGTAGGGTGTGGCCATTCAGCAAATATATGGGTTTGCTAGTTTAGTATAAATTATACACCTATTTAGGTCCAAAACCCATAACTGTCCAATGGATTTCAATGGAAATCAATGCATTTCAATGTAATGCAAAGCACATTACATAACTAAGGTATAGTGGAATGTAGGACGTTGTGAGATGCCTCAATGCACATTGTATCACATCTACAGTGTATAGACTTAAGAAAATATATGGATTGGATAGCTTACTACAAATAACCCACTTATTTCAGACCCACAACTCATGGCCGTCCATTACAAATCAATACATTAAAAGTATGAAATCTTTAGGACTTTACAGAGATTATGTAGGGATAGAAGAAGTTGGGAGATGTTTCACTGCACATTATGAACCTTTGGAAAATATTTGGATTAGATTGCTAAATGCACATAATTCAGGTACTTTAGATGCTGACCATTGAAATGCATTGCAAATTGCATTGTAGAACTAAGGTAGAAGAATGTAGGAAGTTGGGAGATATCACAACACAAATGTCACATCCAGTGGATCTTTAGAAAGCCTACATCCATTATGTTAAATAATCTTTTTTTCAGTCAGTGGGCCAGGACACATTTAGCCTATATTTCTAATAAATTAAAGAGATGGTAGGCAAGTGCTGGAGATGCATGTTAAGATGTCATAAAATGGGCCAGAGTGCTATCGATACAAATTTGATCACGCTTACTTCGTTACATGAAATGAGATTTTCTTTTGGCAATTTTGTTTTGTTGAACCTCAAACCCATAAGCACTGGTAGTATTGGGTCACCCATGAAGTGAAAATTTTTTGCCTGGTCTCCTTTTATCATATACCCTATTTGCAGTTATGGAAAACGTTTCTGACACCCTGTGGATGATTAGTTGATGGGCATGTGGATGTTATTTTCAGAAAGTACTATTCAGTGACTGACCAGGCATATTAGATCTTGATAGAGACCATAGTGGCTTGGTTGCAAAAATGGCTCAACTTGAGTCTACAGGAGGTGGACATTCAGGTGTTTGAAAACAAGATTAATTAGGACAAGGCAAGAGGTCAAGAGGATACGTAACTCTCAGAATGGCATTTGCAAAAGAAGAATATTACAATTGTCAGCTCACTCACAGAAATGAGAATTTAATGGCACTAACCAAAAACCCAGTCATGAAGAGATTCAGTGTTTGCGCTATAGTTGTATAGAAAACATGGTGAATGATAAATGATGAAGTTGAATTTAGGAGCTGTTTGCCATCTGTTGGGTCCTGTGGCTTTTTCTCCATCCAATCAGCATCATTGGAGATTGCTGGTTGCTGGCGCAACAAATTGGAGAATGATAGGGGTAAGTTTCATGAACAGTTTCAATTTCTGAGTAGTGAGTTGATTTTAGAACACATGACACTAAAGGCCTCTGACTCAGTTCCTCTAGCTTTTGAGGGTGTCTTTGAACTTCATACTGTAAACCCTTACCGGGAAGTGACAGGGTGATCATAACTGCTTTTAGTGGCTGTGAGACCCTTGCTTCCCACATCCCTCAGACGTTTTGGTGATGTATATTGCCACAAACCTTCTGCATCTAACCTCTTCTATGCAGACTTCAATTTCCCAGCTGCGATGTACCTTTCCATGGTACAATGTACTAAATAATAAGCTAGTTGTCTGAGGGCATGTAGAGGCAATTTCCAAAGGAAATGGCTGTATGGCTGTATGAATAGGAAACTGAAGGATACACCAATACCTTCTTAGGAGCTGATGCTGCCTCATTCCCATTGCAGGTCTCCACTTGCACTAAGTAACCATAAGTGATGCCTTTTCCCTCACTACTGATCTTGGGACTCACGATACAGTATGTCTGAATTTAGTGTCATCTGTAGTCGTGCTTTGTTGCACTGCAAGTTGTGAGATTGGTAATGGGCATCTTGAAAGTTAAAGCCACATCTTGATGTAAGCTGAAAGTCCTCTTTCCAGTTACTGTTCAAATGAGGACTCTCTTAAATGGGGGGCACATCATGGGGCATGTAGCCAAAGACATCAGCAAGATCCAGGAAGATTACATGGAGGTTCTTTTTTCCAGCTTTGCTGTTTGGATTTAGTGTCAGGTCATGCTGTGTGTTACCCAGACATGCCGCCCTTTGAACAGTATCAATGTGCATGATTGGCCATCCTTTGTGAAATAACACTGAAAAGGAGATTAATTTCCAAAATAGTAAGTGAGGAAATTGTGTTGAACTGGCAGATGTTCATTTGTATCCTTTTCCTTAGAGATCAGGACCCCACCTGCTCTACGCCCCACTTCAGACTACACACTTCACATGCAGTCAATGATTTCAATTCACTTTGTGTGCTTCACTCTATTAGACTCAGAGGCAACAATCAATGCAAGACACTAGTTTCCCTTGAATATCTTTTCTTCCTTGATGAATCATCAAATCCCTGTGAGATTCCTTCTTCCCTCCAGCATGTTTGTGGAGTTATATTCCCGCTGGTTGGTGTTCTCACAAGTCTGTAGTATAGTTATTGTTCATCAAGTACTTACTCATTCTCCAACGTCTCAGTCACCACATATGAAATTAAACAGGACTCACCTGATGCCATTTCTGTCTGTATCATGATGTACCTAGTCTTATCTGTCTTTGACTCTACAGCAGCAAGTCAGATTGTACGGTATGTTTAAAAAAGACACATTTTCAGAAAAAGTAATGGTCTAGTTCAGTTCCAGACAAAATGAAAATACTGTTATGCAGGATCTCCATGTACTATTCTTGAAACTGATGTGTGTGCAATTGCAATTGCATCTTCCAGTTTTCTCCGTTACACTTTAGACCTACCTTCATTTTGTATATAGCCTAGTTTGATTTGATTTTCAATGGCTAGATGAGTTGAGTCTAAAGTAACTGTACTGCATATCAAGCCCATTTATTTTCCAAAGGTCTACAGTAGCTATATAATGTGCATTGAGAGATCTGTCAACCTACATTGAGCTATACCTCAATTCTGTAATGCACTTTGCATTGCCTGGAAATGCTTTGATTTTCAATGGACGGCTATGAGATTTGGGTCTAAATAACTCTGTAATGTGTATCAAACTGTCTAATCCAGGAGTGCCCAACCTATTCCAACTCGGCGCCCCCTTGAAATGTTCATACTTCTTCAGGGCTCATCACTGACTGAATTAATAAAACAAAACATACACTACAAACAAATATGATTTTGATTTTTAGAAAATGATTTCAAGTCCCACTTGGAATACAGTAAGGGCCAACCAGTGGGCCCAGGCCTAAAGTTCGAGAATCATTGATCTAGTCCATATACTTTCTAAAGGTTTACATACTCTAGATGTGATATAATATGCATTGGGACAACTCCCAATTTCCTACATTCCTCTACAACACATTTCTGTAACCGATGCATTGGTTTTCATTCAAATCCATTGGACAATTATGAGTTCTAGGCCTAAAATAGCAGCATACCTTATATTAGGCGATCAAACCGCACACACTCTCCAGATATGATATAGCAAAAGTTGCAATCCAACCTTTCCCCCTGGGGTCTCCCAACTTCCTCTATTTGTACTTAAGTTCTGTAAAGTACATTGTACTTTGAAATGCATTGATTTTTAATGGACGGCCATGAGGTGTGGGTATAAAATAAGTGGGTTATTTGTAGTAAGCTATCCAATCCATATATTTTCTTAAGTCTACACACTCCAGATGTGATATAATGTGCATTGTGACATCTCCTAACTTCCTACATTCCTCTATACCTTAGTTATGTAATATGTTTGGGATTACATTGAAATGCATTGATTTCCCTTGAAATCCATTAGACAGTTACGGGTTTTTGGCCTAAATAGGTGTATAATTTGTATTAAACTAGCAAACCCATATATTTTCTGAAAGCCCACACTCTACAGATATGATATAGCAAGTATTAGGATTTGACCCACCCTCCTACAGGCTTCTGCATCAATCTAACCTTGCATCATATTGCTGAAAAAGTGTATGACGGATATATTTTGACCTATATAATTCACAGGAAAGTACATTATCCATCAAAACGGTATATTTCTAAAATCGCTAAGGTGTCTACATGTGATGTAACATCAATAAAAAAATATCCCATCATCACAGACACTTGCATACGCCTACATGCATATATAGGCATGTATTGCGAAATGCACTGGGTGTCAATATAAAAGTGAGTAAAAATATAAGAAAGCTACCACTTCCAGAGGGCTATCATACCAAATAATGTCCCTCAGGCATGGAGGATTACAAAAAAACATTGATAGACTTTGCCACCCCAGGTGATACCAACTTCTGCTCCGACCCATGGACTATTGGTGGTTGCGGCTGTATATGACATCTGTTCAATAAGCTTTGACTGGGGTGAATGTGAAATCATATAGGCTAGCAGGAAGTGTGGAAGGTGGAAATTGAGGGCTGGAAATCCGGAACTAGCTTTTAATATTCATTTGAGAAGAGCGGAATGGAATGGAATATTTCTTGTGGGAAAAAAATAAATAAATAGATAAAATAAAAAAGGAGAAACATGTGTAATGAAGGGGACTTGGCTTGGTGAGAGAGAGCTGTGTCTGCCCCACATGAAGGTGTCTATAAATGTAAATGGAGGGTGTCAAAGAGAGGTGCCGAGGAGGCTGGAAGGAAAACATTAAAGTGTACCTCCGGGATTTTGGACACCAGGCCTCATTTCCGAGTCAGCCAGGGTGTAAACAATGTGTCCAGAACGTTTTTTTCACATTCCATGCAGTCCTTGTGAATTCTCATATCCATGTTGCTAAGCTAGCGCAAGTGAACGGGGATGGTAGTAGCCTGCCCCCAAAAATAGTCTTATCCCGTTTAAACAACATTCAAAACAAAACCGTTATTATACCATACTGCAAGTGTAAATGTTTGTCTTAGTAGAATGAAGTTTGAAATTAAACCAACCTTGCACTGCGTGGATTTTGCCATGTTGAGAGACTATTTTCTCGGGGTCGGCGGAATTTTACTTTGCTCTCTTCAGTTGTGATGTAGCCCACCCACCCACTGCAGGGACCCGCAAGAGACATTGCAAATCAAGGCTAGTTCTACAACTGCTTTCGGATCGGATCGAATAGTGGATTAAAACCCAACGACATCGCACCATGGTACATCAGTGTGTATATACCAACTGCAATAATAAAGCCCACAGATGGGTATCGGCAAGTTTCCATTGGTTTCCGTGAAAGATGTTGAAAGAACCAAACTCTGGCTCCTGGCTGCAGGGCTACATCAACACACCGATGGAGACGCTCCGTAAGCTACCCGGTGCTTTGCAGTGACCACTTCAGTCCCGACGACTTCACAAAGTCCTTCTCGAAGTCTAATACCTACACGGAAAACTCTAAAAGTGTCCGCGGTGCCAACCGCATTCCCAGATCTACATTTTGTGGCGCGCACCAACAGTCTCCGAAGAACAGGTTTGCCATGCTTTTTGCTTCTATGATGGTAGCCCAGTGGTATAATGGCTTCGCCTACGTTAGCCAAAACTTGGGCTAGAAGTTACCCTTTTGGATTGGCATGTTGTAATGCTTTACTGTTATTTTGTGTAATTGCTGTGACAAATGGCATTAGACATGACTTGCCGTATTCCTATGGATTCACAAGTTACGCAACGCTATGTGATCTGGCTTGACATTGTGAAATATGTCACTCGTAGCTCTAGTTATTATTACATGGAATGTTTTTTGAGACGAGATGGAATGGGAGGATGAAAGGGAGAAGAGTGTGCGTTCTGTTCGCCAACATGCTGTGTAGACACACGGGTCATCTAGTAACAACCAAACATTGTTATGGCATATGTTTCAATGTTACGAAAGATTTACAAAGTCGGACAGAAAGCATTACTCTTGATGTTTGCGAGCGAGGTCAGGGAGAGGGGAAAACCGTTCAGTTTTACAAACTTCAAAGATGTTGGAGTTCGCTCTATGGAAAAGTTATGGATGTGTCAAACGAAGCTAGGATTTGTACTAGGAATATCACTCCGCGGCTGTCAAGCTTTCAAACCGGAACACAAATTGCTGATGGTGATCAAACATGATTGCAATGTTGGTTTAATTTCAAACTTCATTCTATCAAGACAAGTATTTACACTTGCAGTCTGGCATAATAATGGGGTTGTTTTGAATGTTGTTGCAACCGGATAAGACTATTTTTGGGGGCAGGCTACTACCATCCCCGTTCACTTGCGCTAGCTTAGCAACATGGATATGAGAATTCACAAGGACTGCATGGAATGTGAAAAAAACGTTCTGGATACATTGTTTACACCCTGGCTGACTCGGAAATGAGGCCTGGTGTCCAAAATCCCGGAGGTACACTTTAACATGTCTGATCTTGATGAATTAAAGAAAGCAATGGATGTTAATGTGCTGGCAACTAAAGACTAAGTTGAGAATACTTAACATATATTTGCAATGCATTGATGACCAGGGGGCAAGGAGTGGTTGATAGCCTAGAGGGTGGAGACCCAGTGTGATTTAAAAAGGTGTGGGGCACTCCCAGACTGGCTGGGGGCCTATGGGCAATTGTGCTGTCACTGGTCTGAAGTTGGCTGATAAACATTTGAAAGGAAGGAGGGACTGAAAGAGCTCAAAGTTAACAAACAATTTAGCATGGAGTGAATGAAGAAGACAGGAAGGTCTTAGCCTAAATTGGATTATGATAATGGTCTGCGATGAACAAAGGGTGGAAGTGTTTGTCTGCTGAGGGAAGAGAGAATGGGCCAACTTCAAGGCTATGATCAATGCACCAGTGTAGACAAAGGTAATTGACAGAGTCAGCATTTCTTGGCAATAAGAAAAGATCAAATAGGCTAGTGACACATTGGTAATGGGCGTAGCAGCATTTGGGGGATTTAAAATGAGAACACTTTGGAGTGGAAAAGCAAAATACTATAGTTTCATGGGTAGCATAGAGACGCATTAGGCAGCACAAATTCAGGATACAATGCTCAAAATTGGAAGTACTTATTGTCTAATAGGTTAACATGTTAGACAATGGTCTGAGATAAGAAGCTTGTATGTATGAGAGTGGGTCAAATGCAATGAGTGAAAGAGTGAGGAATGACTGTGGTGTGTCAGCAGAGAGAGATGGATATTTCTGTGTATGCTTGTATTAGATATGCCAAGTTTAAAGATATCAGGAACTACAGAGGAGTGTAATGGCATTTGGACATCAATCAATAGCATAGAAATTGTATGGAGAGAATGTGTGGAATAGGTGGCTGAGAAATTTGGTTTACAAAATGGAATGCAAATATGAAAGTGAGTGAGATTGAATGTATGAAGTACAATTTTAATTGCTCAATGGAGTATTTGGAATTACCGGATATTTCTCTGGAAGTGGAGGACAGATTGGTGAAAAGGAACTGACATTTTAGCTAAGAGCGGGAGAGCTTCACCCAGGAAAAGGGTGTTTGCATTTAAATACTGAATGGCCACGGTGTTGATTGAAAACCCTGATTAGCTGGACGAAGTCACAGAGGGGATGTAAAGTGGGGCTCCAGAAGGAGGTGAAACCAGTTTGAACTAATAAATTATGCAAGCAGCCAGAGGGGAGAGGGACGAAGTCCTGCATTGGCATGTAAATGGTTAATCTGACAGCTGTGTGGAATGAGAGGTCTAAAGGGCAAACACAACTTGCAAATTGAATAGTTGATCTGATATAGTTGGTGAAAAATTTAAATAAAAATCTAAACGGTGCAGGAAAATTTGGCAACTTCAAAAAGGAAGCAAATTTGATTGGGGAGATATGGTAGTGAACGAAGGGAAAAAACAAATGGGAAAAAATGGAAATAAAGGGGTGTTTTTGCAAAAGAAAAGGGGTTGGAATCATTTCAATGGAATCAATTCAAGCAAGCAATGATTGACTGGACGAGACCGACTGACAGAGTAAATGGGTTTTGAAAATATTTGTAAACAGCAGTTGGAAACGCCCTAGTGCATGTCATTTTTGCATGAAGCTATGAAACATATCCAACACAATTAACCCCAACTAACATCTTAATTAACAAAAGGTAATGTTTCCCCACTGAAACTAACAATGGGTCTGTTTCCAACCGCTAAAAGAGAATCAAATGAACCGTATTCCAGTGAGAAGGCTGGAGAATTGGGAGTTACTAGAGGTGCTCCGATCACCATTTTTTGGCCTGATCACCGACACGATCACCAAAAATCTTTATCTGCCGATTACCGATCACAAAAATGATTTCCTATTTTTTAATAGCCTATTAATTATCCTTATTGAATACCATTTCTGCCCATAAACCAATCAATCTTAATTTGCACATGTCTATTATTAGGCTATTATTACTATTTTGTATTATTATTATTATTATTATTATTATTATTATTATTATTATTATTATTATTATTATTATTATTATATTTCAGACTAGTGTTGGTAATACAGTCTATAAGTTATTGCATAGAATAACTAAACTATTTAAGATAGAATTGAAACTGAAACATTACATGAAATAGTCTTCCACATACGAGAAAAAAAACAACCTGTCGCTTTAAATGAGCAGCCTCGTGGGGAGAGCCCCTCCCCTCTCTGTCACCGTCCACAGTTGCAGTGCTCCACTACCGTTCTGAATCTCTCTCTCAAGTTTTAACCACATCTGTCGCCGTTTGGTGTTTCAGCGACTATCAAACTAATCGACTGACTGCCAATTACAACTTTGAAAACAATAATTGACATGTTTGTGCTGACAACGTGAAGTTGTCGCGTGCTGACCGAGGCAACTACACAGGTTATAACGTAAAATGGCTCACTGGCGAGTACTCAATCGCAAATTACATTGTCAGGTAAACGGCGCATGGATCGGAAAATCAGATCATTGTTGATGCAGATACAGTCCCAGGAAAAAGTTTGTACACCCTTTGAAATTTCTTACATTTCTGTCAAAATTGATCATAAAACATGGTCTGATCTTCCCGGAAATCTCAAGAAGGAACAATCAGAGTCTGCTTTAATTAATTCCACCCAAACATTTACATGTTATCGTATTTTTATTGGTTATAAGGCCATAACATTCACAGGATAGCAGGGCATAAGTAAGTACACCCTTGCATTAAGTAGGTTTTAACCCTCAGTTAGTTGCAATATCATCAACCGGACTTGTCCTGTAGTTGCAGATCAGATTAACAAAACAATCTGTTTGTATCTTTTCTCCCTCTTCTTTAGAGAACTGCCTCTCGTCAGCAAGGTTTGTGGGATGTCTGGAGTGCATAGCTTTCTTGACTTCATGCCATATAATCTCAATTGTTTTTTGTCAGGGCTTTGACTGGGCTATTTCAGAATGTGTATTTCATTAGTATGAAGTCATTCTACAGTCGATTTGCTTCTAAAGTATGGGTTGTTGTCACATTTCAGGACCCATACTCTTGTGTGCTTCAACTGTGTGACAGACTTCCTCACGTTTTTTTCTGTAAAATATCACAATAAACTTGAGTTCATTGTTCCACTGATAATAGCAAACTGTCAAGGGCCTGAGGCAGCAAGGTAGCCGCATATAATGATGCTCCCGCCACCATACTCGGAAGAGGAGATGTAACCAAGAATAGCAAAAAATGGGATTCATTCTGACAATCTAAAATTAATGGGGTTTCTGTCCAAAAAAATATTGCTGCACCTTTGAAGTTTGCGAAAAATCATTTATATGCTTCATAGAATTACTGCAAAATATTCTGTAGACCAACATTGAAACCAAAGTTGAATTGTTCAGGGGAACACACAATGTCATGTTTGGAGGAGAACTGGAGAACCACACCTTCACCAAAACATCATCTCCACCTTTGAGTATGGTGGCGGGAGCATCATTATATGTGGCTACCTTGCTGCCTCAGGCCCTTGACAGTTTGCTATTATCAGTGGAACAATGAACTCAGAAGTTTAGCGAGATATTTTACAGAAAAAAGGGAGGTAGTCTGTCACACAGTTGAAGCACACAAGAGGATGGGTGCTGAAATGTGACAACAACCCATACTTTAGAAGCAAATCGACTTTAGAATAGCTTCATAATAATGAAATACACATTCTGGAATAGCCCAGTCAAAGCCCTGACAAAAAAACAATTGAGATTAAATGGCATGAAGTCAAGAAAGCTATGCACTCCAGACATCCCACAAACCTTGCTGACGAGAGGCGGACCAAGAAAGAAGAGGGAGACCAGATACATCCAGATTGTTTTGTTAATCTGATCTGCAACTACAGGAAACATCTGGTTGAGGTTATTGCGACTAACTTGGGGTTAAAACCTATTGAATGCAAGGGTGTACTTACTTATGCCTTGCTGTCCTGTGAATGTTTACATCTTATGGCCAATGAAAATATGAACACTTGTAAATCTTTGGGTTGAATTAGTTAAAGCAGACTCTGGTTGTTTCTTCTTGTGATTTCCGGGAAGATCAGACCATGTTTTATGACCAATTTTGACAGAAAGGTAAGAAATGTCCAAGGGTGTACAAACTTTTTCCTGGGACTGTATGGTTATGAATGGTGGAAATGAAGGGGGGAATGGCGAAAAGTTATAGACCAGCAAAGATGCCTTCTTTTGGTGCAGTTGCAGCTGTGCAGAGCCAGCGCCTACATGCAGCGCCAGGTGTAAAGGCAAATGGTTGCGTGAGGAATTTAATATCTCTCGATCGTTTTTTTGATCGGCATGTTTTTCCGATCACCGATCAGGCTATTTTTGGCCATTATCGGCCGGTCATGATCGGCAGCCGAGCAATCGGAGCACCTCTAGAGTTACAAATGAAATTTTCACAATTGTAGCTTAGGCTACAAAAGTGAAAAAGGGGGGTGCATAGGTTGATTAAACATGGAAAGAAAAAAAATAGAAGATTAGAAAATTGGCAAAGAAAAGTGGAAAATTGACAGGATTTAGAGCAAAATTAGAAGAAATTTTGACATTTATAGTTGAAAAAGGTTTACATAATTCAGGAGGTAAGTTGAAGGAGAGGATTTAAGAAAATTGCTATAGAATTTGACTGGAGAATAGAGAACAAATTGTTTAGATTGATGATAAAAGTCTTAGCACATGAGACAGGAATTAAAAGTGTTTAGAGATTGAATTGTGTAATTAAATTGATTGTGCTAGTTAGATTGTGTGTATGTCTGCGTTTGCTAATGAATGAGAGTGTGAAATTGAGATAGTCTATCCAAATAATTGATTCTGCTGTTTCTGGTTATGTGTGTCCACAGGCAATGTGACAGAGTGACAGAGGTCTATCCCAGGGAGGAGACAGTCGTCAGCCAACAAAGACGAGGGCAGTCAGCTGTGAAGAAACCAGAGGGTGTGGTCACCAGACCAGGAGGCCAGTACACCGGAGACAGGAAACCACAACAGAACAACAGCCTAACCGTGGGCTGAATCGGGGGGGTCAATTCAACAAAGGAGGAGGCTTCACACCTGAGGCAAATTAGGATGGATGCAGACTGAATTAACAAACCATCAAATAGACTGGGCACATCTACTGTCGAAATGGGGGAGCTGTTTTCGATGTGTAGCCGAAGGAAGAAAAGGCATCAAGACAATGCATACATTTCAAAGAACTTCAGAAATCCTTAACACATGAAAGCAACCGAAGCACAACACTTTGGTACACAAATATTCAACCGCGAAAGAAGCTAAGACAGGATTAACGATCATTAACCATTTGAGGAGTACCATCACAAATATGTGATTAGAATTTTGCCCAAATTTTGAGTTCTCATTATGATGTCATAATGTCTTTGCGAGATTTTTTAACACAGACGTCTATGGGAGCTGTAGAGTGTTCCAGTAAAATTCTAGAAGAACCTCTAGAAATTCCTTACTCCTCAAAGGGTTAACGCTTTGATAACAAAAGACGCAACAAACAACAGCAAGCCAAATTGCATACATCACAGAGAACAATAGACTCTGGGATACTGAGCCATGGAGGAGGAAGCAGTGAGCGAAAGCAAGAACATGGACATACAGTATCAGTGAATGAAATTGAATAACTGTGGTTGAACTTTGAAAGAGCACGATGAATCAGTTAGGAATGTTATGATGAGAAAGTTGATTAAGTTCTGACACAGAGCCAGACAAATTGCCATATCATTCAGAGTAAATGTCAGATTCTTGCCACTTACACAACTTGATTATTTAGCAATGTAAACATGAATCATATAACAACAGAATAATTCATTAGAGGTCAAATCACGGCAATAGCTGAGTGGAAACAGTGTGATATTTCATATTCATTGATAGGATGACAAAGTGTGTGCAATGTATTTGTGAAATGATATGATTGGATATTCCTGGTAGTCTGAAGACAGTAAATTGATCAGCAAATAGCGAAGAGACATATAACTAGTCAAATATTTTGTGTAACTCAAGACAATGTAGAATGGTCAACAGAATCATGGGTTAATCACAGATACATAAACCATAATGTAATGTGTAACACTGTAACACGGATAAGGGGTTGCAGATGGCCTACAGTACCCAGTTAAAATTCTAATGCAGAATGGTTACAAATTCATGTTAAATCAATTCTTTTTTTGTGTGATTCACTGTTTTTTTATTTATGCACACATTCCCAAGCTGGGAAACAAAGGCATTACAAAGTCAGTGATCAATACCCACCCACCCCACCCCAACCTTAGATACAAGTCACATGACCCATTAGGTCATAAGTGCAAAATAGAGAAAAAAAAGGTTAACAAAAATGAAAGTTAAAACCAACAATAGACACAACATGTTATTTACCTAATACCATACACATTTCAAAATGTAAAAATAAGAGAAAGAGAAAAAAAAACAAAATGTTGAATCAATTCTTAACTGAACATGCAGGGCTGTCATATTGAAATGAAGCCATCGTTGGAATTTTCCCTTCACGTCTTGTTTTTCCCTTAAATTGGCAGACTTGGGTTTTTTGCAAGATGAAGATGAAGGTTTCGCCACGATTTAAGAATTGAAATTTGAAGATTGAAGGCATATAAGATAAAAAATTGTAACCCTTGTGAGTCTTTTTGAGACTCAAAATGGGGGATTATGTGGTAAATATTTTTATTCTTATATGATTCATATGCAGATTATTATATGTACATGTATATGCAAGAATATAGATATATGTCTGTGACTATGTATATATCGTTCCAGTGTGTCAGCATTGTAATCTGGGTTGAGTGCCAGCTCAGATGAGATGTGGTCAAGCTAATTAGCATCTGTAAAGGGCCATGGGGCTGGGTGTGCCCAGAGTATAAAGACTCTGGGAGGACACAGGCCTGTGTGCATCCTAACTAAGATCAGCGAGAATGGTGTATCGCTAGGGTGTTACCCTGCTTCAATTCCTCTGGAGCAGTATAAATAAAGAAATCTGCAGAAAACTCACCGGACCAAAAGTGCTTGTCTGTAATAGAGAAGAACCCCACATAGTAAATATTCATGAATAGATCAAATTTGGCAATAGGCAGCACAGTTTCAATGAGCAGCACAGTTGCAAAACCTACACTGGTCACCATTCTACACAGAGCACCTTTAAGAACACAAATCTGACAAATTCATGTGTGCCAACCACATACACAAACACACATGCTAATCCACACATATCACGTCCATACTCATCCACATGCTTAAGTGAAAATATACAGGTATCATCATCACAAGGAATCCACACCTTTTACTGTAGCAATGGTATTGCAATGGCAGTGGTGTGCGTGTGTGTGTGTGCAGGGGTGTACTGCCTCGGCCCATGACCTGAAAAGAAGACAGATGTAGAGAGTTAGAATTTACTGTAGTTTCCAATTTGCTTACATTTTGTCCTACTGGAGACATTGATAATGGACTAGGTCCGAAACATCTGTTGCTCCAGTTAACCTCTGACTTCTGTTGTAAATTTTCGGCTACAATATACATTTTTCACACAAGCCTTGTGTGCGCCTCTTTTTTCATTATCTTCAATTTTTTTCGGGTAGGTATGACTGTGTGTGTGTGTGTGTGTGTGTGTGTGTGTGTGTGTGTGTGTGTGTGTGTGTGTGTGTGTGTGTGTGTGTGTGTGTGTGTGTGTGTGTGTGTGTGTGTGTGTGTGTGTGATTGTCTGTCTGTCTGTACTGTATGTCTGTGCATGCCTGCCTGCGAGCGTGCATGTTTGCTTCTCGATCCTGTTAGATAAATGGAACACACGCTTTATCAAATGCCTGTTACAGTACACATTCACAATTTTTAATAGAAGTGTGATATGCACTTTACTACATATATACAGTATAACAGAGGAACCATTGGGTTAATGTCATGCAGGTCTCGATTTTGCCCCGAGGGGCGTAAATGCGCATTTCGGTTATTTCGTTGAAAAAAAAAAACTTTTAAAAAACGCACGCACACACACGCACACACACACACCATGTCTCAAACAAAAATTCTCTGAACCTTTTTCTAGACGTAGCTGTAAAAAATTGTGTCTTCCCTATGTGGTAGACCAAAGAGAGGATTGAATTGATGCTTGAGCCTATGTAGAACTATGTAATAAGGACATTTCCAAAAGCGGCATTGATTTCTAGGCTGTAAACTTGTTTCCACTCTTTTTGATCATCAGGATGATTTCCATTTCACTTCCATTTCACTTTCTTATCTTGTGTCTAGCATCACTGTGCAGTGAGATCAAAAAGGTCTCCTGCCCTGATTATTTATATAACATTATATTTTGATATTATAAATATTTAGATTGTAGATATTTTAGGTCTGCTGGTCATGATCCGTCCCAAGACACAAAATATAAAAACTAGAGATCGAAAATGACAACAGAATTGGACATTATAATATTGAGCATCTCATAGATCCTCTCGGGGTCTTAAATTTTCCCACACATGTTTTGACTATAATTCCTATGTAGATTGGCAAATCCTCACAAAATTAATTCAAAACATGCACAACATATGTATTGAAAAACTCCTAGAAGGACATATTTTTCTCAAGAAAATTACAGATATGGTGCACATAAATACAGTCCAATAAGGATTTGATCCCATGCTGATTTTGTTGGTTTGCCTACTAACAAAGACATGATCAGTCAATGCATTTTATAATAATATGTATTCTAATATGGAAAGACAGAATATCAAAAAGAAAATCCAGAAATTAATTTAAAAGAATATATATTCATATTTTAATTGACCAAATTTGATCCCCTGCCAAGTGACAACAGTTCCGGGCCCACAGACCAGATGGGCACTTCTCATCAACTAGTGATCTGAATTAAAGACACCTGTACATACATGCATAAAACATGCATAAAAGACACATTGAATCAGCAGAATCAGTCCATAGTATGAGTGAATCGATACTTATGTTTACATGAGACACTTAAGTCCGATTTAACTAACTGATTAAAACTTAATTCTGCTCTAAAAATATCATGTAAACAATTACCGAACAGGAATAAAGTTTATTCAGATTTAAACTTAAGTCCGATTTAAAGTGGGTGGTTTATTCCTCTTTTAAATCCGATTAAACACGTTCCTCTGTCATGTAACCTTTTATTCAGAATTCTGGTCGTTCCATGCATGCTCGTTGGGCACGCGATGATGGCACAAAGACCCCGTGCTCTTTGCTAGTGATAAAAAATGGTGGCACTTCCTGTTGATTTCCTACATGAAAGTTTTGCCTAATTTAAAGTCCCCAAGGAACTATAAATGTTGTATAATATTGATGTAAAAGTGCCCCACAATGAAGCACAATGTTACTCCACATCACCCTTTGACCACTCGTTTTTCTAAGCTAGGTGGGTAAGCTAACTAGCATTTTGAAAGAACCAGACCATGGGGGATGTCCCAAGCTTTGCGTCCGACTGAAGGCATTCATTTTCGGGCAGAAGGTTAGCACCTGTCCTGGAGGTTTACCGACCACGCCCCCACGCTCTCGCTCAGCACTTGCATCCTCAGTCCAATCGCAATTTCTTTTACCCCAGACGTTTAATCAGATTTAAGTGAAAGTGCCATGTATACACGTCGCAAAATAACTCTTAATCCGATCTACTTGAATCTCATTTATTAAATTAGACTTAAAAACATCATGTAACCATACTAGGGCTGTAACGATACACTCAACTCACGATTCGGTTTGTATCACGATTCATGACCTACGGTTCGATACACCCCACGATTTCACATTTGCCAACATTATAACTTTATGACTAAAAACTATGTTCGATTTTAGGTAGAATAGGTTACAAGAGGCTTCTAATAATTTTTAAAAGTTTCTAGTATATAATAATGATGACTCTTGGAAGCACTATCACTTCATATCATGTGGTTGTTTTCTGGGCTAATGAGTATCAAAACGTTACAAGAGCGTATCTTGATACTGCGTCCTTGTATCGCGATACAGTATCGTGACTCTGTGTATCACGATTTCGGTTCGATACAATATCGTTACAGCCCTAAACCGTACCCAATCACACTCCAACCTCACCAGCGTGGAAAGACCAAAGAGTGGTCAAAGGATATTAGGGACAAGATTTTAGACCTGAACAAAGATTAAATGGGCTACAAAGCCACAAGAAAGAGACAGGATATTAACTCATTGGCTGCCAGCCATTTTCATAAAAGAGTACCTCGGAGTGCCAGAGATTTTTCAGCATTTTGGGCGTTTTTTGGAGGCTCACAGAAAATTGAGTTCTGTGTCTATGTCAACACCATACCTATCAAAACACAGATTAGACGCTCATTTGTCATCAGAAAAAAACGGTGTCTCTCTACCCCTTTCCGTTCTTTCATAATCATCTGTTGAAAATAAGTGGAATTCGCCAAAATGCTGCTTTCTAGCCAAAAAGCTGAGAAAACGCCATTTGAAGTAGAACTATAATTGCAAACGTTTTTGCCCATAATGACATCGTCCTAACAACTCCAAACCTATCAGATGCTATTACAGAGTCTTCTGTCACCTGTAGCCTGAAAAAAAGATCGTTTGTATGATCTTTTCAACCTAATAATGTACTGAAATATAACGGGGGTGGACTCGAAAACAAGTGTTTTGGTTTGTTGCTGGCGCGCACAATGGATCATGACAGCAGGTGCATGTAACTCCGTGAACTCACAGAAATACTGTCTCATCGCCTCTGTTTAGCCTGTCGTCCTCTCGTTGGGGAACTAATCACGCTGGATTGTTTCCTCCCGTACCGTGTATGTGTGAAGGGAAGGCGGGGAGGCAGGCAGGCAGGCAGACAGGCAGCCCAGCTTAGCTTACTGCAGTTTCTTTGGCAGAGCGGACAATGGGCAGATTGATGATTACTGTCATCATGTTTCTGCTATAATGATCTTGTCATATGCTCAATGAATTTTCTTTTGATAAAGTACTGATCACATATCCAACAATTCACAAGCCGATTGGAGTGGTGAAGGCTAGCTGGTCTGAGGCTAAGTGCAATGCTTTCTCATGTGAGCTGAATGCATCTGACCAGACACAAAGGCTACTCTGTTCCAAGAATCTGCAACCCCCTGTCTTTTTTGATGATACAGTAAGCTGATCATACCATACAGATCCATAAAAAGTAACTGTAGAATGAGTAAAAATAGTTGACTTACCAAGGCTCCTTTATTTAGGCTTAGTTGTAAGTTGTTAGCGATTTCGTGCTAGCTAACTAGCGTAGCAAACTTTATAGCCAAGCATTCCCAACTGAGGTGACTACACACAGAGATACTGTTGAAACAATCTCTGCTACACATCACCACCAGTCCCATACTGTCAGTGCTTAATTTGTCAAGCGGGAGGTCCTGGAGCGCAGAGGATGGGTGGCTCCCCCCCAAGGGGGATCTTTGATGAATTTCCATGAGGTTCCATCCAAGGTTCCGGAGCTCGCATCCAAGGTTCCGGAGCTCCCCCTTGCTCCACCTCAAATTAAGCACTGCATACTGTTGTATTTTCCTGTTAGATGATCTTTTGTACGCATCATCCTGATATTGTGTAGGCTGATCACATATCCAAAATGAAACGGTTGCCACACAGATCTCTGGTTGAACATGGTGTATTTTGGGCAAGCTAGCTACAATGCCTAGGCCTACTAGCTAGATAGCAAAAGGGGGGAGTTGTAGTTCATGAGAGGAAGTTTTTTTTGTGAGGCTCTGACATCAGTAGCCGACCTGTGTTAAAATCAGAGGGCAAGAAAGTATACTACTGTCACAGGTGCTTTACTTTCAAAAATGATTTTGCTATGCTACTTTTGAGATTATAATAGTAAAAAGGGATGTTTTTGTCTTGACATTTCCTCTTGCTCTGAGCTAATGCCCTGCCCTGACTGTTCCTAAGGACACTTCTGCCACCTACAGGAACAGTTAGAACATGCCTAGAGGCGTGAAATGTATACACAACATAGGTCAGACCGTCCTCAAGGCGTGGCTGTAAAAAAAACGCAATTATCGGCGATCGCCGCCAAAGGCAGGGGGCGTCACTATTCGAAATGACGTCATGGCGACGTCAAAGGCAGCCAATGAGTTAAGGACCCAAGTGTTGATGCATTTCTTCCAAATTATAAGGAATACAAAATGATCATCCAGCAGCCTGTCTGAGGTTCTATACAATAGTTAACTTTTTGTAAGGATTTGATAATCATGAGAACCGAAAGAAAGCACCCTAGAGCTGTAGTGGATGAACTAGGCAATAATATCAAAGCTACTGGGACCAAAATCACTGAGAAAACTATTGGTAGCACGTAGCTCTTTCAGTGCCATGGACTTGAAAACGAGTCTTTTCAGAATGTATGGCACAGTGCCAAAGACTTGTTATCAAGTCAATTGCATTTTTTTATGGGGGGTGGGGCCTAACACGTTGATCTGGTATGCTTGTTGTTCACATAGACAAAGAATTCAAATTTCCATGGCTCTTGAAAAAACACTGAAATGTTGAAAAAAGTCTGGCAACCCCTCGGTCTGAATTTGAAAATGGCTGGCACTCAATGTTAATGTCACAGAGTATTAAAATCCTGTAGTGCATACATGGTATTCCTTCTTCAGAAGGAACATTTGCAGTTCCACCTGAGGTTTGCTAACGAACAGCAGACTGGTTTAGGATATGATAAGGAGGTGCTGTAGTCAGATGAAACCAAGATCAAGCTGTTTGGCATTAACACAATTCAATATGTTTTGAGGAAGAGAACTGCT
Source organism: Engraulis encrasicolus (assembly GCF_034702125.1). NCBI lineage: Eukaryota > Metazoa > Chordata > Actinopteri > Clupeiformes > Engraulidae > Engraulis > Engraulis encrasicolus. The sequence continues at coordinate 59,029,268 of NC_085857.1, forward strand.
GCATATGGTCCCAAAAACACCCTCCTCACCATCATGCATGAAAGTGGTATCATTTTCCCTTTCTTTTTTTCCTTTTTCCTTCCTTTTGTGGTATCATTATGGTTTGAGGGTGTTTGTCAGGCCAAGGCACAGGATAGCTTCACATCGTCAACGAATGGATGGAGGAAAACATGTATCGTGCAATCCTGAGTGTAAACGTCCTTTCCTCCACCACTAGACTGAAGGTGGGCCATTTTTGGATCTCCTAACATGACAATAATATGCAACATACAGTCAAAACAACGAAGGAGTGGCTCAAGAAGAAGCATATTAAAGTCATGAAGTGGCCTAGACAGTCTCCAAACATTAGCCTATAGTAATTCTATGGAGAGAACTGACACAAACTATTAATGTTTTAGAGATCATCTGCAAAGAAAAATGGACAAAAATCCTTTCTACTATATGCACAAACGTTGTCATCAACTTAAAGAAGCATCTGACCTCTGTGCTAGACAACTAGGGCTTTGCCACAAAGTACTTGATCTTCTTTAATTATTTGCCTTAAGTAAATACAAATCAATGAAATATATTCTTTGAAGTAATTTTCTGATTATTTTTTTTGATATTCTGTCTGTCATGTTAGAATACATATTACTATTACATTTATAGACTGATCATGTCTTTATTAGTGGGCAAAGCAGCAAAATCAGCAAGGGCTCAAAATACTTATTGGATTCAATGTCATACCTGTCAACCATCCCTAATTTCCCGGGAAACTCCCTAATTTTGACTCATTTCCCGATTTCTTCCCGATTTGATTTTTTTTCCCATTATCAAAAAACACCATCGGTCCAGTAGGCTATTTATAGGCTACTCACGGCCCTGCCCTGTTTGAGCCACACCCCTCTTGAAGAGAAAGACAGGGGGTCTTGCTTTTCAAGCTACCTGCCAGAAGACGGTATGCCAGATACCACCAAGAATTGAAGTTCATTAAAAATACGAGCTGTCAACCTCGACCTCCGTAGCGCTTGTGCGCCCACTCTTTTCCTGAGAAACCGTCAGTTCATGCAACCGTCCTCATGCGATTAACCTAATCACAACCTGTACCAGCACGAAGTTTTGCACGAACAGACAACTTGTGCGACAAAACAACAAGAAGAAACTCATTGCGCTCATTTCATTGTTTTGTTTTTGTTTTTGTTTTCTCCACGCTGTAAAACGTGTGCTGGGGGATTTTTAGACAGGTTCTGTCTTTGCACGCGCGCTGTTGTGAAAAGCAGAGTAGAACGCACCGTCCGATCTGTCTTTGTCATCCTGTTGACTGTCAGAATTTGGCCTTTAGAAAATTTCCCGGATTTTGGCTTGAAATATGGCAATTTTCCCGGATTTTGAGGGCTCAAAGTTGACAGGTATGCTCAATGTATGTACCTGGGGTTATAAATGACCCCCTCTCAGTCACTTTAGGGTTAACCTGTTTTTTTTTTTTTCTTGATGCCATATGAATAAAGTTGTTCAGAGTGGTTATATGGTTGTTGTTATAATATTGTTGTTTCAACATAGGAAACAACAGTATTATAACATTATTAGTGGATTATAACCAGGACTTTTTTTCCAAACGTTCTGTTCCGAACAGAAACGGAACTGTAACGTTTCCGGTTATGGGTTCCACCAATAAATTGACGTTCCCGAACCGGTTAGAACAAAAAAATATTGTTCCCGGAACGGTTAATTTCGTTCCTGTCAGCTGATTACTCCCCATAGGCCTAACTGACGTTAATTATCCAAGAAAGACGGAAGTGCAAATGAGTCAGCCTACATTCCAAACCGTTTATTCAAGCGGATGAAAAGAATATCCTCCAGAATTTTCTCATTCAGGGACGACCTAAGCGGAGAAGCGGAGAATAAACCTCGGTAACACTTTATTTTAGGGATACATCTATTAGCACTAAGACATGCAATATTAATGCCTGTATAAGTAACTTGTAAGGCATGTACTAAGCAAAATAAGACAATTGTTAAGCATGTATTCACAAATGTCTTGTTCATGCACAATAAGGGATGTATTACCAATATAACCTTAGTAAGGACCTAGTAGACCTAGATTTCTATTTATGAGTAAGCAGTAAGGGCCAGAATACAATGTGTATAAGCTCCTGGTACACTGTGTGAACAAACCCTGAACAGCTCCAAGAAGTGCAGTGCATGATGGGTACGCCCTTAGTCGGAAATGCAATGCATGGCCAATGCAGCAATGATAATATCTCTGTTGTTACGTACATGGCAAATTGTTTGGATAGCATCTAAATTTCACGAGTGAGGGGAGGAGCTAAGGACGTAGGCTCAGAGCTGGGTAGGTTGTCTGTTGGCCTAGATTGCGTACCCATCATGCACTGCACTTCTTGAAGCTAATGTTCTCAAACATTAACTTAATTATCACAAAAGAATAGATTAGTTTTGCTTCAAAACTATTATTCTAATGTTCTGCATTTATTTTGGTTTTTTTTTACAATTAAAACTCAGTGGTACATGAAAAAAATTACATCTCACCAACCCACCGCCATTGACAAGTGTACGTTCAATCCTTGCTATATAAAGGCTCCTGTTACCTTCCATACATTGCTATGAAAAAGAGAAAAGAAGATGACTTAGCTGGGTATATATTACTTATTTAATATACCCTTACTCTCTGTAGATCCACGGGGTTCAGTAGTGCGGGCCTGGGTGGTGTGGGGGCCCTAGGTAACGAGGGGGACTTTGGTAGTGCGGAGGCCCTGAGCCATCTGGGCTGACCAATGCATCACTTTAGAATAGGGACCCTTATTCCGCATCTGTTTTCACACTGTTCAGGGTTTGTTCACACAGTGTGTCGGGAGCTTATACACATTGTATTTTGCCACTTACTACTTACTAATAAATAGAAATATAGGCTTACTGGTCCTTACTAAGGTTATATTAGTAGTAAATCCCTAATTGGGCATGAACAAGACATTTGTGAATACATGCTTAACAACTGTCTTATTTTGCTTAGTACATGCCTTACAAGTTACTTACACAGGCATTAATATTGTATGTATTAGTGCTAATAGATGTATCCCTAAAATAAAGTGTTACCTAAACCTCAATGATGAAAATGCACGCTCCACGCTGACTTGGGTCACGGGACATCATGATGGACATTGTGAGTTTGTGCATATTTGAAGCGGCCATGGATGCCCAATAACGCCGAACATTCTCGGTGCGCTTTACATGCTCTTCTCTGCAATGTCTTACAATGATGCAATGGAAACTCTGCCCTTTTGTATGACCGTGGTTTCTCTTATTTAAGATGTGGAGTGGAGACTTTGTAATCCACAGCTCTCTTTCCATTCAGTCAGAGAATGTCTGTCACACAGGACGTGAACCTCAGCCGTCATGGTAACGTGTGCAGGAAAATGATGACTTTTTTTTTAGTTTGAGGAACGGTATTAACCGGTAACCATTATTTTTAAATAAGTGTTCCCGTTCCAGAACATAAAAAATAATAAAGTTTCCGGTTTCGTTTTTGTTCCCTGTAAAATAAAAAAAGTTCCCGGTTTTCGTTCCTTGAACCGGTTCAAAGCCCTGATTATAACTAACATTATTATTACACTAGTAGTATAACAATTCCATTGTATATCAAAGGTCATGTTCCACAGCGAAAATTTTACTGCGTTATTAAAACTAAAACATCAACATGTCTATGATGAGATTTGAAGTTTATTATTGTCACTGAATTAATTGTTTTCTATTACACTTTTTCATGAATAGAACTCAATTTTTAATAAAAACGAATTGGTGCAAGATAAGTAAAAAAGCCTACAAATGACAAAATATATACAAATCAGATGTTTAATCAATGTATTATTACCTGTTTTGTATAAGCGGTCAATTTTGACCTTTAACACCAACAACGTAACCATGTTTCTAACACAACATGAGAGCTAAGTGATCCTTACCTGGATTTCCAAAGTAGTTAGTGTAAGTCCCACCAATCTGCCCTAAAGAAACAAATAAAATTTAAAAAATGATTATGTGTTCTGCATTATATTTTTTATTTTTTTATTTTGAGCTCTAATTAATTATTATTAGTTATTAGTAGAGTTGCTATTATTTAGATAGTTTGTTGTTACCTGCATAACCACCATTGGTAGCCATTGGTGCCTGGACAAGTGTATTGGAGACTATGAAAAAATGAAACAAAAAATTACTGAACACTGCCAGATGGCAAAGTAAAACCATGTCATGGCATGGTATGTGCACTGTAAAAAAATAGCTGTTAATTTAGGGCACTTCTGCAACAGCATTCTACTGTTTTTTGAAAAAAAAAACAGACAACTACTGTGAAAATATTACTTTGAGTCAAGTATTGAGCATAAACAGTAAGTACTGCACAATAGCAGCATTGGCCGTTGTGGAAGCAACCAAGATATTTTAGGCAGCACCATTGAAACCCATTCATCCTCCACTTGTCCGTGATCGCCATCAAGCTGCAATAGCCTACCACCTGAAGAACTTAAGTCATTCTCACTGGTTAAAGATTCTCTGATACTAACAAGCATTAAACAATTTCTAAGGAAACTACAATACTTAAAAAGTGTTTGATGCAGCACAGTATGATGATTTTCATCACTATGATTTTGATAGTGATGAAAGTGTGAATGGCTGAAACATTTTAAGAACATGTACTCTCTTGCAACAAGCAGCCCCATCTCAACCAATCTGCTAATCAGTGCCTGGCCTCACCTGAGTAGGGCTGCTATGCCATTATTCAATTACGGCCTTCACCTGCCAAGGGCCTGATGACTCTGGTCACATGGTACTCTTGCACCTGTATATATATGGACTATCAACACTTCAGTTGCTTGCCTGCCTGCTGGCTGGCCTGCATGGCACAGCATAGCACTTGCTTGCCTACAAGCTTGCTTACATGCTTGCTTACATGCTTGCATACTTTCCTCTTTGTGAAAGCTTGCTGTATGTGGCATCATTTGTGGCATTGTTGCATATAATGTGCCTGCTGCAAATTAGGCATTGCTTTGAGAGCTAGCTTGTAGTGCTGCTTGTTTGCTGTGCTACTTGGTGCAAATTACGTTTTTAAAGACTGAACAATGCTATATTCATCATTGGCTAATCAAGAGATACAGTAAAAAGCTCACCTCTCATACTCCCACCATTGTCATTGTAATATAGCACTGCGCACTCTGAAATTGTATTCATGCCCACACTTTCAAAGGACCAACGCAAACCATTATCTCAATAAAGCACAGCGGCATAGTATCGTGCTCAAGGCACTCCAGTCATGGTGAACGGTGGGAGGGTGGGGTGGTAACATGGCCAGGGTATCACAGTTATGGAGAATGATGGGTGGGGTGGGAAATTGCCATGGCCATATTCATGAATGCAACTATGACCCAGTATTTGCCTGTCATCTCACAGTACAATTCAACTTTTTAACTGAAATGTACTGTTATTTTATTTATACTACTGTATAAATATTGTAGAGCACTTTTAGTTTAACAATACTAATACTGTCAACGTTCTGTAGAGTACTGTTATTTAACAGTTCAATTGCTGTTGAAATAATGTTATCTACTGTGACACATTAAACAGCACTGAGCTGTGTGAAATAACAGTAGATATAATTGCCAGTAGGCTAAATATAATTGCCATTATACAATAGTTAGATCCGGTCGAATTATTTCACAAATTTTGATTGGACAAGAGGAGTTCTACACGTCACTAGGAGTGAGGGTATCCTCCAACACTCTATGAATGACTCTTCACATCTAATAATCACTCCGCGACCAAAGATACAAAGTAACCGTAACCAACGTGGTGCGCGTTGCGCAGCAACCATAGACAATAACTGGAACTATTTTTTCGGAGCGGAGGAACAAGCAAATAAACAATCAAATAAAGTAATTAAAATAATTTTACATGTCTTTCAATGAACTAATTGTGTTAGCAAAGGAACTATTGTATAAAAGCAATATAACACTTGTGGTCGTGAGGTTGTTCTGGGACACCCTCACGGGTGTAATTACCTACGGCACTCAGCCTGCTGCTTCGTGCCTGCGGCGAATCACACCCGTGAGGGTGTCCCAGAACAACCTCACTCCCACTCGTGTCATATTGCTTAAGTAATTGCCGTTATTTTGCAGGGGAATTTTCTTACAGTGTGCAGTGTGTGTGTGTGTGTGTGTGTGTGTGTGTGTGTGTGTGTGTGTGTGTGTGTGTGTGTGTGTGTGTGTGTGTGTGTGTGTGTGTGTGTGTGTGCGCATATATATACATACCTGGCTGATGTCCACTGCCAAAGTTAGCTTGCCCAGTTATAGTCCAGTCTCTACCAACCGGTGCGTTGACTGTTTGTCCACTGCCAAAATTGACAGGTGCTTGGAAGGAAGGGCTTGTGTTGACTACGGCACCTGGCTGTGGAATGATATGCTGGGACCCTGTAACATATCAAACGATTTTCTTTAATGGGGCATACAGTATGTAAGGGATAATCTGAGAATCTTGACTTTGTCACGTAATCACTGGCGTGCACAGACAGGTCCTGGGATGGTGGTGGGGGGCATGTGGAACTGGCGGCTGTCACGCTTCGGTTATTATTATTTTGTTTTTGATCACATTTTAATGAACATTCCACAGTAAGCTAAACAAAACATTTCAAAATATTTAAAATGATCAATTTTATGTAGGAAAGTTAAAATAATTAGATTACCATGCCGAGAGCATCATTTACCGCATGGACTAAAAAGTGTACTGTCGCTTTAACTCTGTGCATCTCCCAGCGCAGTGATCAGGAAGCGATTCATTCTAACAGATTCCTTACTTGGAAAACTCTGCATCTCCGGTAATTTTTCCTCCATTAGTACCAATTTTAATTAGTTCATGTGTGTTTTCAAACTGTTCAGACGAATATTAAAGCTCAACTATCATTGCAAGACGTTATCAAATCTTATTACACTGGTATTGTGAGTGAAAACTGCTACTTTGGGTCGGAGATTTTATCCGTGTAAGTAATAACACTTCTCTGGAGGTGTCATTAAACACAATCCTGTTTCCCGCCGCATAATACATTGCTGTGCTCCCTGTTATTATTGCTGTGCAGAGGGCTAAGTGGCAGATTTGCTGGAATTCACCCACAAACTTTTTTTTCCCTCCCTGGCCATGACCGCTGTTCTGTCCCATGCCGCCGTCTGTCACAAATGTGATTTGGCGCGTTGCATATTTCATCAGGAGGCCAACGTTTTCCCAAACATACCTACATGAATCCTCTTGCCGTTTCCCACACATTCTACAGAACAGGTTCATCTTTAGACCTGAAACTGTTTGAGCAACTTCTGGATTCATTATAGGCCTAGGCTAATAATGGTTGTTACAATCATGTTACACTGTGTTAATTGTTGACATAACTTGGCTAGGCCTACCTCTTTTGCGGTAGATTTGATAAATGCACAATTTGCAAAGTCTTATTTTAAAAGTCAAGGCTCTATTTAGATCACTTCCAAAGTCACTCACAAGCAACTTTCAACATCATAAGGCTATTGACTGTTACCTGGCTGGAGGGGAGAACGGTGGGGGCTGCCCGCCACACTGCAGCCTGTGCGACGCGCTTCCGAATCTGTCAGTTCAAGCGCGCTCACGTTGACAAATGGAAG
>NC_085857.1:59041928-59084762 GCF_034702125.1 Engraulis encrasicolus
GCCGCCACGGCCACTCGCACTCGGAGCATGAAGCCGGAGAGTTGCCTGTTGGCTAATACAGAGCCATGCAGGAGTTTTTCATACTATCTTTAAGAAACACGACAGGTATACTAGTTCTCCGAGTGAAGACGCACTAAAACATTGATTAGGCTATAACACCCTAGTTATTTGGCACCCTGAAGAAATTGACTATTTGAATTACGTGGTGAATTACATGGTGCCCCCCCCTCATTGGCCGACCGCTGCAATGAAATGTGACGAATATGCCTAGGAAGAATCGTTCTTCTTCATAACGAGAGACTTGGGCAGCACATGAAAATGTTGGCTTTGAAAATGTTGGCTTTTTGAACCGAACCCGACCAACACATCGACCATTCACTCCGACCGGTGTGAAGTAGCCTAAACAGTAAGCGTCATTTTTTTGTTATCATCTGTAAACTAAGCATAGTATGTCAATCAAATGTGTAGAACATGTTTCATCTAAATAACGCGAAGGGGCGTCTCTGAAGTGGTGTTAGCCTATGTGGCCTATGTGGTCACGTCTGTTATGCTACAGTAGCCAGTTCGCTCATATAGGTAGGCCTATAAGTAGCTGTTTAAGCTGGATCTTCACCAACTATTTGCCATGCTGTTTCTCAATTCTTTATGTTCGTGTTTTCAGGGGGTGATGATCCCGTGATGGACTACCCCAACTTGTCTTGTCAGCTTTGCTAGCTATCAGCATTTTTTTTTTGACATATTGACAAAGTTGCCTGCAACCAATGGGCAGTCATGGGTGAGCGGTTGGGCAGTCATGGGTTAGCGGTTAGGGCGTCAGACTTGCATCCCAGAGGTTGCCGGTTCGACTCCCGACCCGCCAGGTTGGTGGGGGGAGTAATCAACCAGTGCTCTCCCCCATCCTCCTCCATGACTGAGGTACCCTGAGCATGGTACCGTCCCACCGCACTGCTCCCCATGGGGCGCCACTGAGGGCTGCCCCCTTGCACGGGTGAGGCATAAATGCAATTTTGTTGTGTGCAGTGTGCAGTGTTCACTTGTGTGCTGTGGAGTGCTGTGTCACAATGACAATGGGAGTTGGAGTTTCCCAATGGGCTTTCAATGGCCCCGCTGTTATAGCCTAGGCTACTAGCTCACTATAACGGAATACAACACTCGTCGAAAGCAGTTTTGTAGGCTATAGTGTAGTCATAAATGGAGGTTCCGTGACCAACCTCTGGCAACAATGTTTTGATGATTGATTTGACCTCTATGGACCCTTTAGAAAAGATTTAGCCCCCATGTCCCTCGCAAAAATCCCGGGCTTTTTTGCAAGAGAGGCAAATTCAAAATGGCGTCCAGCGGCATCTCTAAAAAATAACTTTTGATCTGGATGACCTAGAATCATGTATGAAGGCACTTTTTCATACAAGCCAACCATGAGGATTCCAAATCTGACATCATTTTGGTTATTTTGGACATCATTTTGGTTGTTTTGACAGCGAAATTCAAGATGGCCGCCATCTAGAACCGTTATTTTCGACCTTTTTAGGCCGTCATCGCCCAAAATTATCATATTTGGACTGGGAACCTCCCAATTTGTGTGACTCCATTTCTCATGTAAAGATATTGAGCGAATATCTGATCTACAAGCCCAGAATTCCTCACATTGTGGGGCGTAGTGGGCTTGTACTGTAGATGGGCTATTTAAACAATGTGTCTTTTTTGTAGGCTATTATTTGACAATTTGGCAGGTATTTTAGCATTGTTTGATGATTACTTTGGATGCAGTGATGGTCTTTTACTTTGAGAGTCCTTACAGTATGACCCCACCCCCCAAATCAGGGGGTCTTGACCCACAGGTTGAGAACCACTTATCTAGTTAAAAAAACCACCTTCACGTTTCACATTTTCCAAGCATTCTGGCACAGAGAAGCCTGTTGAGGAACTCGAGGCAAGAGCTGCTGAAATTGAAGAAGTGCGCTCACAGCAGTGATCAACTTGGTTGAAGACAGTCAGTTTGTGAAGCTCCCCCAGCTGCAAGAACACTGTGTTGTTGAGGAATGTGTGGTCTTATTCAACCCCAATGGCACATACAGGAAGACGCAGAAGAGCAAGCTCATCTCGAAGAGCTCCCTCCACCCTGTTTTGATTTAAGAATCCTATCTTGCTCTAATTCAGCCGTTCTCAAACTTTTCCCATCATTTGCCCCTCAGAGGGTCTGGATGCCTCCGTGGCCCCTCCCCCCTTTTGTGGGGTAAAAATCACTTCTGGCTGGCGCTATCATAGTTATGTCTGACCTGAGGTAAATTAGTAAATAAATGGTTTCTAAGCAAAAGCAGTACTTGCGCAAACTGATTTTGCGATTGCTGCGCAGAATTAAAGGAAAGGTGAGATAAAACAAAGAGGGACTGCAGTCGAATGCAGTGTAGATGTGTGTTCATTTCCTATTCTATTCAAATCAATGACAATGAATAATATAATGTTGGTGAGGGGGGCTTGTTTAAACATATTGGCTTATTGGCCATATAGGAAATCTTTTTTTTGGGGGGGGGGGGGGGTTAGATGTCACACTGTGATGCCTCCGCGCCCCCCCAGGAAGGCTTGCGCCCCTCTTTGAGAAACTCTGCTCTAATTGACATAGGCATGATCTGGAGGATGGGAACTCCATCAGCAGAAGATTGGCAGGCACAGGACGGCACCCGTTACAAGTAGGTTGGGCTATGCCCAAAAGCTGTTATCCATCATCCTTGCCTTCTCATGCTCCCAGTATCATCGGTGCCAGTGATCCCTAGTATGATACACCATACTTAACAAAAGAAGACGAACGGGACCTGCGCATACATGGTAATGCACATACATACACATGAAATTGACAAGTTCCCATCTGCCAAGTCTTTCAAAATGTTATTGTGTAGTGTCAAAAACAAGAAAAAGACTACACCATTGAGCAGTCTGAAGCTCTTCACTGTTTATGATGGTCAATGACAGTCAGGTTGTAGTGGCCCTGTTGTTATTGATGCAGCTGATACCGATGTCTACGGCAGCTTCCTGGCATGCTAAGCATTAAGAGAAACGAAGAGACTGTCCTCTTCCATGACCTGCTGACAAGAGATGGCAGACTGCATTGTGCAGCTACACTATTTTACGGGCTGTGATGCCAACTTACCTGTAGGGTTCTATGAAAAAGGAAAATCATCAGTACATGATAAGGTGATAAAGAGCTCTGTGGCAAGGCAGCAACTCTCGGTTACTCTCTGTTCACAACAGCTGCTTGTGTTCACGATACAGATGATCTATGCAGACAAGAAAAGTAGCACCATGGCTGAAGCCTGTGCTTCCAAGTCGAAGACCATGAAGAGAAAGTCTTTTATCTGTCTCCCTCCATATGCAGACAGCTTATGCCAACTCTGTCCCAACTACTTGCCGTATCTAGTGTGTCACCCCACACTAAAGAACCACCCATCACCACTCAAACATGGTTGAGAGTATAGCGTATAGCTTCCCCGGGTCCTGTATTCCCCGGTCTTTGTATGGGACTGAGGAACTACCGACCCTTTTTCTCAAAAGGGTCCCATGTTCCCCGCATTGTATGGCCCAGGATGCTTCACATGCATATCTCTTGCACGAACGGTTGCCATGCGTATTTCATGTCAAGTTTGCGAACAGTGGCAGCCTAACCCTAACCCTAACTCTAACAACAACCCTCGCTAGTCATGCGGCAGCAGTCTACTTGGAAGCAGCAGGAATAGAACCCCTTTTTGAAAAAAGGGTTCTAAGTTCCCCGGTGGCGGGGGGACATAGGACTCGGGGAACATAGCTCCCGGGCAACATAGGGGTGACCCTGGGAGCTCATACACTGATGATTTTCCTTTTTCATAGAACCTTGAGTTGGCATCATGGCATTGTGCAGCTACACTGCTTTACAGGTTGTCTGCCATCTCTTCTGTCAAAAGGTCACAGAAGAGGACCGTCTCTTTGTCTCTCTTAATGCTTAGCATGCCAGGAAGCTGCCGTAGACATCGGTATATCAGCTGCATCAATAACAACAGGGCCACTACAACCTGACTGTCATTGACCATCATTAACAGTGAAGAGCTTCAGACTGCTCAATGGTGCAGTCTTTTTCTTGTTTTTGACACTACACAATAACATTTTGAAAGACTTGGCAGATGGGAACTTGTCAATTTCATGTGTATGTATGTGCATTACCATGTATGCGCAGGTCTCGTTCGTCTTCTTTTGTTAAGTATAGTGTATCATAGGGATCATTGGCACCGATGATACTGGGAGCATGAGAAGGCAAGGATGATGCATGACAGCTTTTGGGCATAGCCCAACCTACTTGTATAGGGTGCCGTCCTGTGTCTGCCAATCTTCTGCTGATGGAGTTCCCATCCTCCAGATCAGGGGTGCCCAAACTTTTTTCCCTGCGCACCCCCTTGTACATTTCAATGTGGTTCGCGCACCCCCTCAGCGAATATTTTGGTGTGCTGATGGCCACACAAGTATGGATTCACTGCTCATTCACTGCATATTAAGCACAGTCGTTTTCGGGGAATTCTCTTTTCCAATAGCCTTGGAATTAAACTACACTTCAGATGGACCCTTCCAGCATACAATGCACCATACAATTAAAAACTACTTAATGTTCATTAATACTGGATAAAAAACTACCATATCCTCCATTGCTCTATTCAGCTCGCGCACCCCCTTAAGGCAGGCCGCGCACCCCTAGGGGTGCACACACCCCAGTTTGGGAAACCCTGCTCCAGATCATGCCTATGCCAATTAGAGCAAGATAGGATTCTTAAATCAAAACAGGGTAGAGGGAGATCTTCGAGATGAGCTTGCTCTTCTGCGTCTTCCTGTATGTGCTATTGGGGTTGAATAAGACCACACATTCCTCAACAACACAGTGTTCTTGCAGCTGGGGGAGCTTCACAAACTGACTGTCTTCAACCAAGTTGATCACTGCTGTGAGCGCACTTCTTCCATTTCAGCAGCTCTTGCCTCGAGTTCCTCAACGGGCCTCTCTGTGCAAGAATGCTTGGAAAATGTGAAACGTGTAGGGTTTTTCTACTTGATAAGTGGTTCTCAACCTGTGGGTCAAGACCTGTGGGTCAAGACCCACTGTTTTTTTTGTGGGGGGGGTCATGATGTAAGGACTCTCAAAGTGAAAGACCATCACTGCATCCAAAGTAATCATCAAACAATGCTAAAATATCGGCCAAATTGTCAAATAATAGCCTATTAAAAAAGACACATTGTTAAAATAGCCCATCTACAAGCCCACTACGCCTCCCAATGTGAGAAATTCTGGGCTTGTAGATCAGCTATTCTCTCAATATCTTTACATGAGAAATGGAGTCACACAAATTGGAGGTTCCCAGTCCAAATATGATAATTTTGGGCGGTGACGGCCTAAAAAGGTCGAAAATAACGGTTCTAGATGGCGGCCATCTTGAATTTCGCTGTCAAAACGAAGTTTTATTACCAAAATGATGTCAGATTTGGAATCCTCATGGTTGACTCATATGAAAAAGTGCCTTCATACATGATTCTAGGTCTTAGAGATGCCGTCGGACGCCATTTTGAATTTGGCTCTCTAGCAAAAAAGCCCGGGATTTTTGCGAGGGACATGGGGGCTAAATCTTTTCTAAAGGGTCCATAGAGGTCAAATCAATCATCAAAACATTGTTGCCAGAGGTTGGTCACGGAACCTCCATTTATGACTGCACTACTATGCTGTTGCTTTTAAAAATAGCCCAGCGCATGCTTGAATGAGCCGTCGTCCAGGCAAGTTGGAGGCTGGCTGGCTTAATGCAGCCCAAGCACGTTGGTCTCAGAGTTGGGCATGATGACATCCTACAGGTGGTTACTTTTAAGACAGAAACATAATGCCGTGAACATAGCCAACTATTCGATTGAATGCATCTATTACACATAGCCTACGCAATGCCCATGTGTGATACTCTGGCTCCCCCTCTTGACGTGAACATGCACCGGCACACACAGACACGCGCACACGCCATACACACACACACACCAATTGATCATTCATAGCTTGCATAGAATAGCAGAATGTCAATTAGTCTAATGTTTATTAGGCCTATTTGGTTTTATGGTGTGTCAGGTATGTAGAGTTATGGAAGAAGTACTATGTTGTACTAGTAGGCTAGTAGTTATTTTATGATATGATATAGATTATGATATTTTGCTGGCATTGAGTTATTGAATTATTATTGATAACAGATAACAGCCTACTGTAGGCCTATCGTTATAATTTTGATTTCAACTCAAACAACATTATTCTTGTAGATGGACATCAGACAGTGATTTGTTCAGAGCAGGGATAAAGCAGCAAGGAGAAATGAGAGAGGCAAGCTAGGTAACAAGGCAACACAAACCACTTTTGAGTAACAACCCACCAGTTGAGTTGACCACAGGTCATAACTGACCACAGTTATACAGTTATGTTCACAAGTGGGCCAATTCAATAGGCCTATACAGATATACAGTTAAGTTCACAGTAGGCCAATTCAATTCAGTTTGGTTCAGGTAGATATTGAATGATGCAGAAAATAAGAATCTAACAATGTATTTATGATGCTGTATAATAATAAATAAGTGCTATACAATATTTTCTTGTGTGCTTGCATAAATTATCTCTGCCCATTCTTTTAAAAAAATAATTGCATTTCTTTTTGGTGCCCTTTTGTGCCCCTGTATAGTGTTGGGTCTGCTGACGCCCCTGCCCTGGATTAGGGATTAGGTTTGGTTAGGTGCCTTGCTCAAGGGAACTTCAGCCAAGGATGGAGGTCTACAGAATGGTGTGGGCAGGATTCGAACCTGCAATCCTGTGATCTAGAGTCCAACCCTCTAACCATTACACCACGGTTACTCACATGTCATATAGGGGTTTCGTGTTTTTTTGGGTAACCAAGACAAACATGGTTCGGTTTAACCGTGCACCCCTTCCCCCCACCATGTATTTTAAAACTTTTATTTATTTATTTTTTTTAAAAGGGGCTTTTGGAGTGGGCGACCATGGTTTAAAAAAAACATGATTTGGGGGAACCATGATTTATGGCAGAGAGTATACTAGGGTTAAGTGAAACTATAGTCACAAACCATGGTTGTGATGGTTTCTCTAAAAAACACGATTAACTACAATCCATGGTAACTCTATGGTAAAACCATGATTCGTTTTCATAGTATACCCATGGTAAATCTTTGTAAGGTCTATTACTATGACAGCTACTGTACTAGAACTATGGTTGATTGATAGTACTTAGGATGACCATTAAATGTGGTAGTAAAACCATGGTTACTGCATTAAACCCGTGATCTATTTTCGTAAGGGTAAAGTTATCATGACATATCATGGTAGAACCATGTTACTACATAAACATCACAGTAATACCATAGTAAGCCATAGTACAATTATGGTAGGTTCAGAGTAGGCTACTTAGAGTAACCATAACATACTATGGTGGAACCATGATAATCAAAGTAATACCATAATAAACCATGGTCCATTTTCGTAAGGTGTGTGTGTGTGTGTCATACCTTGCTTATGTGCCATCTTGTTGAATATTGATGAATTCTGTTCTGTGAATTCAGGTAAAAAAAAAAAAACAGGAAATTAGCTGTGTGCATGCTTGTGTGTGTGCCTGTGTCGTGTGCATATGTGCCTGCCTGTGTGCATACATGCGTGGTTGTACATACCTATGTGTGTGAAATAAAATCCTTGTTCTTCAGTTAGTAAAACCACCTGGAGTGTGTGATTGATAATGAATGATAATGCCTTTATAAACATTATGAATGAAAATGCATTTGTAGACAAGGCAATATTTAAAGCTTTGGACAGAAAAGACCAAATTGCATTCTAAGCTTTTAACTACCGTGTTTTTTGGACTATAAATCACTCCGGAGTTTAAGTCGCATCAGCCAAAAAATGCATTATGAAGATGAAAAAAAACTTTGCACCGGACTAAACGTCCCACATTTTTGAAAGATTCCATTCATGGAATCTACATTCTGATAACTGGCGCGTGGTAAGCTACTGCTCGAAGACTGCATGGTTTTATAAACGAGCATCTGAGAAGCAGTGAAAATGCGTCCAGAGGTGGTACTGGTAAAGCACCAACTATGCTGGTTCGCCAACCGCCATAAAAACACAAGAAGAAGATAAGAAGAAGAAGCAGTGATAACAGTGATAAAGCGCCATGTTGCCCTGTAGTCAGGACAACATTCATTCTCCAGTGTTGCGTCTTTTGTTCTCATGTTTTTAAAGCATGTGTACCAAGCAAACATTTCTGTTTTTAAACTGAGACGGAATACAAACATACCCGAACCCCAAACATGGCTAAATGCCCACAGAAAAACCCACAGCAAATAGGCCTATATACAACGCATCTTGTATTTTAAATGAACATTGCAACTGTGTTTGAGTCCGTTTCACTTTGCACCATTGAAACATTGCACAGCGGAGAAAACCGCTGCTAAAATGACAGAGGCGTTGCGCTCTGTCACAGCATTGTTTTGCGTTTGGAGGACCGAGGGAGCGAGGCAACTTTGTTCCGTCTCCACAGCACGCCAACACCACTGTAAAGTGTGTATGTCAGTTCACGGTCTTTTTTCAAGTTCAAGTTGGTTTTATTGTCAATTTCTTTACATGCACTGGTCATACAAAGAATTTGAAATTACATTTCTTGCTTTCCCATGCAGACATAGACTAATCTAGGTAAGGACATAGACAGTATAGACATAGACAGTACTCATACATGGACATAAGACAGTATGGACATAGACAGTACTCATACAGTGCTCATACATTTCACCCCCTTTTCTGAGACACTTCGGCCCACGAGGATATCAAACGTGAGGGGTACTTCATCCATGTTGTGTATGATAGTGTCACATTGTGCACGGTTATTTGATTTGTCAGAAACTCGCGGAAATTATATCGATTTTCACCTGGAAGTCGGTGGACTGTCTTTGACACAGATGTTCCTGCTCCGATAGAGAGGCGATTGCGTTGCAAAACGCGATAAATCCACGAGGTCCGGTACCCCCAGAAAGTAATATTCATTACTTTGCTAGACAGTTGACAGGCCTCCACCCGCAGCGTCTTCGAGAACTTATTTTATTTGTAGTCTATGCCTACAGCTCTTTATCTAGACGTGGGCCATTAACCTGGTTAGCTTTTTTTGTTTTTTTCTTAACATTCAAATTTTCCTCCACTTTTCTCCAGTCCCCAACCAGTTTTCCATTGCATCCAAACTTTCGTTCAGCTGCCCTATTGCCATTTTGGGCTGCCTATTCAATTACTTCCAGCTTGAATTCAGCAGTAGTCTATATGAACTTCTTTTGGGTGGCATTTCTCTATTCAGTCGTCATTGTTGTAATGCTAATGTATTTCTTGTGGTAAGTTGTAGACCTGACTGTAGCTGTCTAACTGTAAGTGGTATTGGGCAACTCGAGTTGCGCACATAGGTCCTCTCCCGTGGAGAAAAAAAAAAACATACATATGTCGCACCAGAGTACACGTCGCATGTCCAGCCAACCATGAAAAAAAGTGACTTATAGTCCAAAAAATATGGTAATCAAAGTGTAGATACCTTTGTCATAAATAAAAGGCTGATGCATTTCTGCAATGCTTAGGCTAAGTAACAGATTAAGACATAGCGATTACAATTTTGGTGACAGTAAGGTTACAACATAGGCTATGTGCTAAGGGGTTAATAATTTCTTATTACCTGTGCCAGCGATCAGTCACAGCCTCAGTCACAGCCTCCTCGGGAATGTCTGGTCGTTTCACAGCTACTGATCCGTATTTAAAGGTATGTGTGTGCGTGTGCGTGTGTACAGTATCTCGTGGGAAGGTAGGCCTAGCTGACGTGAATTTGAAAACTGGTCTAACTTCTGTCTAAAGGTACTTTTCTTAAAACACGCACATGCACGCACACTCACACACAGGCATGCACTCACACACAGGCGCACGCACACACACGCACGCACGCACGCACACACACACACACACACACACACACACACACACACACACACACACACACACACACACACACACACACACACACACACACACACACACACACACACACACACACACACACACACACACACACACACACACACACACACACACACACACACAGACCATGCAAGCAGATTAAGTGTGTGTGTGGGTGTTTTTGTTTCCTTTTGCCAGATAAGCAGAACAGCATATCAATCAAACAGCACTGGACTGACCTTTCTGGTTTTGTTATTTGGGACATGAAGTGTTTTCATTCCCAGCTCATTTCCTTTGTCAGTTTCAGTGCACTACATCGTGTATGATTAATGGATATGGACTAAAATTAACAGTTTTTTTTTTTTTTAAAAATACGGTACATTTGTTAGTTTTATTGTAATAATTCAGGGTATTTTGATTAATATTTATTTATGTTAAAAGTATGATGTAAAACGTAACATGGAATGACACTGTGTCACTGGGCCCCAACTGTGTAGTATTTTGTTAAATGATATATGTAAATAAGAAAAGGAACAGGAATACATATGAACACTACTGTCAGCCTGATCTCCAAAAATTCTGTGCTCCTGGACACGGATGTTAAGGACACGAAATCCGTGTCCAGGAGCACAGATTTTGCCAAAATTCTGTGCTCCTGGATACGGAACTGTTTTCTGTGCTCCTGGACACGGAATTGTTTTCCGTGATGGACACACGGAAGTGCTTTCTATAGGCTATTACCACAGCACTGTGTAACTGTATCATGAGAAAATACATACCAAATGCTAATCCTAAACAAAATAATGCTGTAGCAATTTAAGTTGTGCCCTGACCAAAACATTCCCTAACCTTAACCTGTCATTAAAGACATATTTTTGAGAAATACCTTTTCCAGTTGGTTGCTAGGCTATCAAATTCATATAATGAATGAAAGAAAACTATTTGTGCCCAGACCAAAACAATCCCTAACCCTAACCTGTCAGTAGGAAATGTTTGAGAGAAATTTTTGAGAGAAAATATTTGAAATTAGAAAAATCCTGAGAAAAGACAAGACAAGGAAACATAGAGCTGTGGGAGTAGCCTATAGAGAGAGCACTTCTCTGTGTCCATCACGGAAAACAATTCCGTGTCCAGGAGCACGGAATTTTGGCAAAATCTGTGCTCCTGGACACAGATTTTGTGCCCTTAACATCCGTGTCCAGGAGCACGGAATTTTTGGAGATCATGTTGCCAGAGCAGTGGTGTAGTCTACTTTTTTATGGTGGGTATACTGTATATTTTACTATATTATTACTGTATCCAATTTTTTGAAACTCAATTCTAACAAAACTGAAGTCCTACTTGTAGGCACCAAATCCACCTTATCCAAATCAGATAGTTTTTCCTTCTCAATTGATAACTCTCCTGTCTCCCCCTCCCCTCAAGTTATGAGTCTGGGCGTCTTGCTTGATGGCTCTCTATTCTTCCTCTCCCACATAAACAACATCACACGGTCTGCTTATTTCCACCTACGCAACATTAACCGTCTCCGTCCCTCTCTCACTTCCCATTCAACCTCCATTCTTGTACACAGCCTTGTCACCTCCCGCATTGATTACTGTAATTCTCTCCTCTTTGGTCTCCCTCAAAAATCTCTCCACAAGCTCCAACTGGTCCAGAACTCAGCTGCCCGCATCATTACTAAAACCCCTTCCTGTCACCATATTACCCCTGCACTGCAACATCTCCACTGGCTCCCTATCAAATAGCCTATAGAATTCACTTTAAAATACTTCTCCACACCTTCAAGGCTATCCACAATCTTGCCCACCCTTAGCCTATCTATATAATCTTATTCACATTGCTATTCCCTCCCGCCCCCTCCGTTCCTCTTCCTTCATTCTCCTCTCTGTCCCCTCTGCCCGTCTTAATACCATGGGTAATAGAGCTTTTAGCTGCTCTGCTCCTCAGCTGTGGAATGCCCTTCCCCCTGACATCCGCAATATTGACTCTGTGCCCCTGTTCAAATCCAGGCTAAAAACCCATCTGTTTCAGATAGCCTATTCTTTATGATTCTTAAACTGTTTTATTTCATTTTATTTCATTTTATTTCATATTTAAATTTTTAAATTAATTTATTTATTTTGTTTAAAATTCTGTAAATGTGTCTTGTTTTATTCCTTATGTTGTGTTCGGGTCATTTTTGACCCGTTTTCAAGTTTTAGTGTGAAAAAAAAACCCTTTCCTTTATTTTCTTGGAATAAGGCTTCATCTAATCCTCAGTCACAATCATTTCAACACAAAAAAAATGTTTTGTCATTTTATTACATTTTAAAGGTCTAAAAAAAAAAAATGTTACATCTGTGGTGTTCGGGTCAAAATATATTTCTTGCCTAAAAAAAAATTGCCAGCTTTTTCATATTACAAATCCAATATGGCCGCCGGACAGTCCCATACACTACAATACGTCATATCTCCTGTTGTGAAAGGAGTACAGATGTATTGCTGGTGTCTACTCATATGTTTTCATGGTCAGGGAATCCATTTCAGCATTGCATAATGAGCATTTTTGCATATTTTTTGCAAAATACGTTTTTTGTTTGCAAAACACAATTTAAAAAAAAAAAAAAAAACGTATCAAAAACTCATAATGGCACCCAAACATGTAGAACTGGTCTTATACTTTCCATAAAGTTGATGTGGCAATGACATAATGGTCCATGTTCATGGCATAGGGGATTCAGATGAATAGTGTGACTTTTTCATGTTCATTGAGGTGCTCATTTCCAATATCTTTGCATCAGATTGGCGGAATAGCTGTGACTCTGACATAATTGTTATTTTGTATATTTACCACACTAAAATCATATAAATATTGAAAAACACCAAGTCAACATATTTAAACATTAATTTCATGCACTGAAAAAATTATTTAGTTGACATTTGGTCTTTATCCTGCTATAAATCTCTTTGGGTTGGTTTGGACCCGAACACCACAAATGCCACTATTGATGATATTTTTTAATATTAGAGAAAAACTAATAAAATAAATTTGGGGGTTGTTGTACTCTCATACACTGTATTCCCCAACAGTACTATGAACTAGAAAAGTTTACGCTGTAGTACTCATTATTGCAAAAATGTCCAGATGACATACACATTTTTTCATACACGTGTTCTCAACAGGTTCTCAGGTACCAATAAATGAACTCTGGTTGGCATTGTGTTTTTAAGTACAACTGACATCCTAACACAATGTCTTTGAGTTTGTAAATTGGAACTCTATCTGGCATATGAGTGGTTAGATGTCATGACAACAGCTGAGGCGACCATGGAGTAGTGGTTAAACAGCTGGTCTTCAACCTCAAAGGTTGCAAGTTCAATCCCCAACATGGAGATAACCTTACCTACTTTCATACTTCCTGGAACATGGTATGAAAATGTTCAGATGGCCACCAGACCCATGACTCCAGCTTTAATTAGCAAGCATTTAATTTTGAGCCAAATTACAAAAGAAAAATGCTTAGGTAAAGCAAGACAATGTTTGAGCTGCTGTGGTCTGGATAGGGGAATGGCCACAAGATCAGAGGATTGCCGGTTTGAATCCTGTATTACCAATAAAAAAAACTCAAGTAGATATTTATTGTTTATTTTTCGCAAAACTGTGAAAGTTACAAATTCTTTAAATCATGTAAATTGGAACTATATCTGACATATGAGACTATCCCTCTACTGCATGAATTATTATTTTTACAGTGTAAAAAATGTGTTAGTGCTTTTTTAGTGTTAAAATGAGTTAAATAATAGATTTCCAAAAAAAATTAAAAAAATATTTTTGATTAAGATTTTAGCTTATGGTTGCCATATGGCAACTTCATGCAGTCGTGGAATCTTGTGTAAAATCTGGTTTTCCTCAAAGACAACTTTTCCTTGATTAAAACTCCAATATATTACTTTCCAAATGTTAAAACTCATTAAATTACATAAATTAAAATGTATGTTTAGTATTTAGTGAAATTATTTTTGGTAAGATAGCAAAATATGGTCAACAATTCGGCCCATACATGTACACACATTTACAAAAAAGCTTCCGAAAAGGTTGTTTACACCTATTTGCAAACATGTACAATGCATTTTTACATTAAACATGTCTAAATATAAGTACAAAATATTCATTTGGCACAAGAATTATAAGAAATATCTGTAAAAATAGCATCATACTACTCTAATTCTAAGTCATTCCAATGGGGTTGATTGGGGTGAATGGCCAAAATGTTGTTCCATAACTGCATGAAGTTGCCATATGGCAACCATAACATTTTACCATTTTACAAAAAAAAACCTTTGCATCTAAAGTTGTTTTAATGATGAAAAATAACAGTTTACATATTACAGATAGTGTTTTTATTTTTTTTTATAACAATATTTTGGGCTGAAATGTTGGTAATACCTTGGTTTATGGAGGCCTTGAGCGATGACCTCCACACACCAAAGTAGGTGATGAAAAAGGGCTTCCTGTGTTTATTTCTTAATCATGTGACCTGAAAAGTTTTTTTGGTTTCAAAGTAAAAGGCTGTCTTATCACAAATAAGTCTAAATAAATAGGTTATAGTGTACCATCTACTAGAAAAACTGGAAAAAGTTAACGGTTGCCATATGGCAACCCTATGCAGTAGAAGACTATGGATGTCAGCATGTTGTGCTTGGGCAGTATTAGGTCAGTATCAGTCAAGCAGTTGGCCTTGAAATATGATGGTTGCAAGTTCAATTCCCAGCATGGAATGTAGGTTAAAAAGAAAATCACATTCAAACATTATTATTTTCGTATGAGGTCAGTTGGCCGGATTTGAAGTGGAATGTGTGAAACACATTTGACTGTTAATAATGAGTAAGTCCAATACTTTCTAACGATCAGGTCTAACTTCGTAATAATACAAAACCTGCATGGCTCTTACCAGTTGAGGAGTGGTGTAGGGGATAGTCCTCTGCATGTACCCACACCAACATGTCCTTATCTTGAGGTTGAGAGTTCGAATCATAAGGCTGGGGCAATCACTTTTTTGGCTGTTTTAGTTGTTTTTTATTGTTTACCAGCTTCTGCCTGTACAGAAGAACCAGTTCATGTCAGAAGCATATAACCCTATTTTATTAAAATGTAACATAAAATACAAACTTCTCTAAAAATGGTGAATCTGTCAATGGGGGATAGATTTACTCAACACCATGTGACCATCAAACCACAACTGACAACTTGGCATGGGAAAATGTGTCTATCAACCTCACATCAAGGTAAGAAAAGACCCATAAAAGTGTGTTGGTGTGTATGTGTAGTAGTTTACTATGTTGCTGTGTGTGAACTTATTTGCTCTTGATGCTTCACTATGTGTAGGCCTATGTTATGTTAGCAATTTAGCTTAGTATGTTAGCTACTGCTAGTTAGGCTAGCACTGTGTAGGCCTTTCATACAGATCTTTTTCTTGTATCATACATCTGCAGTGTATTTGGAAGTGATACGTTTTCATGTGATGCATTTCATGATGACATATTGCACATTTAACTTTTGTATAAACCAGTGTAGCAACCCTGTAGCAGTGTTAATTTCGTCAACCACGACGATGACGAAAATATTTAGTCAACGCCCCTTTTTCCCTTGACGATGACGAACTAAAAATTGCCTCAAGCAAATCAAAATATGTCGAAAATAAAAAAATATTTTCGTCAAGGAGACTAAGACGAGACGAAATTTACAAGCCATGGACGAATGGACATTAAAAAATATATAATTATGTATAATTAATTTGTAATTTATAATTGTAATATAGGCCTAAGTGTCTTGAACTTCATAGGTGATTGCGCGCTCACGCTGTGTTGCCTCGCTTATCTGCTGGCAGCCAATGCATGGCACGGCTCAGTCAGTAGTTCTGTAGCCTAGTAGTTCAGTGAGTCCATTTAAGTTGAGTTTAGGTCCTAAAACATTCCCAGAGAAAGAGAAAAAATAGCCGACGTTGAGAGAAGTGTTCATTTTGAAACATGTTCAACAACCCTCTTATCCATGACGAAGACATGTGTTTCTGCAGTAGGTAATGACAGTCGCGCCAATCCTCCTCTGATACTGTCATTCTAAACCTCCTCGAGCTTCCACTATTCTCCTTTTCACTTAGGCTGTCTTAGCCCGGCGTTCGTTGTCTGTTCTTTTTTTTGTAATGTTTGTTATATTTGTTGTTTAACCATATGAGTAGGCAGCAAGCAAATCATGAAGGTCGGATTTGTGAATTTATTTTAATCAGTCACCGCGGGAGCGCGCGCCAGCAGGGGGAAAGTTGGCCTGTCTAAAGTAACAGAGGCACGGCTACTGTAGTCTAGTTTTGAAAAGAATCAATGGATGGGCGATCGCTAAGGAGTTTTAAACTGTTGAGATTTGAAACTTTTTCTCGTCGAGAGCAACGCTAAAAGACCCAAGGAAGTCGACAGCATTTCCGTGCGTCTTCAGCGTCTTCCTAAGTTCCAAAAACTCTTTCCAGGTCATGCTTATCGAGCCTCGACACCCCCGACAAACAAAACAGCATTAGTGTTTAAATATTTGTATGTGCGTGCCCTTTCTATCATCCAGTCTGCATACCCCTGCCTAACTATTTTTCCTGGGACTTTTGCAGGGCATACGAAGTGGGCTCGCGCAATCTATTTAAGCCTATTCCACACATGCCGCACGAGTCATTATCGTTCTCTGCTCGCATTGCCAATTGAAAACAAAAACCGCTAACTTGCATAGTCTAACATCAGCAGTATTTTATCTGACTCGTGGTCATCGGGAAGCCACTATCAGGGAGACTTCTTGAACTTCATGCAGACTTGGGATGTCTGGTCTTCCCACTGCCGGCAATCTGCAGGCTTTAAGTCCCGCGGTCAGGTGAAGAAGAGCATGTAGCTTCCTCCGTGATCAAACTCAAAATGAAATATAATATGCAGCAGCTTCTAATGCACGAGAGAGAGAGAAAGAGAGAGAGAGAGAGAGAGAGAGAGAGTTGAATACGAGTCTGTCATTCAATAAAGCCACGTTAATTCCGAGCTGGACTCACTGGTAATTCATAACACGACAAGAGAGAGAGAGAGAGAGAGAGAGAGAGAGAGAGAGAGAGAGAGAGAGAGAGAGAGAGAGAGAGAGAGAGAGAGAGAGAGAGAGAGAGAGCCGCGTGAATGTGTGTGTGTGTGTGTGTGTGTGTGTGTGTGTGTGTGTGTGTGTATGTGTGTGTGTGTGTGTGTGTGTGTGTGTGTGTGTGTGTGTGTGTGTGTGATGCTCTTTTGCTCTATGATGTTGAAATTACTGATTTGGGTTTTGGTGGAAAATTACCAAGTAACAAGGTGAATATTTCCTGCAATAGGCAATATTAGTAATACTTTGTGAAATAACAATAGCCATTGTAGGTTATTTATTTTACACAATATTGACTAAAATGACTAAAAATTGAAATGTTGACTAAAATTTGAAATGTTGACTAAAATGACTAAAATGACTAAAATTTGACTATGACTAAAATTGATTTTCGTCATTTTGACTAAGACTAAGACTAAATTGGGAAGGCAATGACTAAAATATGACTAAGACTAAAATTGATTTTCGTCATTGTGACTAAGACTAAGACTAAATCAAAAAAAGCTGACGAAATTAACACTGCCCTGTAGTAACCCTGTGATCATGCCGTAGGGGCCTAATCCAACAAGTCCGCATGAAAGCCTTATTACTTATGCTCCACAGGCAGACGATATGGGACCACAAGAACTCTATGATCTATCAGCTCTTCTCAACACTCCAAAGGATAAACAACTGACTATGTTGTGAAGTCTGACACTATTTTGGGGGTCATGTTATTGCAAGTTGGATATATGGATCTCCTTCAGCCTCCAACTTCTAATAAAAGATTCAGAAATGGACAGCAAATAAATGACTAAATTGCCTAATGTGTTGAGGTTGATTTGTAATGTGTTCTTTGTAATGTATTGACAGTTGACTGTACGACTGGGTCTACATTTTAGAACAGATTGTTGTGCATTGTATGATTGTTGTGTCATTGTCTACTGTTTTTTTGTCACTCAAATGGAACGAAATGAAAAAAACTTGATATAAACCATTGTTCACATTTGTGGAATTAAAGTTCATGTTAGGCTATATTTGGTTTAAAAAGAGGGGTGGTAGCCTAGTGCATTAGTATAAACCAGCAATCAATAAGTCAACCAAGATTTTTTTTGGCTCTAAAGTGGGAAAACATACAACTTTTCATTTTGAAATCAAAAACTTAGAGCCAATATAGCTAAACATGCTGTGCTTGTTTACTTTAAACATTTAAAGATATCCAATGCAACAATGTAAACAACTTTATGGCGGCCTCTAGTGGTTCTGTCGAAAATGTGCATTGAACTAAATTAGACAGACATGGGCTGGATCTCAAATGGTGCACTTGTGCACTTCGGGCACTATGTTTCAGTGCGTAACTAATACGGCATGCACACTGAAACATGAACACTAAAGTGCACAAGTGCACCATTTGAGATTCAGCCAATGGCTTCGAGATTATGTGCGAATTAAATTTCTTCGTCTTCTGTAATTAGCCAGATTCCCTTCCTTGCATTCAGCTCTCTCCACTTCTAAGGGGCTTTATCAGCGATTCTCCCCCTTGCTTATGAGTTCGCTGCTTCGTCTATTCACTTCACACAACTGCAATCACGTTTGCACTTCCTTCAGATGGATACTATTATTTGATCCACTTGTTTCCGGCAGATATCCCCGTCTTTATTTCACATTTCCAGTAACTATATAGTACCTGTACATTAGGAGAACGAGGAGACAAAAGGCTATTGCTTATTTTGTTGTAATAATAAAGATTTGATTTCCAAGTCGAGGTGACAAGACACGTTTTTATCTTGTGTGGTGTTGAAAGTGAAAGTGGACACCCATAAGCCGGCTAGAGATCACGTTTTGTTTCCTCTTGATCGGCAACAACATTTTTAGCCTCGCTCGACTGTTTGTGTCTTTTGACATCAAGTAAAATGTGCGCCATCAGATTTCAACTCGTATACATTTGTGTAGCTTTGTAAACTAAAACGAGGTGGCGTGGACTTTGAGAATGCTAATGCATATATCCCAGTGCAGTGAATGAGTGATAAAATCCACATATTTGCTCTTTTGGCGTTCGGCTCTCTCCGTTTTGAAGCCCTTTTCCAATGTTCACATAAGCAAATTATTTGCCTGTCCAAACCTTTCATCTCAATTAGCTCGTGATTTATTTGCAGTCCCATTCGTTGTTTTCGTTGCATGCCAGCGTGATATTTTACAATCAGCTAGCCAGTAGCCAGCTTTCAGCGAGCTGCTGCTGCTTAGTTAGCAAACGAAGGGGATGAATGGGTCTCTCATTCATTCCACTCATACACCATAGAAATCTAGACGCCCCTAGCGGCCACAAATTCCACAACAACAAAGGGCGCGGCGCCTCCAGGCAAAACTGCAAGTGCTGTTTCGGAGCAGAACCACCAGATGGTGATGGAAATATTCCCATTTTCGCCATAACGGGCCAGTCAAGCAAAACCAAGCTATTTCATGACTATGAAAAAGTTTCATAGTGTTTCTTTAACTCTCTGCTAAGTACTAATTGCATTGATTTTTGCATCATTCTCGAAATATTTATGTCGATGGAGCATGTTAGATCTTTGAGTAGCAGCTACTAAATCATTCAAGATTTTTTTTTTTCTCATAACATTTGTTTTCAAATAACATGTCTGATTTTATGTAAGGCTTACATAAACGTTTTAGTTTTCAACACAAATCTTTTGTGTAAACCATTGTTTCTGTGCATTTTAGAGTTTGGAGTACATACTTGATTTGAGCTGCTAAAAACTAAACATTTAGTTATGGAATTAATGTTTTCAATCACTAATTGCATCACTTTAGGAGGTATTAATAGTGAATTTATGCAGCTTTTGATAGTTTTGGTCATCAAAAACGATTTGCATAATGTAAGATAAAAGACCTGTAAAGTCAAAAAGATGAATACATAAAGTAATATTTCCATGGATATGAATACATACCAAGTTAACCATGAGATGAAAACAATATTTGATGTTATACAATAGTTAGATCCGGTCAATTTATTTTGCGATATCTGATTGGATGAGACGCGTTCTACTGGCATTCTACGCGTCGGTAAGGAGGATGATGTCTAGGTGGACATCATCCTCGGAGACTCATCACACCTAATAATCACTCCGCCGTGGATAGAATGTAACCAGGGCCGCGCATTTTGAACTCACCATCATTCTATCTCATAGTCTACTGCGGAGAAAGTGAATGTAACCAGGGCCGCGTAGTTTGAACTCACCATCATTCTATTCCATTGTTCTATGCTGGACTAAGTTGGGCGCACGCACGCCCGCATGACAGAGAGCGTAGGCTATCCCAGTTGGTAGCTGGATTCTGGCAGAGAGGAAAGAAGTTATCTGATTCTAGTGCAGTTGTCTGGGCAGTTGGCAGACCTCTGCGGCCGATATTTCGTAGTCTTTTGAAGGCAATCGAACATGTAGCCTACTTTAAATACGGGGGATATGCGAGGATATGCGAGACAACGGACACTTTTTTGACACAGAGACAGAAAGGCTATGTCAGTCTACTGCAGTGTATGAGAACCGCTATAATCGGATCTCATTTGTGCTGCGGGAGAGGGAATGACGAGGAAGAGATGCCCAATAGCCTAGGCTATCAGCAATTGCCGTCCACCACGTGCAAATTAGTAGGCTACAAAGTGGGCATCTGGAAGCAAGATACCGTGTGCCATGCGATTTAAAATCATGGCCGCTTGGAACTGGAATGAGTTGCCTTTTCGTTTAGGAGGGAAAACGCGAACCCCTTTCTCGGGTTCGCACCCACATCAGACGTTTGCATGAGAAAGTGTTTCAGCAACAAAGTTGTATCCTAAACTTTAGCAGACATCGGGGTATCATAGGCCTACAAGGGATTGATTTGTGTGGTTGTGCGTGTGAGAACAGCGCTCGGATCTCATGCGGCACTGGAGAGGAAAGGACGGGGGGGGGGGGGGGTGTCTTTACGCAGCTAGCAGCAAGTTTGCGGTCCACAAAAATGTGAAAATCAATATCGGCTGAAAAAGGCTTATAAAATAGGCATCTAACTAAAATGTTGAAGTTGCACAGTGTTTTCATTTATCATGCATCATTTTAGTAAGCGAAGCCCAGTAGCAGTCCACACAGAAATGCACTTCACACCGTTTCATGGAACTTTGCGCGCTGGCGCTGTCAGCTTCACAGCTCGTCATTGCATAGCAACCATACAATCAATTCGGAGCTACCCAGACAGCACACTTACGTCTTGCCAACGTTGGCAAGATGCTTTTTGCCCGATGTAAAATACATCGGCACGACGTCTTTGAAAGGACCGTTTGCTCATCGGCAAGATGTTGGGCAGACGTCGGCAAATAGGCGACAGGCGATGGAGAGCCAACGTTATGCCGATATAATTATTTATAGTCCTACCATGAGCCGACGGTTGCCCGCCTTATATCCGCTCATGAGCCAATGTTTAACCGATTTAATTACGACCTACTCGACGTACCCCATCTGCGCGAGGAAAGCATCCGGACGTCTCGAGGAACAGCTGATTTTAGGTTGCAGTTATGAAACTAGCATGTCAGAAAATCACCTAGCATGCCAGAAAATCAGCTCTTTCCATAAACAAAAAGACGTCTGAATGTTCTCAACGCTGCAGTGGAATTCCGCCTTATTTGAGGTCTTCCTGCTTCACCATATGCCTCACCAATGAAAACACAAGAAATCATAGACGTTTTTCCATTTATTTTTTCCACAATTAAGCAAAATGTCCATCGTTGAATCATTCCTGCAGGAGAAAAAAAAATGTAAACATGGGCTGGATGTGAAAGTCACCCTTTAAATGAGAACATACCCTACAGTTTAGGCTATGACTTTGACATGTGAAAAGTTTACAACTATTTATTGAGAACAGTTTTTATAAGCCGGATTTCACCATCTACTGTATGTAGCCTAAGTCCTGCCTGTGGATGAAAAGTCTATCATCTATATTGACCCTTTTAATTTAAAAGTGTACTCGCTACTCTGTGGTATTTTTTATATAGTCATGGATAAGTGGGGCAGTCATTGGTAAGCGGTTAGGGTGTCCTGTAGCCCAGGGCTGAACAACCTAAAGGTTCATCTCCCAGCCCGCCAGGTATGTGGAGGGAGTAATTAACCAGTGCTCTCTCCTCCATCCTCCATGACTGAGGTACCCCAAGCATGGTACCTTCCCGCCACACTGCAACATACTGCTCCCTTGGGATGCCAATGTAGGCTGCACCCTTGCACAGGTGAGGCATAAAATGCAATTTCGTTGTGTGTATACTTGTGTGCTGTGTCACAATGGCAAAGGTGGGCTTTCACTTATATACACCTAGAGATTTTTTCCCCTGAGTCCAATGTTTGAGTCCAAACAGTTGAAACATGAACATTTCCAGTCAATATTTACAATGGAATAGCAGACCTCTGTCATATTCCCAAGGAATGGTAGCATCACATCTGCTGTGCTGTGCTGAGTCAAAGTAATTCATAAGCCTACTGGTTGTGTTTTCCCTGCCCATTCACTACTTTGATGGCCTGCAATTTATTCAGATGTGTTCTACAACTTTTTGATGAAACTTACATTTTACATTTGATACCACAAACTAGGCTTACTTGTTGTGCTGTGTGGATTTTTTTAGCAGGGATCTCACTTACCAATCAGCATGTTTTCCTCTTGTTACCAGTATCAGTCTGAACCTGGCTGGCCACCTGTGCACTTAACCATATGTGAACTCTGAGGGCAAGTGTAGAAGCCTGGCAAATAAAGACAGGAATAAGTCGGTCTCAGTATCACTGCGCAACTACATTCACAATGTAATATGTTGGTTTAGTTGATTTCTGTCCATCACAATTTAATATTATGGTTTACATTTAGGCATATAACTTTCACAATACCATATTACAGGGTATATACACCAATTTGAAGTCAAATTTACTACCATTTAATACCTTTTTTCACTACCTTTAGATCATTTTTACAACCATCACGGCACTTCATTGCGAGTCGTAACAAGACATTTTTTTGCAAAAAGACGCCCGAAAGGAAGCAGTGTGGCGGGACGGTACCATGCTCCGGGTATCTCAGTCATGGAGGAGAATGAGGGAGAGCACTGGTTAATTACTCCACCCACCAAACAGGCTGGTCGGGAGTCAAAACAACACCTTTTGGGCTAAAAGTCTCACCTAACTTCTTAATTTTTAATCACAATGCTTCAAATAAGAAAAAATAATGGCTCATTTTTCAAAAATAATACCTTTTAAGCAAATTTACAACTTTTAAGGCCATTAAATTTTGCCTTTTGAATTTATCAACTTTTAATACTTTTTACAACCCCGCGGACACCCTGTATTAGTTACATTTAGCTAGCTAGTGTCCTATTTGGTAAGGACATGTACAAGTGATGTAGGCTGTACAGCAGGGGTGGGCAACTTTCATTGTAAGGTGGGCCAACATTTTTAATTACCACAACCACATCACCACGCACTTCAGAGAATTTACAAAAGGATACTTCACTTTTTGTTTATTTATACCGGAATGCTTACACTATTGATTTATAGGGGGTTAAAAACTGTCCTTTTTCTTTTTTTTTTAAAGTGAGAAGTTGGGCTGCATGTGGCGCCCGAGCCTCCAGTTGCCCATCCCTGCTGTACAGTATCCTAACAGAAAGGCTCTCATAGTATTTCAAATAATGATCTATATAAAAACTGGTTATAATAGGTACAGTGCAGCATAAACAGGGTTGAGGGGGTGGTTTCTTTTATTTCGTTGTACCTACCGAGTAGTTTAGCCAATGTCTGTGTGACACGTTCATGCTGCCACCTCCACAGCATCCTCTTCACAACCGCAGGGGCAAAACACCTGAAAACATAATAGGCTAATGTAATCCTTTTTCAGTCCAAGATATAGACTAGAAAATGAGTGACAGCATCACAAACAGTTTGTATGCAAGTGTAGTGGACCCCCCATTTTTGTCTTTTTCTTATTCCCTTATTCTCATTCCCTGTCTTTTTGTTGTCCAGTCAGAAGTTGTCTTTTAGTTTAATTATGCTGTTGCACGTTTTCGCCAATAGATGGCATCATAGGACCAGCAATGAGTGCAGAGACTCTCTCTGGTGCAGTAGCCAGTGACTTCGGTTACATAAGAACGAAACGTGGAAGTGACAGGCTTTGTTATGATACAGAAGGCAGCGGTGTCAGCTGTACAGTTATGCTGAGGAAAATGTAAATAAACAACGAACTCAGCGAAACTCTACTTGAGGACCTTATTCATTAAGTGTGCAACATAAGCATTCACGCAATAATACCACCAGGTCACATTTAAGATTTAACTAATAGTATTTTGTTATGGATCTTATGTAGTGATAGACTTAGGCTACCATTTTTTCTTGTTATGGCATATCTGGCATATTACCAAGAGAAGGCTATGCAGTGAAGGCTATGAACTCAGGAGTTCTTTAACTTACTTATAGTAAGGGCTATGAATGTGATGCAATATTATTTTATCTCACTTCACGTGGTGTGTGTTTCATTGCAAGTTCATCAAAGAAAATCGTTGTGTTACATACCGTAGCCTATTTTGTAATGTCCTTTCAACCAGTCATCATGGGCTAGACAAGAATCAACAGCCCGACTCCAGCAGGAAACTTGATTACGGGAGCAGTATGCCTACATTTGTATTACAATAGAAAACGCTGTTAGACTACACACGACCTACATACAATGTGACATCTCAAACTATAACTTATAAAACCAAACAAAAACTCACCTGGTTGCTGGGTACGTTTGACACGTTAGCTAACTTGCTAACGGTAAGAAAAAGTGAGGTCGGATATCGATTAGAAACTCGATGAGGAGGTCATTCGAGACAGCATGACAGGTGAAGAGATTTATTTCAGCAACCTAATTTAATGTTTAATCAAGCCTGACTTGTAATGCTGAAACCTACATTTCAACAGAAATAATGGTAATGCCTAACTAAAAACGATTGCGGTGGCTAATACTACTGCTGCGACGTCCACTCCAGTAAAGTAAACGGAAAATGTTCGTTCCCTTGACAACTGAAATAATTTCAAACAGAGCTCGCGCTGCTCAGGTTGCAAGCAAGCAGGCGCTGGCTTTTGGTTTTGGGGTCTTCAAATGATCTGCAAAGCGTCGCGTTGCCGATGGTCGGGGTTAGGTTGGCAAACCATCGGCAAACTGTGTTTGGGACATTGTCAGATGATGGTCGGTGTTAAGTTGGCAAAGCATCGGGAGGAAACATTAGGAAATTGCTCGGTAAAACGTTGCGTTGCCGATGGTTGGGGTTATGTTGGCAAACCATTGGCAAACCATCGGAAGGGAACTGCAGGGAATTGATGGGCAAAGCGTCGTACTGCCGATGTTGGGGTTAAGTTGGCAAACCATCGGCAAACCATGGCAGGAAACCGTCTTTTTTGCCGCTATTTTGCCGATCTAAAACCAACCTAATTGGCATGACGATTATAAGGCAAAAAAGGCCTCGACGTTTTCCCGATGTCGCCGCCCAATAGCCAACGTCGGCAAGATGCTTCGTGCTGTCTGGGTACTTTGCTTAGCGGAGCAGGTAAACAAACCCAGACAGCACGAAGCATCTTGCCGACGTTGGCTATTGGGCGGCGACATCGGGAAAACGTCGAGGCCTTTTTTTGCCTTATAATCGTCATGCCAATTAGGTTGGTTTTAGATCGGCAAAATAGCGGCAGAAAAGACGGTTTCATGCCATGGTTTGCCGATGGTTTGCCAACCTAACCCCGACATCGGCAGTGCGACGCTTTGCCGATCAATTCCCTGCAGTTCCCTTCCGATGGTTTGCCAATGGTTTGCCAACCTAACCCCAACCATCGGCAACGCAACGTTTTGCCGAGCAATTTCCTAATGTTTCCTCCAGATGCTTTGCCAACTTAACACCGACCATCAACTGACGAATGTCCCAAACACAGTTTGCCGATGGTTTGCCAACCTAACCCCGACCATCGGCAACGCGACGCTTTGCAGATCATTTGAAGACCCCAAAACCAAAAGCCAGCCCTGCTTGCTTGCAACCTGAGCAGCGCGAGTCCTGTTTGAAATTATTTCAGTTGTCAAGGGAACGAACATTTTCTGTTTACTTTACTGGACGTCGCAGCAGTAGCCACCTCAATCGTTTTTAGTTAGACGGCATTACCATTATTTCTGTTGAAATGTAGGTTTCAACATTACAAGTCAGGCTTGATTAAACATTTAATTAGGTTGCTGAAATAAATCTCTCCACCTGTAATGCTGTCTCGAAGGACCTCCTCGTCGAGTTTCTAATCGATATCCGACCTCACTTTCCCTTACCGTTAGCAAGTTAGCTAACGTGTCAAACGTACCCAGCAACCAGGTGAGTTTTTGTTTGGTTTTATAAGTTATAGTTTCACATTGTATGTAGGTCGTGTGTAGTCTAACAACGTTTTCTATTGTAATATAAGTGTAGGCATACTGCTCCCGTAATCAAGTTTCCTGCTGGAGTGGGGCTGTTGATTATTGTCTAGCCCTGCCCATGATGACTGATTGAAAGGACATTACAAAATAGACTACGGTATGTAACACAACGATTATCTTTGTTGAACTTGCAATGCACAGGAAACACACACTACGTGAAGTGAGATACAACAATATTGCATCACATTCATAGCCCTTACTATAAGTAACTCAACTAATGTGTTGCTCTCGTTTTCACAGTCAATTCTCCACAAGTCAAAATCAGATCAACAGACAGGGACCTTCAGCCTTCTCTTGGGAATATGCCAGATAAGCCATAACAAGAAAAAATGGTAAGTCTATCCTTACATAAGATCCATAACAAAATACTCTTAGTTAAATCTTAAATGTGACCTGGTGGCATTATTGCGTGAATGTTCATGTTGCACACTTAATGAATAAGGTCCTCAAGTGTGTAGAGTTTCGCTGAGTTCGTTGTTTATTTACATTTTCCTCAGCATAACTGTACAGCTGACACCGCTGCCTTCTGTATCATAACAAAGCCTGTCACTTCCACGTTTCGTTCTTCTTATGTGACCGAAGTCACTGGCTACTGCACCAGGGAGGGCCTCTGCACTCATTGCTGGTCCTATGATGCCATCTATTGGCGAAAACGTGCAACAGCATAATTAAACTAAAAGACAACTTCTGACAGGACAACAAAAAGACAGGGAATGAGAATAAAGGAATAACAAAAAGACAAAAATGGGGGGTCCACTACACTTGCATACAAACTGATTGTGATGCTGTCACTCATTTTCTAGTCTATATCTTGGACTGAAAAAGGATTACATTATTATGTTTTCAGGTGTTTTGCCCCTGCGGTTGTGAAGAGGATGCTGTGGAGGTGGCAGCATGAACGTGTCACACAGACATTGGCTGAACTACTCGGTAGGTATAACGAAATAAAATAAACCACCCCCTCAACCGTGTTTATGCTGCACTGTACCTATTATAACCAGTTTTTATATAGACCATTATTTGAAATACTATGAGAGCCTTTCTGTTAGGATACTGTACAGCAGGGATGGGCAACTGGAGGCTTGGGCGCCACATGCAGCTCAACTCCTCACTTTAAAAAAAAAAAAAAAGAAAAAGGACAGTTTTTAACCCCCTATAAATCAATAGTGTAAGCATTCAGGTATAAATAAAGAAAAAGTGAAGTATCCTTTTGTAAATTCTCTCAAGTGCGTGGTGATGTGGCCCACCGATTGTGGTAATTAAAAATGTTAGCCCACCTTACAATGAAAGTTGCCCACCCCTGCTGTACAGCCTACATCCCGTGTACATGTCCTTACCAAATATGACATTGTTAATGCCTAAAAGTTATATGTCTAAATGTAAACCATAATATTAAATTGTGATGGACAGAAATCAACTAAACCCACATATTACATTCTGAATGTAGTTGCGCAGTGATACTGAGACCAACTATTCCTGTCTTTATTTGCCAGGCTTCTACACTTGCCCTCAGAGTTCACATATGGTTAAGTGCACAGGTGTCCATCCAGGTTCATGCTGATGCTGGTAACAAGAGGAAAACATGCTGATTGGTAAGTGAGATCCCTGCTCAACAAAAATCCACACAGCACAACAAGTAAGCCTAGTTTGTGGTATCAAATGTAAAATGTAAGTTTCATCAAAAAGTTGTAGAACACATCTGAATAAATTGCAGGCCATCAAAGTAGTGAATGGGCAGGGAAAACACAACCAGTAGGCTTATGAATTACTTTGACTCAGCACAGCACAGGAGATGCTACCATTCCTTGGGAATATGACACAGAGGTCTGCTATTCCATTGTAAATATTGACTGGAAATGTTCATGTTTCAACTGTTTAAAAACATTGGACATTGGAGATGAACCAGCAACCTTTGGGTTGTTCAGCCCTGGGCTACAGGACACCCTAACCGCTTACCAATGACTGCCCCACTTATCCATGACTGTATAGGAAATACCACAGAGTAGCGAGTACATTTTTAAATTAAAAGGGTCAATGGGTGGGAGACGTGACGCCTTGTTTTTTCGTAACATTGGTTAAAAACCTACAAAACTGTTATTTTCCTTTAAAAAACAAATGTCAATGAAAGAAGATGTGGTACATTATGTTTCATATTAGTCTTAGATGAGAAGAAACATTTTTGTTAAGATTTATGTAAAGGTTTATATGTCAAATTTCCTGCAGTGTGACTGTAACATTAATGAAACAATATATAATAATATATATATAAATTAACCAACAACATTTTGAATAATGTATGAAGCATTTGGCATGATTGCATAAATCTTAACTTTAGATTAAGATATGTGAATGTGGAAAAAACTCAAGACAGTAATATTAACTACAAGTTAAATTTCGTAACACAAATTGCGTCCTGTGGGGTGACATGTATGTCAATGTTCGTGAATGGGCAGCTGCAAGGCCAAGTACAAGGGTCTTAAAGACTGGCTCCTAACCAGTCAGTACCTCAGTTATTGGAGAGTGCTGTGGAAGTTTAAGGTGACTCTTAACCTCTTAATATGTCTTCATATTGCAATCTTTCTGTCACGCAATGCTTAGATTCATTTTATGGTGTCCTGTGGTGTGACTGCTCTTATAGGAGGAAAAAAAAGTTTTGTATTAATTAAAACACATATTAAGATTAAACACAATATCATGATCAAGTTAGCATAAGCTTAGATGTCAGTCATGTATACAAAATGATTAAAATGGCCATAATGCAGTGAATTCCCCGTGGTGTGACTCCATTTTCCTGCGGTGTGACATGCCTCTGCTATGTGTTGATGCAGGACACATTTTCCCAAAAATGGCAAAAATAAGGTGAAATTCTACAGACCACTAAGTGCTTTATTTTTTTCTATTTTTTCCCAATTTTTATCCATCATTTTTTTCAGGAATTTGAAAAACTTTTTTTTTTTTTTGCGTTACGCCCTTAAACGTCAACCACCCCTATATAGATGATAGACTTTTCATCCACAGACAGGACTTAGGCTACATACAGTAGATGGTGAAATCCTGCTTACAAAAACTGTTCTCAATAAATAGTTGTAAACTTTTGACATGTCAAAGTCATGGCCTAAACTGTAGGGTATGTTCTCATGTAAAGGGTGACTTTCACATACAGCCTATGTTCACAGATTTTTTTTTTCTCCTGCAGGAATGATTCAACGATGGACACTTTGCTTAATTGTGGAAAAAATAAATGGTTAAACGTCTATGATTTCTTGTGTTTTCATTGGTGAGGCATATGGGATAAGCACTGATCAGGAAGACCTCAAATAAGGCGGAATTCCACTGCAGCGGTGAGAACATTCAGACGTCTTTTTTGTTTATGGAAAGAGCTGATTTTCTAGCATGCTAGGTTCATAACTGCAACCTAAAATCAGCTGTTCCTCGAGACGTCAGGATGCTTTCCTCGCGCAGATGGGGTACGTCGAGTAGGTCGTAATTAAATCGGGTAAATGTTGGCTCATGGGTGGATATAAAGCGGCTAAACGTCGGCGAGATGCATGTAAATAAATGCATCGGCAAGACGTCTTTGAAAGAGCGGCAGCTCATCGGCCAGATGCTGGGCAGACGTCGGGATAGCCAATGCATCGGTAAAACGTAGGCATTCCATCGGATGCCGCTCTTTTGCCGCACGTCTGCCCAACATCTTGCCGATGAGCAAACGCTCTTCTATAGACGTCTTGCCGATGTATTTTACATCGGAAAAAATACATCTTGCCGACGTTGGCAAGACATAAGTGTGCTGTCTGGGAAGTATGATTAAGGTAACTAATAAACACGAATTCGAACATTTATTCTGGTATTTTGTTGGCAAATGAACTATTGTATAAAAGCAATATGACCCGAGTGGGAGGGATGATGTGCACTATAGGTATTTTATGGCTGAGTTTTGTTATCACGGGTCAAATGACCCGAACACCACAGGTGTATGCAGCTTATGAACACAACACAAGGGTTAATTTTGCTTCTGTCTGTACAGCTTTGTGTCTGTCTGTCTTTGAGTGTTTTGAAAGGCGCTTTTAAATAAAATGCATTATTATTTTATTATTATATTTAAGATTTTTTTGAAGTGGGTATACTGTACATATTTGTGCTATTCAAAACAATGGATCAATTAATTTTATGTGGGTAGGCTATACTGAAATCCCTGAAATTTAGAAGTGGGTATACTCCGTATACCCACGTTCTATGTAGGCTACACCACTGCTATAGAGTATTTAGCAAAAATGATGTGAAGCATATGAATGCTTTTTCTTAAACCTCAAAGGTGCAGCAATATATTTTTGACAGAAAGAGATGAGAGATGTGTCAGAGCCACCCCGCTTACCTAAAATACCAGCAATGAAGGCATTTGCAATTCCAAAATGCTGCAGTAATCTCTTCAGTAACAGAAACACACACGACAAGTAAGGCTACAAACCAAAAGGCTATCATTTTATTTCACATCAAACAAACTACAAATCAGCTCTCTCTGAGTGATCCATTCCAATTCTGTGCAGCACTGACCTGCATGGGACACTGATCTGCACATTATAAACTAATACCTTACAAAACAACACATAGAAATGTGCATATTAATGGCGTTGGGTCCACAAAATATTGTAGAAGGGGCTCCTGCGAGAT
Source organism: Engraulis encrasicolus (assembly GCF_034702125.1). Classification (NCBI taxonomy): domain Eukaryota; kingdom Metazoa; phylum Chordata; class Actinopteri; order Clupeiformes; family Engraulidae; genus Engraulis; species Engraulis encrasicolus. The sequence goes on from NC_085857.1 coordinate 59,073,203, forward strand.
GTTTGGCGATCGGAGGCCATTGGCAGAGGGCCCCCAAAGTGGTGAGGCCCGGGGTTCTTGGCCCCAATGCCCCCACCCCTCTGCTCCGCCCCTGGTGCACATGTACTGAGGCATGGAGACCTGAGCTGATGACAGTGAGTTTGATATTGTACAGAAACTACAGTTGCACGTGCTGTTCCTTCCTCTGTCAAGTCAGATGGACAGGCGGAGATCCCTGCCCAAACCGCAGCATAGTAGCCTAATAATACAAGAAGCTGATGACAACGTATTGAACAAATAGACAGGGAAGACGACAGGGGAAGGGCAAAGGGGTCAGTTGTCCTTGGCCTAAATCAAGTTTTCATTGTGTGTATTGGATGGGGGGCCCTTTAAAAAAAACATTGTCCTGGGCCCAGCAAAAGCTGTCAGTGGGTCTTTCTCAAATGCAAGGCCAGTGTCCTTCCAAGTATATTAGCCTAATTAGTCACGCCCAGTGATTGGATACCCTTTATTAATCATACCCAGTGATTGGATATTCTGTAGAGCTCACCAAAAAGTGTCCAATCACTGGGCGTGACTAATTAGGCTGATACACTTGGAAGGACACATTTGAGAAAGACCCAGTGTTCCTGCAAACATAAAGATGACAGAGAGGTGGTGTGGAAACGTGACAGGAAACAGGTGTGCCCGGAAAGAGCAGGTGAATTACAGTAAATATGAATGTAATGTCAAAAGAGAGGAATTCAAGTTGATAACACACACACATCTTTCAAAGATAGAAATCTGAGATTATTATGTGTGATGCCAAAAAACAGACAATGCATGCTGACAGACAGATAAGCTGAAACCGAAACCATTTAAAGCTTAGTATCTGGTAGCAGTTGATGGAGGTTTCTTAAATGGATGGAAGTTTCTTAAGTTTTTTTCTTACTCTGGTTCACTTTGGCCATTTTGTCTGAACCCTTACCCAGACCAGAATGCAGGTGTGTCAGCTTGCCGCCACAGAGATTAGATATTGTGATGGCGTTTCTCTGATAGCTGAGGAGAGATGTTTATGTTGTTCTTTCATGAGACATTGGAGGAGGAGGGTGGGGTGCTGGGTGATGGGGGATGGTGACGATGGGGGGTTGGGATACCCAGACAGGAGTGCAGGTGTGCCGCCACAAAGATATTGTGATGGCTTTTCTCTGACATGATGAGATACAGAGCCCCCGCCAGGCATAAGCAGAGTGCTTAAAGAGTAACTTGCAGGTTAAACTCCACTAAATCTCATTTTAAGAACCTCAATACATAAATTTAGATGTGATATATGTCAAAATACCGAATTATTGCATAAATAACATTTTCAGAAAACTTTGTCAAAAATAACGGCGGCTTCTTTTAAACAAACATTTAGAATCCGACATAGATAGAGGGAGTCGCCGCGTTCTACAGACATACTAAGCACCGCAGAGAATAGGCCAGATTATAATATTGTAACACCTTTCCAGACCTATAGGCTAAATTTCAACAAGTTAAATGGCTTTAAACAGTGGCAGTATCCACCAGATACCGTCTGAACCATTTTATTATTTAAAATAATAATCATTTTTTTTGTAGGTTTCCTCCATGTCAATGCGCTGCAGCAGCGTCATGAGGGTGTGCCAGGCCGTTATTATAGGCTATGTGGCACTTCATTAGGTTTCAAAATAACATTGGTAACCTAATAGAATGTCTGATTGATATAAACTCTATTTGTGCATATAGCATATTTAATTTAATATTTTCGATGTGTTTCCCTCATTGTGGAGATTCTCGGTTGGATCCAGAGTCCTGAGTTGGGTGGGCCTAGGCTAGATGTAGCCAAAATAATCCCCCTCCCCATCACAGAGCTATCGCGCACTATCACTTTGCCACCAAAATTGGGGCCTCCTAAATTGAGATTGACTAAAAAATGTATTATTATTATTATTATTATTATTATTATTATTATTATTATTATTATTATTATTATTATACTATTAAATTATGAGGGGGCCTCCTGACCATTTATTTTTAAGGATAACTCCAGCCAATTTCAACATGCAGTTGTAATGCTCGCACTACCCTGTTTTTTTTCTTCAGGCTTTTCCAAGATGTAATGGGTGCAGGTGTTAGTTTACATTTCAATTGTTTTAAAAAAATATTCCCAAAAACATACAAAAAGGTTATGCAACATCAGCAGAAAACTAGCAAACGATACCTTTCGGGAAAATATTTGGAGTAGGCCTATATTAAGATTTTTAAAAATGTACACAAAATCTGCCCCCATTAGAAAAACTCAGATATCGGAAAGGGCTGAGCCGAAAAATGCAGCATCACCCGGTACTGACAAGTCAAGGGTAGAGTGAGCAATTACAACAGCAATTGAAATTGGCTCCTTTAAGGCCTCCAAAACTTTAGCAGTGACCCTGATGAGATGTGTTTTATTATTCTGTCTATCTGTCTCTGTCTGTCTGTCTGTCTGTCTGTCTGTCTGTCTGTCTCTCTCTCTCTCTCTCTCTCGCTCGCTCTCTCTCTGTGTGTGTGTGTGTGTGTGTGTGTGTGTGTGTGTGTGTGTGTGTGTGTGTGTGTGTGTGTGTGTGTGTGTGTGTGTGTGTGTGTGTGTGTGTGTGTGTGTGTGTGTGTGTGTGTGTGTGTGTGTGTGTGTGTGTGTGTGACAGAGAGAGATGCTCATACACAAGCACATGGCACACCCACGCACACACACACACACACACACACACACACACACACACACACACCATGTGCTTACTGAGTGTGGGAGTACACCACAGTTCAGTGTGAAAGTAATAAAATGACAGATGGAACGTGGTTGTTTTGAGTTCAGGTACAGTAATGTGGAGCCTGTACAATGATGTGTGTCAGTAAACAAAACGCTGGAGGCTGGATAAGCGAGCAGGAGTAGCCTACTCCAAAGTTCAGGGGGAATTATAAAATGACTTCATGACAGATAAGACTGGAGCTGCATCACTGTTTTGAGTTCAGGCACACAATTGTGGAGCCCTTAAATGACATGTGAGAATAAAAAAATTCCTGAAGTCAGACAAAGGCTAAATATACACACATCCTAACTGATCTCAACCTCAATGGAAATGGATAATACACACAACCTAACGGATCAAGGCAGTCTCAAGGCAGCCTCAAGGCAGTCACACGCTCTCACACTCACCCTCTTCATTGACATTTCACACTGCTTCCATCCGGCCGCAGGTATAGGACACTCAGATGGCGACGACGACCATGCTTCAACAAAAGCTTTGTTCCATCTGTTACCACTGCACTGAACAACCTTCCACATTAACCTTGTATGGTCCCTCCTGGTAGTGCATATAGTATGTGACTGTCATTCATGGTGTGGTTGTATCGCTGATTGTGTGAGTATGTGCGTCATGTATGGTGTGGTTGTATGGCTTATTGTGTGAGTATGTGACTGTCATTTATGGTGTGGTTGAATAGCTTATTGTGTGAGGATGTGACAGTCATGTATGGTGTTGTTGAATAGCTTATTGTGTGAGTATGTGACAGTCATGTATGGTGTTGTTGTATGACTTATTGCATGAGCATGTGCTTGTGTTGTCTGACAGTGTTTAAATTTGCATTTACGTGTGTATGGTGCTTGATGTCCTTGTGTAGGCTGCCTACATGTATCTGAAGAGCTCTTTTCCAAAATGCTATATCCAGCATTTTTGACTTTTTGCATTTTAATATTGGAATTGACTGTTAAATAATCATATCATCTATGTGTGAATTCTTGCAACATACTTTGAAACCTCTATAAAAATGCATTTTGCAATGCAATTCACCTTTGGCTAAGACCGGCCCTAAAGTGCTTTTTGACCAATCACAGCACAGCAAAAGGACGACCTCGGACAAACCTCGGACAGTTTTGACCAAAGAGGCTTGAGACAAGAGGGCTTACTCAGGTCATTACAGCGTAGTAGGAAATGATGGCGAGGGGAGTACGGAAAAGTTATTCACTGTGGAGCAGGTCATAGGACAGCGTGAATGTCTGTCAGCTGTCCTTAATTACCCCCAGCAATTACTGCTGACCAACAGCTGCCGTTACTTGGCCACAAATTATCCATCATGGTGTCGCCCCCACTGACCATGTGCAAGGGAGTACGAAAATGGCATCCATCGCACCCACTCACATGCGCAAGGGAGTTAATTTTCCATCCACTCGTGTCCTCAGGCAACGCCCCTGTACTACACCGTGGCCAATGCATTCCCCGCCAAGAGATTGTTCTTTCTCTTGAGTTTCTTTGGTTTTGACAGCGCTCCATTGAACTCAATGAAGAAATCGCATGTTTTCAAGTAGTTAGCGAGATACGGTCATATTATTATTAAAATATGATTGGAAATTGTGCCTGGGGTATTTGTGACAAAGGTACAAGTTTCCCCGCGATGTAACAGGTGGTAATCGCTTTTCCTCTTTACCTAAAACCGGACTACTCCCACACAGCAAAAGTACACCGTAATGGATCCGCCCCGGAGTCCACCATCCGGAGGTCATCCTCCGGAACGGATCCGGTAAACGGGGCCGTATCGGCGTCCACTTGCACGCCGCCTATCATCCGACGCGGAGGCGTGGTGCGGACTCAAAAGGGAACCGTTTGTCACCCGCAACAGATCCGCGTGCAGAAGCGTACCTCCGCAGTGAGCCCGGTTCGGAGGCGCGACATCCGATACGGACTCATTCCGTGTCCACTTATTGTATCCGTCACGGTTCCACTACTTTTTATCAGTTACGGACCCATTCCGGACTCATAGATGTTCCGGGCCGGGACCATTTTGGATCCGTGCTCATCCGTGCTTTATTATGCTATAATACCAATAAACGAACACTAAACCAGTTAACCGTTTCAAACAGCATTTAGATTTAATTCTACAGATAACACAGACCTGGCCTAGACACCGTTTAAATAAGATCCCGAAAAAAACACAACCTGACGAAGAACTTCACTCATCATGATTTTTTATTTATCTTGACATTATTTTTCTGTCTCACTGTCATGTTGAACAATCGCGTGTCGTGGCTGCCTTCTCTTCCTTCCCTCATCAGTCGACGGGGAAACATCACATCAGCGCTCCGATCTGAAAAGGCAACAGAGCTAAACTTAGAGCTTTCATTTAAATTTCGTAAGATGACAATCAGACATTGCATTGCATATGGAATGGACAACGCTCTTTCACATCTCTATCCCGTGACAGTAATGATGTTGAATATTATAAGATGTACAATGTCCTACTTACTCTTGGTCGTAAAAGCCGGGAGGCAGGCGGGCATCACCGTAGCAGGGTGGATTACAGCTGGCTAGCCCTGTCCGACCCAGAGGTAATTCCACCTGTTTACTGTTGCACAAGATTAAGAACAAATTCAGATATTTATAGCCTAACCACGGACATCTGTATCAAACTATGAGCCCAGCTACTTCATTCATTCACCAATGATGGTCAGCATATGGGACGAGGGCGCAGTTCATGGCCATCCATTAATTGCTAATAAATAATTAGCCTGGATGTCGTTAACGTGAGGAGAACATGATGCCACCGCTTTAGGATTTGTACTGTTAAAAACACAGTTGGTGCCAAACCTGTTGAGAGCATCACCAATCCGTGTAAAAGTGTACCACGAGCCAAATTCAGACCAATATAGCCGTTTCATAAGAGTATTGGAACAATACGTTTAACTTTAGTTTGCTTCAGTCAACCGGTTTGCTAGTAGCTGGCTAGCAAGCTAACGTAAACAAGGCTGTTAAAATGGGCACAATGTAGATAATTTTTATTCAACTGCACTTCCTCCATGTATCGGATGGCATCATATTTTAACAGCATTTAGGAAATACTACAATAGCCAATGTAGTTCTCCATGTCTTTGAATGAATGAACTAGCTGTCTCGTTTTGAAAACAACTAGGGTTAACATACACTTTTTAAAGTCATAGAACAAAATCCTACGAAATATCAATAAGCATTGATAGTATAAAAGCTTCAGATATACTTTTTGTACCTTTGTGTATCACCTAATATAAATAAATCAATACTTACTGGAGAGCGCTGTTCGGTCGTGTCTGCCCCAACAAAAACTGTACCAACGTCCGTTAGATTTTACAGCGCGTCCGCGTTTGTGAATCAGATATGGATGCGATTATGGTCCGCGTTTTGACAGTAGAATTTGGGGCGGCGCACGGTGGCGACCCTGATCCACCAAGTGGAACCCAAAGGAATGTGACAGTGACACGGATGTGGTGACTTGAACGCGGCTCCGCATCGGAGTCCTCTGCTGTATGGGCTATTACTAGCAGCTTGCCTGGTTAACACCAGACCTAATCACAAGTGAGATTAGGTCTGGGGAGTTGCCTATATAGTCAGGTTCATTACGTTTGGATCTGAACCTTTCGCTGGATTTTTATGGGGATTTGGAAAACTATACATTTTTGAAAAGTATATTGTATAAGCAATCAGAAAAAACATGTTTCCATTTGCACAAATGTCTGCATGGCGGCCATCTTGGATTTTTCAAAATGGCTTCCGAAAAAACATAATTTTGCAATATCTCAGCTTCTGAATGAGCTAAAACATTGATTCAAACTGCTAAACCTACATTTTCAGGGTCACTGAATCTACTGGTGGTAGTTTTAATGTTCTCAGACAGTTTGTTACCATGCTAATTTATTTGAACTGGTGATTTACTGTATAGTATCTACAAGTAGATGCATGTCTGTCAAGCCCACCATACAAAACATCCCAGCTAGAATGTGCAAAACAGTTTACGTGTCCAGCATTGTGCTGTATATATCTAGGCTTGCTTGTGCAAAGCTCATACCAGCTACATTGTATCCAGTAAACAGGAGCAGTGCCATGTAGTGAATATATTGAATGTCAACAGGCGTTAAATTTTTGCCTTTTGCCTTCCTTCAGCATTCATGTATTTTCTGTATGATGATCCTGGAAACTGACTGCAAGACACAGTTACAAATCAAGTAATAAATTGGTGTTATTAATATTGTTAATGCACATACTGTCATTAACTGGTGTTGGTGATGGTGGTGGAGTGTAACGGTGAGGGTTCTGTTTGCTGTTTGTTCTGGTTATAATCATGGGTGAAGAGCATCGAGGTGAACAAGAGGCATTATCAAGCATTATGAGCTCATTAACTGGAAGCTGTGTGTTTTATGCCAGTCTGACGATGCCAAAAGGTGGTTCTGGTCCAGAATCCAAGATTAGACGCTGATGGACATGTACTGGAAGTAGTTCAAGAGGGGGCCAGTCTGAGTGATGGGGGCTATGTTAAAATCAAAAGACGACTGCAGAACTGCACTAGACAGGCCACAACCTCCCAGTGATGCAGCACCTTCTGCACTGCTTCTAGGCAGGCCAAGAGAAATGTAAATATTGTTTCTGATCTCAAAAAAATCGGGAACTCCACTCACTTGGTCGGACAACAGTCAACCAGTAGCAAACCTAAGGAGGCAGATCAACCATGCCGTTTGGGAAATGTTAATTGTTATGGACTTGGTCAGACCAAGTCTCGAAAAATGACTGAAAAATGACTGACCCAGGCACCTCAGCATCTGATTCTTCTCCACTATCCACAAGATTTCGTACGAGTCCACTCGATAAGAAACCATGCTTCTTCTACCAAAAGGACGATAGTGAACTGCTTTATCAGGTCAAAACTGCAAATGGCAGTGAAACTCTAAAGGCTGCTGTAAAGTCCCAAAATCCCACCCTGAAAACAAGAATGACCACCAGCATCTCAGCAGATGATGCACATTCAATTGCTGTCCAATATCACAAAGATTGCATTCAGTAGAAAGTGGCTGAAAAAGAGAATCCTCACAGTCTTGCCATAACTGAAATCTGTCTGTTCTAAATGACCTAAAGAAGTCAAAAGTCCCTACTATCCAGAAGCATGTGAAGAAGACATGGTTCATGCTGCAATGACAACTGATGAATATGATAACATGAAAGCAATTTACAAAGCAGCACAGGTGACAAGGACAAACATTGCAACCTTCACCAAGACAGGCCAGTGAACAGATGCCATACAAGTATCCAGCAACAACAATGATGTCCCAGCTGAATTGTACAGACTAGCAAGGGTGTGTCTCTCCTTCGCCACTTTCTACTGAATGCAAGTTCATGATTCTCCAAGGCTTCTGAATCAAGCATGTTGACATACATTTTTTTCAATGATGTCCATGCTTTGTTTTGTGTTTCCACATCAATACGGTTGATCAGCTCAAGCAGACATCTTCTTCGAGAGTTGTATTTCTGTCAGGCCTGAGTCTCGCCGTACATGACACATGTTTTGTCCCACAATCTTTGTGATATCATACATCAATTGCATGTGCATCATCTGCTGAGATGCGGGTGTTCAGTCTAGTTTTGAGTGTGAGATTCTGGGACTGTTCCAAAGCAGCCTTTGGAGATTTTCCGGCATTTGCAGTTCTGACCAGATAAAGTAGTTCACCATCGGCGTTTTGGCAGATGGAGCTTTGTTTCTTGATGAGTGGAGTGGAGAAGAATTAGATGTTGTCCTGATGATGATGTCATCTAGAGGTGTGTCGTTCATGAACGAGCCGGTTCTTTTGAACGGCTCCATGAAGTGAACGATGGGAACCGGATCACAGCTGGGGGAGCCACTCGACCGTTATTTCGTTCATTTTTCATTCATTTTAAGCACGTGACCTCGACCAGAGTAATTAAATGTGGGAAAAAACACAATTGTTTGCCTCAAAGAGAGGCAAAAAGAGTCTTTAGAAGCAGGAGAATAATCAGTTGTTGTTTGGACAAAATTACCTTGAGGAGGAGTCAAATATTACATTCTAAACACTAAATAAATAATTTAAAAGAGAGCCAAATGATCCAGTTTTTTGAATGGCTCTTTTAAGTGAACGAGCCATAAAGATCCGGATCCCCAAAAGGAGCCATAAATCCCATCTCTAATGTCATCCTCTCTTCTTGCCACGCTTCTTGGCTGTGCACCGTCCTGTAGAAATTATGTGCATGTTGGTTGCTTGCATGCTGTATTTGAACCTTGTTGGTTGCACCTGAGTGACAGGAGAGATGCTAGACTGCTTTCTGTGTCCCTGGTGTCTCAGCTGTGCAGTTCTGCAGTCGTCTTTGGATTTAACATGGTCCCAATCACTCAGACTGACCCTCTTTTGAACTACTTCTCGTACATGTCCATTAGTGTCTAATCTTGGATTCTGGACCAGAACCATCATGTCTGGCATCATCAGACTGGCATAGAACAGAACATACACAGCTTCCAGTTAATGAGCTCATGGGCTTGACATGTCTCTTGTTCACCTCGATGTTCTTCACCCATGAATATAACCAGAACAAACAGCAAACAGAACCCTCACTGTTACACTAAAGCACACTCACCAACACCAGTTAATGACATGCTCGTATGTGCATTAATAATATTAATAACACCAATTGATTTGTCACTCTGTCTTGCAGTCAGTTTCCAGTATTATCATACAGAAAATGCATGCATGCTGAAGGATTCCCCCAAATGAAAAAAATGAACACCTGTTGACACTCAAAACATTCACTATGTGGCGCTGCTCCTGTATACTGGATACAATGTAGCTGTGAGATTTGCACAGGCAAGCCTGTAAATGTACAGCAAAATGGTGGACATGTAAACTGTACCAGTTTTGCACATACAAGCTGGGATGTTTTAAATGGTGGGCCATCTACTCATAAATACTATAAATCAATAGTTCAAATAAATTTGTGTGGTAACAAAATGTCTGACAACAATAAAACTAACACCATTAGATTCAGTGACCCTGAAAATGTTGGTTAAGCAGTTAAAATCAATGTTCTAACTTATTCAGAAGCTGAGAAATGACAAAATATAGTTTTTTCGGACGCCATTTTGAAAAATCCAAGATGGCCGCCACCTGTGCAAATGGAAACATTGTTTTTCTGATTGCTTATACTATCTACTTTTCAAAAATGTATAGTTTTCCAAATCCCCATAAAAATCCAGCAAAAATACATAATGAACTTGACTAATATTAAATTCCATAGGTGGCAGAATTCTTGGCTATTATGACACACTGCCCTGCTCTCTGATTGGGCAGAGAAACTGTTGAGGTCGGAATGCTTGGCCATTATGACACAGGTACCATGATCTTGTACGTTATGAGTCATCCTCGCCATACTGTCTTTCAGATCGAAACGATTGTGTAGAACTAAAGGCAGTATGGGAGTTCCCAGGCTAACTGGGAGCTGGATAGTCTGCCAATTGAAGGGTCTCGGCAGCCTCACACTCGACACACGGATCAGCATACTTGGTGTGCTCCGATCATGCCACCATCTCATTTGTGTCACTTTTCAGTAAGGTTGTAAGCAAACCACGAACCTGTTTCAGAGTANGATTTTGGATTTCTGACCTAATTAATGAAAAAACACCGCTAGCAAAGGACTATCGGTCACGGCAGGAGTGTTTTGACTAGCAGCTGATGGACGTGATTTTGTTAAGCCAAACGCTAATATTACACATTGCTGTGGTAGCTTTGAAGAGGACTACAGCCATCAAGTTGTGTGATTTCATTTTCGTCTAGCAAGTTTGAGTCAGGGGTCAAAAGATATGCGAGCTCGGCTTACCATGGTGCTGGTTACAATGCCTATCGATACCCATAGAAGAGCCCATAACAGCTGTGATGCATCGCATGACCGTTCAGAAAATAAATACTTATATTCACAATACTATGAATGTGTTTTTTATTTATTAGGAGTGAATAACTGCTGCGATTTGCAGTCACTGCATAAATCACGTTGATGTCTCAGCATTCAAAGTTTATCTGTCCGACCTAGCAACTGTAACTAAAGAGGGCGGGGCTTAGCCAAAGGCGAATTCAATGGAAGGCCCAATACAAAAACGTCAATTTCACAACATTCTATAAAATGGATATATCTCATTCTGTGGTGTTGACCTCCCCATGCCTGTCTTGTATGCTTTATGTCTTCAAGTTGGCTATAACAAGTTATGATGGAGGTGGGGGAGAAATCCTTTGGGGACAATACAGGCTATCTATCCATCTATGATGTCAGTAAACGAAACCCTGGGGGCTGGATAAGCAAACTGTAGAAGGCCAGGGGAAATAATAAAATGACCTCATGACAGATAAGACTTAGTATAACCGTTTTGAGTTCAAGCACACAAATGTAAAGCCCTAAAGTAAACAAAATTCCCTGAAGGCTGTAAAGCAGTAACCTGGCTCGCGTCATCTGGCTGCGTTCATCAACTACACAAGGGAGCATACACAAAGCAGCCCATACACAAAGGGTGCATGCACCCTTGCATGCTTGGGACTTTGCAATGACGTCACTGACGACTGACGTGTATTTCAATATCTTGCAAAAGCGCAATTCGAGTGTAGGTCGCACATGTCATAATAATGACTGCGGAAGAAAGCCCTTAAGAAGCTCCACTCTCCTCCTTATCAAGATCAAAGGAGACTTGCCCTGGGCCCAGGGAGAGAGGGGGGCATTACACTGTATGTATTGGGCTTAGGGGCCATTTCAAATGACGT